>NC_063347.1:44075603-44095217 GCF_021869965.1 Rhincodon typus | reverse complement strand
GGGGGAGATTTTGAAGCTTGTGAAATCCACATTGATACCATTGGGCTGCAGGGTTCCCAAGCGAAATATGAGGTTCTGTTCCTGCAACCTTCAGGTGGCATCGTTGTGGCACTGCAGGAGGCCGAGGATGGACATGTCGTCCAAGGAGTGGGAGGGGGAGTTGAAATGGTCCACGACTGGGAGGTGCAGTTGTTTGGTGCGAACCGAGCGTAGGTGTTTCACAAAGCGGTCCCCAAGCCTCCGCTTGATTTCCCCAATGTAGAGGAGGCCACATCAGAACAGCGGATACAGTATACCACATTAGCAGATGTGCAGGTGAACATCTGTTTGATGTAGAAGGTCTTCTTGGGGCCTGGGATGGGGGAGAGGGGGGAGGTGTAGGGGCAGGTGTAGCACTTCCTGCGGTTGCAGGGAAAAGTGCCGGAGGTGGTGGGGCTGGTCGGGAGTATGGAGCGAACGAGGGAGTCACGGAGAGAGTTGTCCCTCCGGAAAGCAGGTAAGGGTGGAGAAGGAGAAATGTCTTTGGTGGTGGGGTCGGATTGCAGATGGCGGAAGTGTCGGAGGATGATGCGTTGGATCTGGAGATTGGTGGGGTGGTACATGAGGACGAGGGGGAATCTGTTTTGGTTATTATTGTGGGCCCAACTCGTACCTGCCTCCCTAACCTGTCCTTCCTCCCACCTATCCCCTCCTCCCACCTCAAGCCCCACCCCCATCTCCTACCTACTAACTTCATCCCGCCCCCTTGACCTGTCCGTCCTCCCCGGACTGACCTATCTCCTCCCTACCTCCCCACCTACACTCACCGATGCTGGCTCCAACCCCGCCTCTTTGACCTGTCTGTCTCCTCTCCACTTATCTTCTCCTTTGTCCATCTTCTGTCCGCCTCTCCCTCTTTCCCTATTTATTTCAGAATCCCCTTCCCCTCCCCCATTTCTGAAGAAGGGTCTAGACCCAAAACGTCAGCCTTCCTGCTCCTCTGATGCTGCTTAGCCTGCTTTGTTCATCCAGCTCTAGCATTTTTAGGGATTTGTTTAGCATCAAGGCTGACAGTATAACTGCAGAAATTCCCATCCATTCAATCATTTCTAGTTGATTATAGCCTGTGAGAGTTTCATCTATGTATCACATATGCAGCAGAGATGCATCAACTGTAACTTGTAGATTTCTACTTTTAACTGCACATTTCAATTCTAGTGGAGTATGTTAGTAAATTCTGGCAGTTCATATTCATTGCTACAGTAAAATCTGGGCTACTAAATGTATCAGAAGTCCTTTTGTTCCCATGTTGTCCCTGCTGTTCTGGACTTGGGCTGAAAAGTGGCAAGTAAATATTCATGCCAGATGGGCTGCAGATATGTGGGAACACTACAAACTCCAAGTTCCACACTCACCAAATAAAAACCGAAAGAACTGCGGATGCTGTAAATCAGGAACAAGACAGAAGTTGCTGGAAATGCTCAGCAGGTCTGGCAGCATCTGTGAAGAAAAAGATCAGAGTTAATGTTTCAGCTCCTGTGACCAGTTCTGAGGAAGGGTCACTGGACCGCAAATGTTAATTCTGATTTTTTTCTTCCCAGATGCTGCCAGCAACTTCTGTTTTTGTTTCACACTCACCGTCCTGGCTTAGAAATACATCATCATTCCTTCACTGTTCCTGGGTCAAGATTCTAGAATTTCCTCCTCAACTGTAACTATATGAAGAAAAGGACCTCAGATTCATTTAAAAGCCCAGATTTTGCTGCAGCATGAATGTTACTTGCCATTTTTCAACCCAAACCCGAATATTGTCCATGTCTTGCTGCTTTTGAACATGACTGCTTCAGTATTTGAGGAATCTCAAATGGTGCTGCACATTGTGCAATCATCGGTGAACACCCCACCTCTGACCTTATGATAGAAGGAAGGTCATCGTTGAAGCAGCTGAAGATGGTTGGGCCTAGGACACTATCTGAGGAACTGAGATGTCTTAATGTTGAGATGACTAACCTCAGACAAATACCATCTCCCCACATGGCAGCTATGACTCCAGTAAGCAGTGTTTTCCCCTGATTCCCATTGATCATTATTGATTGGTATCTTAATGCCATCCACCTGCTTTGGCTTCATATCTCTTTACACATTTGGCTCACAAATATCAATCATCATAGACGTAAATTTGTTAGTTGAGCGAGCTTAACTACTTTTTGTGAAGTAGTGATTCCTGGCTTTTCTCTTGAATGGTTGGATCTGATTTTTAAGTTTCTAACCCCTTATCTTAGGCTTAAAACACCAATGGAAAATGTTTGTCTGGAACCACCCTGTTAATTCCTTTCAGTAACCTGAAATGAACAGTCAAATCACCACTTAACCATATCCTCAGACAGCACCTTCCAAACTGAATGTGGAGCTGGAGGAACACAGCAGGTCAGGCAGCATTGGTCCCGACCCAAAACATCGACTTTCCTGCTCCTCTGATGCTGCTGAACTGCTGTGTTCCTCCAGCCCCACATTCGGTTTGGAAGGTGCTGTCTGAGGATATGGTTAAGTGGTGTTGTCTCTGAGTCCAGCATCTGCGGTTCTTTCTATCTCCGAGTGACTTATAACCCCACTGCGGAGCCTCTTCCATTGATACCCACCTTGAGGAAGTCTCCCTTCAGAAAGACGCCAGGGGATCTCTCTCCCACGGCAACCCACTGGTGATTTCCTCCACCCTGAAGCTCCTCGATCACATGCTGAAACAAACCCGGTACTACAGCCACATCTCCTTTCTTAGTAATGAGTTCTAAAGAAGGGTCCCACCCGAAACATCAACTTTCCCGCTCCCCTGATGCTGCCTGACCTGCTGTGTTCCTCCAGCTCCACATTGGCTTGACTCTGACTCCAGCATCTGCAGTTCTTGCTGTCTCTGACCTTCCAAACCCATGACCACTTCCATCTATTAGGACAAGGGCAGCAGATATATGGGAACACCACGACCTTCAAGTTCCCCTCCCAGCCAATCACCATCCTGACTTGGAAATGTATCGCCATTCCTTCGCTGTTGCTGGGTCAAAATTCTGGCATTCCCTGCCTAATGGCACTGCGAGTCAACCCACAGCAGCTGGAATGCAGAGATTCAAGAAGGCAGCTCATCACTTTCTCAAGGACAACTTGGGACAGGGCAAAAAGTGCTGGCTAGCCAGGGACACCCACATCCCACAAATGAATAAAAAATTCATTTAGTCTTTTGGTAGTCCTGAATTAAGTTTTGCTGATAACAGACACATTTCATTGAAGCTAACAATCTTCTCTGATGAGTGTAAAATGAATAGCTTTGGCAAAATGTCTCTTTTCTCAGTCATATCAAAATCATTAATAAATATGGTTAGTGGTTAAGACCCAATATATGGGCCTTTGGGATTCTACTCGTCACTTACTTCCAATTCAGGTGCATGCCCATTATTGTTACTCTGTATGTAATCACTGAACCAATCTCATAGCCAAGTCATCAGCTTCAATTCAGTTTATTTAATCTAAGTTAGCACTCTCTTATGTAGAACCTGATTGATTCTCATAAATATATCCATAGCCATTCCCTTGTTCAGTGCTTTAGTTATGTGTTCAAAACAATCAAATAGTTTCAGTAGATGTGACCTAAACTTACAAATTATTGGCTCTTTCCTATGAGCTTCAGTTTCTTTAAGTGGTCAGTTAGTTTATCCTTAATTATATGTTCCAAAAAGTTTCTAACAACAGATGCTAGACCAATGGTTGTGTATAAAGTTTTGGTTGTATGTTCTTCGCTCTCCAAAATAGTCATCACATTTAAAACTTTCCTATCTCACCTCACAGTCTTTGAATTGAGGGTTTTGAAGGTTTATGCCTGAAGTATGCATTCCCTCTTTTCTTTTGAACCTCAAGTCAAGGCATTTGTCCATCTTTGGAGCTGTGTTTCTTTCTAATATATTTTTCCTGCTTCTCTGAGTTTCTGTCCTTGACTTGTTGTTAGTTTCAGTGGAATGTCAAGGATGTTTCATTTCTCTTTGCTGTGAAAACTGATGTGAGGGGTTAATATTTATGGAGGTATTGACAGTCTTAATACTGGACCCTGAAAAAGCTGTGTGAGACCCACATTGCCTCACTGTGGAAGGACCACCAGTGTTACATGGCCAGCACCCAAATTCTCACCACGCCTTTAATACAATGTCTAGCTATTTTCCAAGTAGATCTGCTATGTGGCACTGATTTATCAGTTGTCCTGGCTCAACGATAAAAACAGGATTGTGTACTTGTAAAAACTCTTTATAGGAAAAAGGCTTCGAGACATGTCACAGAAGTGTTAACCTGACAGTTTGACACTTTGCCACGTAAGGACATATTGAAGTAGAAATGATGAGAAGACTCATTGTTTTTGAAGAATAAATTGGACTACAACTTCCAGAGATTACAAGTGTGTGCTTAAACATGAAAACTCAGAACCTTGAATTTGCTGTGCAAGTGACCTTGTTCCCTGAAGTGTTGCACCGTATCATTACCTCAGATTCACAGAATTGTTACACCACAGAATGATATAATTTGGCCCATTGTGCCGATTTCCACTTTCTGATTGAGAAATGCACTCACCACCAGACTTCCACTTTCTTCCAGTAACTTTCATATTTTTTTTCATTTTCCAGGGGATGCTTCTTGAACACCTCAATTGAACTTCCCATCACCACATCCACACGCAGTACATTCTAATTCTTTACTATTCTCTTCTGGAAAATGTTTGTCTCCTTGTCTCCATTTCTACTTTAGCTTGTAACCATAAGTCTGCGTCCTCTCATTCTTGAATCTTCCACCGTCTGGAAATGTTTTACCCTGCTTTCACTGTCTACACCCTTCATGATTTGAATATGTCCATCAAACGTCCTGTGAACCATTTCTCCCCCAAGGAAATCTTCCTAACTTCTCTGATCTATTCAAGTAACTCAAGCTTCTCATCACTCGAATCATTTTCCTGAACGTGTTCTGCACTCTCTCTGACACCTGCACATCTTTCTTAAGAACACAGAAACTAGACAGAGAATTTCAGTTGAGGCTGAGCCAGTGATTTATAGAAGTTCAGCGTAACTTCCTTACTTTTATACAAGATGCCCTGTTAGTACAGCCAAGTATATACTTCACCGCTCATCTGAGAAATGCTGACCTTCAGGTTAAACTCACCACCAGTCATCTCTCTTTCGTGAGAAAGCTGCTCCAAGGCACCCTGGAACTGTAGTAACTGTGATGTCAGGAAAAGCAAGCATCCAAACATCAAAACCCTGAGGAGCTCCACTTAAAACCTTCCTCCAGTCTGAAAGCATCAATATTTCTCTGTTTCCTGTTCCTTCAGCCAAAATAAGATCCACATTGCTACTGCACCTTTTATTCCATGAGCTACAACTTTGCCTACAAGTTTGATGTCCGTCACTGTTTGGAAGTCCATACATAAACATCATTGTTCTCTCTGTTATGAACCCTTTCTGTTATCACTTCAAAAGCTCCAAAAACCAGTTAACCATAATTGTCCCTTGATAAATCTAAGGTGGTTTTCCACCCATATTTGCCCAAGTGACAAGTAATTTTGTTCTGAACTAGTGGCCCAAATCTTCTGTTTTCCAAGACCAGACGTTTGACTGAAGATGCACATTGGATCTACAGAAGTCCTAATAAGTCGATCCATTTGATATCTGACTGAGAAATTGCAACTTTTGACAGAAACTTTGCTTGCTCCCTGGGACGCTGTCAAAATGTCTTGGACTGCAGACTTGATTTTCAGACCTTGGACAGTTTTGCAGTACTTACCTGCGAAGTTATCAGTAACTCCACAATATTTATCCCCCATGACCCAGCCCTATGGCAGTCCCCTAACCCCACGCTGCCCACCCCCTGCTGCAATTACCCCACCCAGCCAAAACGGATTATCTCCTAAATTCAGCCTCTGATCTACTGTTTGCAACTGGGAGAACAGCCTCTCACCATCTCCCCTGTTAAGTCCTCTCGTACTCTGGGATATTTGATTCAGATCAATTCTCTTTCTCCTGAACTCCAAGCATTGTGGGCTGTTCTCCTCAATCTTTCCCCCAGATCAATTCTCTCAACCCATTTAATCAAATTATTTGAAGATGAATAGGGGAGTTCTCCTGTTTTGCCAACATTTATCAGTTTACCAACATTGCTAAAAATTAACTGATCATCACCTAATTTTGTCCACCCTTGCTGACATTTTTGCCTACGTGATCAGTGTCATCACTCCAACAGTAAATCATATACTGCAAAGTACCCCTCGAAATGCTAAGAGTATACACTGTGCTGTAGTATGCAAGTTTGTACTTATTTGTGAACAATATTCACACTCCTTGTGAATGATGTGTGTTTGATCCTCTCCTTTCTGAAACATTTGCATTTCTGTTCCGACCAAATACTGTTACTTTGCCGTAAATTTCGTTCTTCTACTAGACAGCCGCTGAGGTTAAATGGAACTTTCGTATTGTCTTCTGTCTACACTTGAATTTCTGACCTAGTACTCAATCCATCATAAAACAGCTCAGATCTCTCTGAAAATTATGCCGTTGCATTATCTTCACTGCTGCCAAAACCCTCATCTGTATTTTTGTCATTTACAAGCTTGTTTGCATCCCTATTTCTTGCTACTGCCTTCCTCCGGCCATGCATTACAATTTAACATACAAACTTTTACAGTTCACAAGGTGAGCTTTAGCTACAGTATTGTGTGCCATTCTGGATTTCATACATTAGGAAGTCTGTCAGGATCTTGGAGAAGGTACAGAGAAGAATCACTTGGCTTACACCAGGGATGAAGGACTTCAGTCATGTGAACAAAGCAGAGGAGGTCACAGGGAGGCATCCATATTGAAAAGTACATGCAATTTTGACTGAGTGAGTTTTCTGTGACAAGTGGATCAGTAACCAGGGGTCAGAGATTTAAAATAATTGGCAAAGAACAAGAGCGGAAATGGTCAATTATTTCACATTGAGGGTTATTGAAGTCTGGTAGCAACAGATTCCATAGCAACATTCATTGAGCAATTGAACATGTATTTGAAGAGGATTAATTTGCAGAATTATGGGGAGCAAGCTGGCGTATGTGATTAAATTGGACAGTTCTTTCACAAAGCTGGTAAAGACATGACAAAACACATGACCTCCTGATGGCTGTCAGATTTTATGATTTAGTTTATGATTCTATTTTATGATTCTACTTCATTCAAAGCTCATCTATCTGACATATTCTGTCTGACAGCAAATCCTTTTCACGACTGTCTCTGTCCTATGCAAACGCCCTGTCTCTCAGTGCAGAGAATTTATAATCTTATGCCTTAACTTCAAATTTCTCCATGACCTCAGCCCACATTACTTTTGCAACCAAATCCAGCCTTCTGTCCAATCTAGTACCTTTTGTTCATTCAACTCTGAAATTCTGCACATGCTGTGTGCCTTTACACCATTAAAGAAACATCAATTGCCTTAAACCCACTTTCCACATCACTTTATGGCTCCGTATGTCTTTATTTTCTTCCTCGTCCCACTTGTAAAGCACTTTGAGATGTTTACAGCATTTAAGGTGCTATATAAATGCAGACAGTTCTTTTTGTTTGATTTAAATCACATAATAGGAGCACAGCATTCTGTATACTGCCTTGTGACAATAATTTTTTTTTGTTATCCTATTAAAATGTTTTATGCTTCACAATATCTGAAAAGCTTTGACAAATGTTTTGTCAAGGTTTTATTTATTCATTTGTGGAATGTGGGTAATGCTGGGAAGCATTGCTTTTTTTTTGCCAAATTCTTAATTATCAGTGAGAGTAACTGCAGTTCTTGGAGCAGAGGTGCACTCACAGTGCTGCTTAGGAAGGGAGTTCCAGGGTTCTGTGCCAACAGACATAAAGGAACAGTGATGTCATTCCAAGTCAGGGAGGTTTGAGACTGGGAGTTACAGTGGGATTCCCGTGTATCTGTCACCCCTGTCCTTCCCTGGTCATAGGTTTGAGAGGTGCTGTTAGTGGCATCTGGCTGAGATGCTGTGGTGTATCTTGTAACTGGTGTTTCTAGCCCTCCTGTTACATCACAAACATGGTCAATGTACACCAGACCATTCAAACCCTTGAGAGGTATCACCAGCGAAGCCTCCGCAAATTCCTACAAATTCAATGACAGGCTAAGTGCTCCAATATCAGTGTCCTCTCGCAAGCCAACATCCTCAATATCAAGGCACTCTTTACGGTCAGTTACATTGGGTGGACCATATCATCCATATCTCTGACATGTGACTCTCAAAACAAACTCTCTCTACTCCGAATTTCACCAGTTACCAAAAGGGGCGAGGAAACACTTCAAAGGTGTCCTCGAAACATTCTTGGGAAAATACAATACCCTGCCAACTTGTGAGAAACTCAAGGCCAGGGCTTCCCAAAATGGGTGACAGGACTCAAAGTTGGGTTGCAAGCTGAAATTTTGAGGTCACCAGCTCTGAGGCAGAAATGGCCACCATGGAAGTCCGACAGAGGTATATCAACTATACCCCTTTCAAGTGTTTTCACAACATGCCCGCCCCCAGTCTCCAAGTCCTTGTCAAGTGTTTGGGACAATTTTTAAGCCTGAAAATGTGGTTGCAGTGAGAAAACATTTGGGACGCACTGCTCTCACCAAAGACCACCCAAACTGGAGAAGACATAACCGTGAAAGTGTGAAGATGGAGTCTAAGTGGAAACATGGGAAGGACTGTGTGAAAATCTGAGCATCTCACACATCCACTTTAACAAACACCACCTCCTCCACTTGGAGTAAGGTTTGTGGATCTCATATTGGACTAGTTGGCCACCCAAGGCCTCTCAACACTGGGGTAGAAAAAAGACATCCTTGAGGCCGAGAGCTAACTAAGAGAGGGAGATGCAGACTACAGCCACTGTGGTGAAACTGGGGATGGAGTACCTAACAAACAGGCAGGAAATGACAAGCTTCTTGAGTATTCTGAGAACTGCACCAGGGAAGCAGAGAATATTCCATCTCATAGTCGACTTGTGCCTTGTAGATCATGGACAGACCTTGGAGATTCAGGAGGTGAGTTACTTGCTGCAGCATTTCTTGCTTCTGACCTGCTCTTGTAACCACTGTATTTGTATGACTGATCCAATAAAGTTTCTGATCCAAAGATGTGCAGGTTGGGTGGATTGGCCACAGTAAATGCAAGGTTACGGGGATAGGGTGGGGTGCTGGGTCTTGGGGTGGGATTCTGTTCAGAGGGTCGGTGCAGACTCATTGGGCTGAAATGCCACTTTCCACACTGTAGAGATTCTATAATTCCATGATTCAATTGTAATCTGCAGGATGATGGTGAAAGCAATGATCATAGAAACATAGAAATGTAGAAAAATAATACGAGTAGGAATTTGGCCCTTTGAGCCTTCTTCACCTTTTAATATGATTGTTTCTGATTGTCATACTCAGTCGCCTGTTCCTTCTTTCATAAGAACATAAGAACTAGGAGCAGGAGTAGGCCATCTGGCCCCTCGAGCCTGCCCCGCCATTTAATAAGATCATGGCTGATCTTTTTAAGACTCAGCTCCACTTACCCGCCCACTCACCATAACCCTTAATTCCTTTACTGTTCAAAAATTTATCTCGCCTTGCCTTAAACACATTCAGTGAGGTAGCTTCAACCGCTTCACTGGGCAGGGAATTCCACAGATTCACAACCCTTTGGGTGAAGAAGTTCCTCCTGACCTCAGTCCTACATCTGCTTCCCTTTATTTTGAGGCGATGCCCTCTCGTCCTAGTTTCACCTGCTAGCGGAAACAACCTCCCTGCCTCCACTTTATCTATTCCCTTCATAATCTTATATGTTTCTATAACATCTCCCCTCATTCTTCTGAATTCCAATGAGTATAATCCCAGTCTACTCAGTCTCTCCTCATAATCCAACCCTCTCAACTCTGGAATCAATTTCACTGCATAACCTTTGATTCCTTTCGTCTGAAGAACGATGTCTGTTTCCTTCTTGGAAATATTCAATGTTTTAGCCTCAAATGCTTTCTGTGGCAGGTAATTTGATGGGCTCATCGCTCTCTGGGTGAATAAATTTCTTCTCAACTTGGCCCTAAATGGTCTGCCTTGTATCCTTCGAGTGTGATCCCTGGTTCTGATCTCCCCAGTCATCAGGAACATCCTTCCTACATTTGTTTTGTCTAGTCCTCTTAGAATGTTACAGGTTTCTAAGAGATTCTCCACCAGTCCTCCTCCCACCACTCCCCCCCTCCCCCCATTCTCCTGAACACCAATGATTGTAGTCCTAACCAATCCAGTTTGTCTCCAGAATTGTCAAACCAGGAGTCAGTCTGGTTAACATTTGTTACACTCCCTCCATAGCCAGAACATCCTCCCACAGATAAGGAGATCAGAATTGCACATAATCCTGCAGCTGTGGCTTACCTTTGCCCTGTTCAATTGGACAAGACATCCCTGCTCCTGTACTCAAATCCCCTTGCTATGAAGGACAACACCTGCTCCTACACCTCCCCTCCTCACCCCCATTCAAGGCCCCAAACAATCCTTCCAAATCCGCCAGAGATTCACCTGCACTTCATCCAACCTCCTCCATTGTATCCATTGCTCCCGATGTGGTCTCCTCCATACTGGGAGACCAACCGCAGACTTGGGGACCGGTTCACAGAGCACCTGCACTCTGCATGCACCAACCAAACTAACCTTCTGGTTGCCATTCACTTTAACTCCCACTCCCCTGGTGATAGGTCCATCCTTAGTCTCCTCCATTGTTAGAGTAAGGCCAAATGTAACCTGGAGGAGCAATACCTGATATTTCACCTTGGGATCTTATAACACAGTGGCCTGAATATTGACTTCACCAACTTCAAGATCTCTCCACCCCCAATCTGTCCATCTTCCGACTCACCTATCCACTCCATCCTTCCCACTAGCCCCCTCCCTGCATCCCCCTATTTCCAACTCTCCTCCCCTCCCCCCAGCCCCATGCGCCTACCTGAATTTGGGCTCCCCTCCCCCTACCCAGTCCTGACGATGGGTTTCAGCCTGAAACATTGACTTTCCTGCTGCTCGGATGCTGTGTGACCTGCTGTGCTTTTCCAGCTCCACATTGCCTCTGACTTCCAGCATCCGCAGTCCTTACTGTCTCCAGGCCATTTGCATTCTTTGCCACCTGCTGCACCTGCATTTTAGATTATACAAGGGCTTTCAGGTCTCAATGCATCTCCCCTTTTCCTGATCTGTTGCCATTCAGGTGATAATCCACCTTCTTGCTTTTGCAACCAAAGTGGATAACTTTACTTTTATCCATGCTATATTTCATCTGCCATGCATTTGCCCTCTCACTCAACTTGTTCAAATCACACTGAATCATCCCTGCATCCTCCTCCCAGATCACTCTCCCACCCAACTTTGTGTTATCTGCAAACGTTGAGGTATTAATTTAGTTCTATTGTCTAAATCATGAATATATATTGTGAATGGCTGGGGCCCAGGCACTGATTCATGCTGTGCCCCACTGGTCATTGGCTACAAATTCAGGAAGTAACCCGTTTATTCCAATTCTTTGTTTCCTGTCTGCCAGTGATTTCTCAGTACATAACCGTGAATCCAATATGCTTTCATTTTACACGCTAATCTCTCATGTGGAACCTTATTCAAAGTCCAAGTAAACCACAACCACTGGTTTCCCCTTAACAATTCTACTAGTCATATCCCTGAAGAGTTCCAATAGATTTCCCGAGCGTGATTTCCATTTTGTAAATCCATGGTAACTCCATCCAGTTCTGTCACTGTTTTCCAAATGCTCTGCTGGTAGATCTTTTACAATAAACTGTAGCATTTTCTATACTACTGATGTGAGTTTAGCTGATCGACAATTCTCCGCTTTCTCTCTATCCCCTTCTATTAAATATGTGCCATTATAGTATCATTGAATGTCAGTGTGAAATGGTTAGTTTCACTTTTGTTTTCGACAGTCATTTCCTGGAACTTGCGTGTCATGAGTGTTACTTGCCACTTTTCAACCCAAGCATGGATATTGTCCAGTTCTTGCTGACACACAGACACAAGTTGCTTGAATTATCTGTGCACTCATGAATGGTAACGAGCATTGTGCAATCATTAATAAATATTTCCATTTCTATCCTTATGATCAAAGGAAGGTCATTGACAGAGCAGTTGAAGATGGTTGGGCCAAGGACCTTACCCGAAGTAATTCCTGCAACGATGTACTGGGACTAAATTGATTGACCTTTGAGTATAGGAGTTGGGGCACCAAGTTGAGGTTGTACAGGACATTGGTGAGGCATCTTCTGTGTCGAGTTCTGGTCACCCTGTTATAAGACAGATATTATTAAGCTGGAAACGGTTCAGAGAAGATTTACCAGGGTGTTGCTGGGTATGTAAGGTTTGAGTTTTAAGGAGAGGTTCGATATGCTGGGACTTTTTTCACTGGCGTGTAGGAGGTTGAGAGGTGACCTTACAGAGGTTTATAAAATCATGAGGGGTATGGATAAGCTGAATAGCAGGTGACTTTTCCCTGGGGTGGGGGATTTCAAGACTGGGAGTATATTTTTAAGGTGAGAGGACAAAGATTTATAAAAGACAAAGTGCATTTTTTGTTTACACAGAGAGTGGTTGGTGTGTGGAATGAATTTACAGAGGAATTGGTGGAAGCAAGTACAGTTGCAACGTTTAAAAGACATTTTACATAAGTAGATAAAAAGGAAGATTTTGGAGGGATATGGGCCAAGCAGAGGCAGATGGGTCTAGTTTAGTTTGAGATTATGGTCAACAAGAGTGAGTTGGACCAAAGAGTCTGTTTCCGTGCTGTATGACTCCATGCCTCTGTGACCTCCAACAGTCACAGCGATCTCCTTTTGTGCTCAGTATAACTCAAACCAGTGTCAAGGATTTCCCCCTGATTCTGACTGACTCTAGTTTTGCTCGGACTCCATGGTGCCATCGTCAGACAAATGCCACTTTGGTGTCAAGTACAAACCTCCCCACTGCACCTTTGGAGTTCATCTTTTTTTTTTTTGTTCATGTTTGGTCCAAGGCTGTAATGAGGTCAGCATTTAAGTGACCCTGCAAACTCAAAATGGAGTGTCAGTGAGCAAGCTATTGCTGGGCTTGTGTCAGTTGATAGCATTGTTGATGACCCCATCCATCAGGTTGCTGATGGAGAGTAGAATGATAGGGTGGTAAGTCACCCTTCCATTGACCATTGCCAATGATTGACCCCAGGAACTGACTTATGAACCAGCCACACAACCAGTGACATGACTTCTTAGAGGATTTCCAGTCTGTTGGACTGCTCATGCTCTACAAAGAAATATTGATGTCTAGTTTAAAAGACTGAAGTGTAATCATTCTTTTTGTTTACATTGCCAAGATCAAATGGAAGGAAATATTTCTATTGTGATAGTAGAAGCAACCTTTATGTCACTTTCAATTTATCAGACAAAAAAGCAGGCATTTGTGTGTAATTGATTGACCCAATCCACACAATAACCATCCTCTTTGTACATCTCTAGCAGGTAAAAGACAGCAACAACAGCCACAGGCTGAAAATGAGTTCATCTGGAATCAATGGTGTGCAAGTGTGATGGGCTTGCTAAAGTACTGATTGAAAAGGCAAGCACGAACGAATATGATAAATTGTGGAATAGCAAGAACTGCAGATGCTAGAGTCAGAGTCAATACCATGTTGAGCTGGAGGAACACAGCAGGTCAGGCAGCATCAGAGAAGCAGGAAAGTCAACATTTCGGGTTTGCACCCTTCATCAGGACTCAATGTCAGTCCCGATGAAGAGTGTAAACCTGAAACATCGACTTGCCTGCTTTTCTGAAGCTGCCTGACCCGCTATGATAAATTATGTAAAGATTCTTTTAAAAAAGTAATCCTTAATTTCAGACTAAAGTGGAACAATAAGGTGGATAGTTACAGCTATAAGAGAATTGTTTCTTTCAACATTTTGTCAGTTAACTTATCTTACACAATAATTGAATGAAGCACTGGATAGTTTAATATGACTCGAATTGAATGTTCATTAATTTCCCCTCCCAGGCACATATTTCACAACAGTAGCCTGGTGTCTTCTGGTATCTGATCATGGCTTCTCCCTATTTCTCATCTATATTCTGCCTAAGGCAATCTCATAGGAATTCACAGATTTAGTTTTCGCATTTATGCTGATGATATCAAACTCTACCAAATTATCAGACTGTTTACCTGATACCCAGGATGAATATATAGAAATTTTCTTGAATTAAGTATAAAGGAGACTGAAGCTATTGTCTTGTTTGCTGACTACAAGCCCTGTTGCCTGGATACTAACTCCATCTTTCTCTCTGCCAACAGGCAAAGAGAAAATTCACAATTTTGGAGTCATATTTGACCCCAGGAGGAACATATTCACTTAGTCCTTACTTCTTCACCTCCAACTCAACTTTCCTGTTGTCTTCGAAAGCCTTTGAATCCTGTGTGGGTTTTAAAAAGTCCATGTGGTTCAACCTTGAATATATTCAATGAAGCAGTCTTCATCACTTTCTGAATAAAATAATTCCAAAGACTAATGACTCTTTGAGAGAAGGAATTCTTCCATGTCTTGAACTTAAATGAAGCCCTGTATTTTAAAATGGCTGACTTCATACTTTGTTCATCTGCTTTTGTTTTGGTAATTCATGGACAAGGATACCCAAATCCTACTGCACTGCAGCATTCTGTAGCCTCTGTCCATTTAAAGAATATTCTATTTGTCTAATCTTCCTGCCACAAGTTCCTGTGCACGCAAGTTCGCTCTGTCTCTTTCTGTCACACTCTGGTTATTTTTACAAGTAATATTAGCTTGCACTATCACCTTGACCTTCCTCTTCAACTTTCTAAATCTATCCATATGTGAATCCCAACCCTCCCACCCAACTATTTCATTTAAAAGCCTCGATCCTATTGTGCTCATTGACTTAAATTGGCTGCCAGTTACTCACTCATTTGAGTGCCTTTTGAGCATACTCCTGACAATGTCTTGTAAAGTTTTAAAATATTAATAGCAATATCTAAACAAAAGTTGTAGTTGATATTGTAGAAAAATACACAACATGGTGCAGCTCCTTTGCACAAAGCCATTGAGTTGGAAGATTTAGGCTTATACCTATAATTGCCTGACACAATGAGTTCCCAGTTTCGGTGACACTGTACAGGTATAGGATAGGTGGGCTTCTGGGAAGCATCACTTTTCTTCATGACAGAAAAGACAAAGCAACTCTTGGGATATCAGCACCAGTAGAATGGTCAGCATGTACTGTCTGTCGAAGATTTCCTTTGAGAAAGTAGTGATGAACCGCTTGCTTGAATTTCTGTAGTCTGTGCAGTGAGGTTACTGTCACATTGTTAGATAGGGAGTCTCGGGATTTTAACTGGTTAATAATCTATGTATGAATTCAGAAAGTTGGTCACAAATTTGCACTTTTCTGATGGCCAGTTATCACAACTCTGCTTGTACAAACTCTATATTTTCTGAAGGAGAAACAGGCAGAATATCCAACAACTGAGATTACAATATGATAGAAAAATCACGTGAATGATGGTTAGCACTGACTTCAGAAATTTCAACTTTGGACTGATTTGCACACAAAATTTGTGGTTCAACTTATCAAAGAGTGTAATAGGTTGAGAAATAAAATTATGTGAGGAAAAATAATATATACATTGGGAGAGAATTGGATCGTTGACCGTAGACAAATGTGAAACATTTTGCACATAGAAAAATGTCTTCACATGGACTTCCATTCAGGTTCAGGTATAATGGTTAAGGCAGAAAACTGCCACAATTCAAGATTGGATAATTTAGATGGATGGAGAAAGGAAATGTTGAAGGGATGATTTGATTTGATTTGATGTATTATTATCACATACCGAGATACAATGAAAAGTACTGTATTGCATGCTAACCAGACAAATCATGCTTTACTTCAGAACATCAGGGTAATGAGACAGAATGCAGAATATAGTGTTTCAGAGAAGGTGCAGAGAAAGATCAACTCTAATATATGAGAGGTCTGTTGATAAGTCTGGTAACAGTAGGAGGGAAGCAGTTCTTGAATCTCTTAGTGCTTGTTTTCAAACTTCTATGTCTTATGCCCAGTGGAAAAGAGTGGACGAGAGTATAACTGAGGTGGGAGGCGTTTTTGATTATGTTGGCTGCTTTCCCGAGGCAGCGGGAAGTGTAGACACTGTCAATGGAAGGAAGGCTGGTTTTCGTGATAGACTGGACTGCGTTCACAACTCCCTATAATTTCTTGTGGCCTTGGGCAGAGCAGTTGCCATAGCAAGCTGTGATGCATTCGGATAAGATGCTTTCTATGTGCATCAATAAAAATTGGTAAGACTCATTGTGGACATGCTGAGTTTCCTTAAGCTTCTGAGGAATTTAAAGCATTGGTGTGGTTTCTTGACGGTAATGTCGACGTGGAAGGACCAGGGTAGATTATTGGGGATGTTTACTTCTAGGAACCTGAAGCTGTCAACCACCTCCACCTCAACACTATTAATGCAGACAAGGACGTGTCCTCTACTCTGCTTTCTGAAGTCAATGACCAGCTCCTTCCTTTTGGTGACATTGAGGGAGAGATTGTTGCCTTTACACCATGCCACGAAATTGTCTATCTCTTTCCTGTGGTCTGTTATGTCATTGTTTGAGATCCAATCCACTACGGTGGTGGTCATCAGCAAATTTGTAAATGGAAGTAGAGCTGAATTTGGCTGCACACTCATGAGTCTTTAAGGATTATAGTAAGGGGCTGAGTATGCAGCCTCACAGGGCACCAGTGTTGAGGATTATTGTGGAGGAGATGTTGTCGCCTATATTTACTGATTGCATCTTACAGGTCAGAAGGATCCAGTTGAAGAGACAGGAGCAGAGTCCTAGGTCTCAGAGTTTGGAGACGAGTTTGGTTGGAATTATGGTGTTGAAATTGGAGCTAAAGTCAATGAATCAGAATCTGATGAAGGTGCCCTTATTATTCGGATTAGGGATAAGCGTAAGGCCAGGGAGATGGCCTCTGCTGTGTGGAAGTGGATGCATAAAAACAATTAAAACCCCTGGCTCACTTGCAGCATAAATATCACACAGACTGGAGAAAATGACCTGTTTCTGTGTTGTAACTTCTATGCATCTCTATTTCTCAGATGAAATCCTCAGCTTGATTTTTCTTCAGAGGAAGCTGTCTCAAAATTTCTTTGTATTGGTTGTCAGCGCCACCTGCAGTTTGAATTTTAACTGTCACAATAAGATTTGTCAAGCAAATTTAACCTGTAAGCATTGAATGATTACTCGATAGCTGTTTGGTTTTACCACGAGTTCAATGTCGCATGTAATACACACAAACTTGGGTTAGCTAGATATAATTTCAGCCGATTGGAAATCACAGTTCCTGTTTAAATTGCATGTAATCTAATCTACGTATTCACGTACTAGAAAATGTATTTTTATCTTCAATGCTTCCTATTTGCAAAGGATTTTCTTACTATTTGTAAGAAACGTCAGCGACCTTCATTATTTGTAAAATGATCAGATCTTCCTCAGAAATTAGAATTAGATCATTTGATAAATCTGCTTCTGATGGTCTTTTCACCATCATTTGTCTGCGATATTAGGAAACAATAGTATGATAAACAGCTTCAAAATGCTTTCGTATTGGATGCAACATTTGAAGTGAACTCTGCACCAATGAGCTCTCCATGATTAGACTTTTTTTTAGGGCAGAAGTGAAGGATAACTGCACACTCCAAAGAGGTAACACTGTCTTATGAGAAACTCAATTAAACCAGGCAATGCTCAATTAAACTTGAAAGTACATTAGCTAACTGAAACCCTTTATATTTTTTAAAACTTGTTTTTATAATTAAGAGATTGTTATGCCATATGTACTAAAAGTGTGCAACATGCATTCAAATTTATTTCAGAAGAATAGACAGCGCAAAGAATAGACAGAATAGACAGTTCCAGTTTAAGAGAAGCTTTGTTCAAAAATAATATTTCTTTTGCTATAAATGTCTTCATTCCCTTCATTCTGCAAATTTAGAAGACTACTTTCCATAGTGAAATGTTACATCAGCGCAGCCTCCAACTTGCTAATAATTATCAGTGAATTTCTTGACAGTTTTGTTTTTTAAAGTCTTTGCTACTATGCTTAGTATTGTTAAAATTCATTCAACATAAAATTTTCATACAGTCAACAAAGAGAAGAAATATTCATGCAATTAAGTTTTTTTTAAAAAATTCATTCCATTTTGTTTTCGTTCAGACACCAGAGGTGAAATGGCTCTTTTGTTGGCTTAATATCTATCTTTTTCTTGTGTGTATCTGAAGTAAAGAATAATAGCAGCAACAGGAACATTTTTTTTTTAGTTACACAATTATAATTTTCTTTATTCTTTCATGGGATGTGAGCATCAGTGGCAACTGCATTTGTTATATATCATCATAGCTCCTCTGCAGCACATCTGGTACAGGTGTATCTACTGTGCTGTCAGAAAGGGTATTCCAGGATTTGAAGCCAGTATCAGTGAAGGAACAATGATAGGTCCAAGTCAGGATTGTGTGTACCTTGGAAGGGAATCATGTAGGTGGTGGTGATTGCATGCATATGCTGACCTTGTCCTTCTAAGTGTTAGGAGTCTGAAAGGTGTTTTCTAAGGAGCGTTGGCCAGTTGCTCCATTGTATCTTGCATGCACACTGTTATCACTGTATTTGGTTCCATCAAATCACAGAACTATACAGTACTTAAGAAGCCTTTTAGCCCATCAAGTCTGTACCACCAAAAATATGCAGCTACCTACACTAGTCCCACTTTCCTGTACTAGGCTCATAACCTTGAATATTATGATACTTCAGGTGCTCTTTCCAAATACATTTTAAAGTTTGTGAGGTTTGTTACCTCCAATACATTCCCAGGCATTGCAGTCCAAACCCCTACCACCGTCTGGATGGAAAAGTTTCACCTTAAATCCCTTGAAAGCCTTTTGCCTTCCACTTTAAAATTATGCCCCTGAGGAAATAAATGTTTCAGATGATCAACAGCATGCCGATTGAGATGCTACTGAGCTTCTTGAATGTTATTGAAGCTGCACTCATCCAGGTAAATAGAGAGATATTCCATCACATTCCAACTTGTACTTTGTAGATGGTGGGCAGACTTTGAGAATTTGGATGTGAATTACTGACTACACTGTGACTTGTTCTTGTAGCCACTATATTTATATGGCTGGTTCAGGTCAATTTCTGATCAATGGTAATTGTCATGATGTGCACAGTCAGATATTCAGCGTTAGGCATGTTATTGAGTGTCAAGGAGAGATTGTAAACTTCAGAACTTTAATCATTTCATAGATTGAAAGGATCAGCAATAACTCTTTCTGGAATAAACTGTTTCCTGAAAAGAAAGGGACAAGTAGGAACTGTTATAAAGCAACATGCTAATTAACCAAAGATAGTAAGAACTGCCGATGCTGAAGTCTGAGATAACACGGTGTGGAGCTGGAGGAACACAGCAGGCCAGGCAGCATCAGAGGAGCAGGAAAGCTAATGTTTTGGGTCAGGACC
>NC_063347.1:44031764-44075203 GCF_021869965.1 Rhincodon typus | reverse complement strand
GCTCCTCTGATGCTGCCTGGCCTGCTGTGTTCCTCCAGCTGTGTTATGCTAATTAACCATCCCTGGGAAACAAGAGTTGAAGCAAGATAAACAAGCTGTTTCCTGGGAGAGAGGAGATAACACCACTGGATAGCCTGCTATCTCATGACAATGGACAATTAAGTCTGCCTGCAAAAGGAATGTCCTGAGCTAAAGGGTTACTTGCATGAAAAGTTGTGACTTCAAACAGATAGTCAATGCCAAATGTAACAAGGAAGAGGGAAGCTACTTCTGATAAGAAGGCAAGCTGCAGACTTGATGTTTCTAGAGAAGTTGACAATATTGTGGATGAAAAATCTAAAGGATTATCAACAGGGTCACAGCGCAAACTTGGAAGAGAGAAAATTGTATGAGAATTCAACTCCATGATTCTTCAGCAGCAGAATTTTGAAGAAAAATGCCGCACAAGGATCAAACCCTGGACACGTCAGAGACAGACAATGTTGGTAGAATTGTAACTAAATTTCATCATTAATCGGATAATAGCTAATTTGAGTTGTGAGTCTTGATTAACTTAACTTGATTTTGGTTGCTGCATGAAATAAAGCTTCAATAATTGTTTCAGTGTTTGTCTGTGAGATTTCATAATAAGTAACTGAATTAAAGGCAGATTATGCTAATTTACTGACAAGTAAATGGTTAAAATCTTTCTGGATGGAAATGAGCTATGCCTGGAACTTGGATGATGTGACTGTTACTTGCTAATTGTCAGCTTGAGTCTGAAGGTTAACTAGGTCTTTCTGCACGTGGACATGGACTACTTCAGCATGTGAGGAATTGCAATGATTATCCTCATATCTGATCCTATGATGACGGGAAAGGCTATTGATGAAGCATCTGAAGATGGTTGGGCCTGGTGGAGCTACTGAGAAACCTAAAGGGACATGACAGTGAATTCCTGAGGCTGAGATGTTTGGCCTCCAAATATCACAATCATTTGCATTCCCCAATGAATAGAGGAGACAGAGAGCAGAAGCAGAACAGCCAACAGCAGCAGAATATGAACCCGAGAATTGGAACTGGCAGCCTGCATATTGCAACTGGCATAGCTCTTGAGTTCAGCTACCATCTGTTAGGATGCCACAGTCTCCTGTTGGTTTACTGCAGCTCTTGTCAGCTCGCCATGCCTTCCTCCCAGTTTGCATTAACATCTTGTCAATTAACATACAGGTCTGAGCCTCGTATCAGTTTGCCAAGGTCTCTTGTCTGCCCACCTTGGCCTACTCTCAGCTTGTCTCTAAACCCCCACCCCCCATTAACCCTGGACATCACTATCAGAAATCAGGCCAAATTGCTGGGTCTTATTTTTTAACAGCAAGATAACTTTACAGTAAGGAAGATTTTTGACATTAAAATTTGCAGAAAAAATCTAACATATTCCTCAGTTCATCTGGAGTAAAGACAAGGAAATTTACTTTAAGAAAGTTAACCTACCCTCTATCCAACACTGAACCATCCCCAAAAGCTGAACACTGAAACCAAAGAAATAAAGCAAAAAAAAGGGAAATAGAGACACAAACATGGCTGTTTTTAACTATCACAGGGGAATAAACTCTGTATCCCTAAGAATTATTTTAAACATTCACACCTCACACATTGTATGTTTAGAATGAAGCTCATGGAACCATTGGAACAAGATCCACCTTAACAGAAAGATATGCATGCACTAACTTCCACATAAACCTCTTTTACTTAGAGACTCATGCACAGATAAATAAGAAGCAGCTAAGAGGCAACGTATTGCGTTCTATATTCATATAAATAGCCTACCAGGTAAGAGCATTTAACTTGAAGGTCTTTAATTCTGCAGGAAAATTAACATTCAAGGATTTTTTTTTTGTCTGTAAATAGTGGAAATTTTGGAGGAAGAATACTTTTCTTTGACAGTCTGCTGTTCTAAGAATATGACTATCTGCAAGTGAAAGAAGCAGTGATATCTGAAATAATTGGAAGTCCTGAGCTGATGCTTTTAGAGTAGGTGAGATCAATATTATTAAAGCTTCACATCATGAAAATGGTATCCTGACATGCATGTATTTTTCACTGGATGTTTTTTTTTTCTGAAGCTCTTTCTGACCTATTCTCCATTTTGTTAAAACATGTGTTGTTGTCTGACAGTATTACCTGGTAGTCAATTTTGTGAAGAAAACATATTGATGCAAACCACAGTTTCACATGGCTTTTCCCATGAAGCAAACCGGTTATTGGGATCCCAGTAATGAAATGCTCCAGTGATGATGAAACCTTGTTTACTTTTCAGATCTTAAAAGCCTAAAATTAAGTTGCCAGCATCAATAACCATCCCCAAGAGCATTATCTCCCATTGCCACAACACAGAAAGCAAGGCAAAACCCAATAAAAGAGGAAATATTTATCGACGAAGGTGGATGATTATAAGGAAATGGAGAGACTAAAACACTGATAGAATGTAGAGACCAAGGATGTCATCCTACAAGCAGAGAAGCTTAGAGGTGATTTAACAGAAGTTCTCAAAATCGAGAAGAGTTTTGATGGAGTAAGTAGAAGAAACTTTAGAATGCCAAAGTGTTAATAATTTGAGGACATAGGTTTAAGGAAATTTGAACAATTATCCAGAGGACAATTTGCAAGAAAGAATCTTTTTAACAACCTGTTCAGACATGTGACAGCATACCTCCGTGGGAGGTGGGACGTGGGACTTGAACTTGAACCTTCAATTCCAGAGCTGAAGTCACAATTGCTGCATCACTTGAGCCAATGAAAACTTATTTTATGCCGACTGTTGTTATGATCTGAAATGTACAGCTTCAAAGAATGACAGAAGCAGATTCAATAATACCTGTTCAAAGGAATTGGATTAAGACTTGAAGGGGAAACAATTTGCAGGGCTCTAGTGAAAGATGTCAGGAGTTCGACCAGCTTTCGGTTTCATTGTGTGATCCTTTCCTCAATGATTAGACAATATATTTATCTCATCCTGCTAATAAAATGGCCTTTTCTGTCACTCAAGGTAAAGATATATCGGGCTCTGCACTTTAATAGAACTGTGCTGCAGATAACAGAGGCTTCTAAGAAGAGTACACAGAACAGATCTTGATCACCTGTTCAGCTATGGCATGAAATAATCCTATGCAAAGGTTGAATTAAAGCCTTGTTATCTACATTCCTTTCAAAAATGAGCATTGATTTTGGGTTATTGCAATTCATGACCTGCAAAACAAGCTTATTTTTCTGTGTTCATTTGCATTCATTCTTTGTTCACTGGCATCTGGCTGGTCATGTTGCAGCATCTTTGAAGATATCCAAACAAGTTCCTCATACTGAAAGTCATCCACTTTATTAAACACAGCCTGAAAAACTGCACCCTTTCTCTTTGTGATGTTATAATCAGGTAATTTGCAAATGACTCTTGCAATCATTTGAATACATGAACGAGTCTTCTTTCCCAATCCTGGACTGAGAAGGCTTGTAATATAATTGCTAAAGGCACAGGTTTTGTTATCGCAAGTGTTTAATTGTCAAAGATTCATTGTCATTCCCCCGCCTACCCTACCCCGACCCAAATCTTAGACGATTCTGAGCAAAGTGAGCTGTGGTAAGGTGAGTGGTGCAATCAGCTGAGAAGTTTGGCAAAGCCCATCTCAACGTCAAGAGCATCTTGTCACATCTTTGTACCCTTTCATCAAACAATGTGGCAAGATTCTCACCAGGCAGTGGGGAGTTCCCAATGGGCAATCGTTATTGTTTGTTAAAACACCTCCCTAATAGTCCAACTCACCACAAGTTGCGATTTTACCAAACTTGTCACACAAAAGAGCTGACGGGAAAACTCGACATAGAAATCACAGTGAGCTTTTGACAGGTTCAACGTGCCACCTCCTCCAAACAGCTTCCACCCAGGGACGAACTGCAGAGCAGAGCATGACTCACAGGTGCCAGCTGCACATACCCTTGCACCACAGATATTGGCAGTCCACTTTCAGGGAGCCAGCATCAACATCTTGGCATTTTCCAATGCATGGGCACAGTGACCTGTAATGGCATACTTGCCTGACAGAACATACCAGCAAGCAGTAGTCTGTAGCTGCACCAGGTAATGTTATTGCACGGGGAAGGCACCCAGTCCATGGCTTGGACCAAGCTGCCTGTAAGGGCTACTCCCTTACTCTCTCAGTGCTCAATTAACTGGTGCCTACCTGCATGCCTCACCTGGCCTTGCGTGCCTTGTATTGGCAATTGATTTAGTGACACAGCCAGGCAGGTGGGCATGTTGTGCAGCAGTCCAAGGATGCAAAAGTTTTTTTGTCCATCAGTGTGGCATATGGTCTGGTCCGTATACCACTTAGTCTCAGCTTTCACGCCAAACACACTGCACCAGCAGCAAATGGTGCAACATATCTGAAAGCCTGAGGGGAGTAGTCCATAGTGACATCCATTAGGGCATCAGACAGTCAGAGGAGTACAGCCTCCTATACCAGTTCTGAGCTTTAGCTTTGCATGGTGGGGCCATGCCTCTCTGCTCTCTGGAGTCATGGTCAATTCTTTGTCTCCATAGGGACCAGTCTCGGGGGTAGGTGTGGTACTGCCTGGACGTGTGTGTCCACCACCCTGAGGTCTTGGCAGGTCAGGGCTGGCACTGGCAGGTTAGGTCACTCAAGGAATGGGTCAGATTGTGCAGTTGCCTCAATTTGTAGAAATTAAAGGGAAGGGAGCTGTAGTTTGCGGATGGACAGGTAGGCAGGTGTAGGCACAAGTACACAGCTTGGGTGATGACCTGGAGAAGTGTGAAGTCTTTGGATTTGATGGAATGGGTGCCATGGAAGGAATGGCTGATGTTGGGTGTCTCAGTATCTTGTTAACACTGAGACTGTAAGCCACTGGCAGAGCACCATTCGCTTTTGTTTCAGTTGTGAAGAAAATGGATAGCGTGCATGTTGAGGAGAACATCAACACAGACCTCAAAGTCCCTCTCCACAACGCAATGGTACCAGTATCCCCTCCATCGGCATTTCTTCCCGCAACTTCCAGATGCCAGCACTGCTGCAGATGTGCTGCAGGCTTTGGAAGATGGTGTGGATGCAATGTCTGAGGCTGGATATCTGATGAGTGATGAGTTGCTCCTCAAACGGTATGTGAAACAATTGAGCAAAAATGGGATGTGATATGCACCATGAAGGCTGAATTATTATACAACTAGTTTGGTAAGATAAGGTGAGCAAACTCACTTGACCAGGCAGTGTAAATCACTCCACAAAATCTGACGCAACTTCAGTTGACATCAAATCCATTAAGATTCAGCCCAATATGAGAGTTTCCATCTTTTCTGAGCTACAGAACTGGATTTCTGTCAAAGCAATAAGAGCATTGCCATAAACTATTCGATGTTGAGCTTAACATTATGGGTTTGAGAGTAAATTTGTCTGCAAGCTGTGCAGACTGAAAAAGAAACAAAACTGTTGTATTAAGGTTTATTTTGCAGTCTCTTCGTCCATCATTGTTATTTTTATCTACTTCCCATGGTAAACACCTGTGGATCAGGAATATGAAAGACAAGTTCTTTACCAACTTTCCAAATGAATCAAAAGATTTGATTGCTTTACTATTCCTATGCTGTCTTTCTTAACCCACTGGCCAACAAATTGGGTTCTGTGCTGACAATCAGGATTTTAACCTCTGTGTACTTTTCATAATCAAAGTCTTAGTTGGTCCTTATGCAGTGTTTTGTGCCTTGCTTTGAGTCATTAACTTGGATTTGAAGCCATTGGTCAATCAGAGCAAACAAAAGGACCAGATGTAAGAATGGTTCTGAAAAGGTACGAGATTTGGTAAAAGTCAAAAATAGATTCATTAAAAAAATGTAAAATAACTGACAGTAAATTACTTTCTGGTGAAGTCAGTGTTTTACCATCCCTCGTGTTAATGGAGGAAAGCAACTCATGAATATATTTCCATTATCATGATTAAAATGCACAAAAGCCGCAAGATGATTCCTGCTGCACCCCTCCCTCCATCAGCTGGTCACTAAAATGCATGCAAACCAGTTATTAGCAGCAACACTACTGTCACAAACTAATAGTAGCTCAGTCTAGTTTGTTCACTGAAGCAGATACCACATTATTGCACTTGCAGAGTCCCAATTTAAGGCAGTTCTCACAGATTCACCTTTCCTATATCTTGCAGTGTTTATTGTACTGCTGTCTGAATAATGTCTCTCTTTTAAATAAAAGGTAGTGAAGTTGTGTACACATGTGCCTTTTAGTGTCTGTCACTTAGTTCAATCTAGTGAAGCTCATGTGAATGAGTCGAGCAAAACGTTAAGATATGTAAAGCATGACAAAATACAGTCTTGCTGAACGTATTGGAATTCAGGCATACTGTAATGGAATGTTTGAAGCTCAGACATGGATGGGAACATATATTCCGAATCGAGTTTTTGTTCCAATGATGATTTTTTTTAAAAAAAGATGAGCACATGCTCCAGCCATGAAAGAACACTGAAATACACTCAAAACAGTTTGGTATCTCACTTGAATGGGGAGTCAGAGTGGAAGGTGTATTCATATGATCTTATGGTTTATGACTTTCTGGTTGGTTAAGATTGTGGGGCTGGTAGGTAAGATAGGTCTTGTGTATTGCTGGGACTTAGCCTGTAGAAATCTTACGCACACATCAGATCATGCCAGTGGCAGGATTAGAGTAAGGGTTAACCAAATAGACAGCTGCATACTGAATGCACAGCCTTCCTGATTTGTAGCTACAATTGCACGTATAGTCAGTCGGATGCAGTGTTCATGTTGAAGGCAGCTACTCTCATCTTCTTTCTGACATTCAGCCCTTGAATGCATTATGGGCACCCCACAGCTGGATTACCACACTTCGCAATATTCTTGTCACAATCTATGTTGCTGGCAACCTGAGAAGCATTAAAGCGTCATTTTGCAAGCACATTATGAAAGCTCTTCAGATGTTATATTTCCTCTAACAGAATTATTTTGTATGAAATTGTTCATTTCTAAGCTGTGTGTTGCCACAATTTTGTTAGTAGATCAGAAGGGACACATAAAATCGGTTTCCTCCTTTTTTGAATAGAAGTATACTTATATCTACCAACAATTTTGCACTCTTGAATTTTAATTAAAATGGTTTCAATTTATTTTTACCCTTGAATAGTTAACATGTGGTGTTTAATTCTGAAAGCTGGTCTGGCTTTTTTTACGATGTGCTGGGCATTTCAAAGACTTTCTGGCAGGACAGTTGCTGCCTTATTCGTGCGTATCTCAGAGATTCTTATTCTTTGTAACGTGATTGTCATTAGTGTCTTTGCTATGTCTGTCTGACTTCATGTTAATGACCCATAAACCAGAGAAGAGAAGAACTCTTTGTATTTAAAAAGAAAGAGATTATCATATAAGTTAAATATCCCCTTATTGATTCTGTCATGTTATGAGGTCATATAAGTTGATGATATAGTGCCAATTATAATTCTGTACAGCAGCTAGGGGAGTTATAGGAATATAAAATCTTCATGTTTCTTCTGAAATATTATTACTGCTAAATGAAAGACTGCTGTTGCTGGTATGAAATGGCTCCGTCTATAATTTTCATATCCATTTTCCTTCTGCTGTATTTCTGTTTTCAAAAAGTATCATGCACTAAGTTCCTAATATCACTCCATGAAGTTTATATCATTTCATTTTGAGTGGTGAGTTTTTACTCTGAAAATTGGATGCATCAACAGTTACATTTGCCCAGGTTACTTGCTCCAGCCCCACAGGTTGAAGTCGACCTTCAGGTAATGTAACCTTCTCAACTGATCAGACAACAAGGATTTCCATGAATTTATTTAAAATGTGCGAAATGGCACTCAACTGTAATTTCTTTATTATTTGGCCAGAGTGGGTTCTGGTGGTATATTTTCTTCCATAATAACCAAATGAGTGAGTGGACTGATGTCAAGAATAGGTCTATAAAGGTTAGTGAGAGCAGTTGATCAGTTTCAAACCCTTTCTGCTACTCAGCTACCTGCCTCTGATCTAGGACTGTAGTCATTTCATAAGCCCTCTGGCAGAAAGCTGTTTCATGTCCATTAAGTTTTGATCAAGTTTAGTATGAATAAATTAACTGACCTAGTTTGGCAAGGTTCCAATCCATCCTTCCTGAAATGAAATGGATGATAACCTTCAAGTCAGTCACTAGTTTTGCCATACATCAGTCATTCAAGCTGTGCATTGTTTATGAGCCCATATCGGTGAAGCTGTTCTTTCCGATGCAGTCTGGGAGTTATGTAGCAGCTGTATCAGGGACTCAACTTGCATATGCTGTTTCTCCTGCAGAAAATGTCGAATTCTTTCAACATTAATTCATATTGTGTTTCATTGCCTCAAAATCATATCACTGGAAATTTTTTGCAGCATCTTGATGTTTTGGGAATTTTAAATAACCTGAAATTATTCTGTTTCGAAGGAAGGAGTGACAGAAAAAAAGTGGCTTTGATTTATGTCTTAACTGCATGCCATCTGAACTACATGGGACTTCTATACCTGGTACAAAATAAATTACTGTTGTATTGTAGGGCAATATGGCAGTCAATTAACATGTAGCAAGGCAAATAAAATGAATTTATTGACTAGATAGTCTTCTTTCATGACGTTGATTGAGGGATAAATGCCAGCCAGGACTCTGAGAAGATTCCCCTGTCTTTTTTTGAATAGTCCCACGGATTTTTTTTTTGCATCCATGTGAAACAGCAGATGATGGGCTCATTTAGTATTATTGAATAGGCAGATTACAAAGTGATGTGATAGGTTAAATTAATGTTATGAAGAAATGTGGTGGAATGAATAGAGTCATAATGAACTGAAACTTCAGAAAGTGGTGGTGGAGGAACAATAATTGGGTGGATTGGCTTTGGAGTACCCCTACTACCTTTCTGCCACCACAGGAACCAAGTTCTGGCTGAGAAGATTTCCTGACTGCAACAGACTGCCTACCACATAGGGTGGGTGTGAGCAAGTCTGGGAATGATCAAGGGCATGGATAGGGGCAAGGAGTTTGACTGCTAAAAGCCACTGCCCTGCCCTTGCTGATTTAACCCCACTAGAACTCTCTACCCGTATCAGTCCTCCCTGCCCCTGTAGAGGATCCTCCTATCCCTACTGTTCCTGGACTTCTGCATTGTTGTATTGTCAGCTGCCGCAGCTTCCTGTTTAACCAATAACATCAGAATGGGTGGGATATTGTTTCCTGGGGACAGATATCTGTAGAAGGCCTGGTAGATCCATGATCCAGTGGATTTTCCCATTTTTATGCCTGCCACCACACTTAGCATAAAAAGTGCAAGATTCCACCCATGGTTTCCAGTCATTGGAGGACCAAAAATATGAGACAAAGGCATGTGATTTAATAGGAGTTAAGGCACAAAGAAAGAGAGAACGGAGTTATGAAGTTGCAGAATACACAACCTGTGGTACCAACTGAAGCAGAAAGCATGGTCCAGAACTTCTAATTAGTGTCAGAACTGTTCTGAATGACGCCAATCGTAGGAAAAATTACCCATCTACCTGCCCGTGCTTCTGGTGGCCATTCTTATTTTTGAGGCTATACACTGGAGCTTGCATTGCAGAAAAAGGAAGGAGGTTTTGATACAATACAACAGAAGCAAAGCCATACCCGACGACACCCATGGCATCGCTACTTCATGGGAACAGCAGACAGCATGCAGATTAAAATTGCAATGCCTGTTATTAACATTATTAACATTTCAGTTATTACATACATTTTTATAATATTTTTATGTTTCACTAAAACATCTAATTTCAAAGTATAATAAGCTTTTGGTATTTGTGCTTTCAATGTAATGTAATGAATGAGTATGTGTGTGAGTAAGTGGGGTGGGGGAGGTAAATAGATAAGGGGGAGGATGGTGACTGTGTGACCAGGTGTATGGGTGAGGTCGCAAGTCGGTCGGGTGGTAGATGATTGAGGGGGTAGATTAAATTGGGTTAGGTGTTGGGTTCGCAGCAAGGGTAGCTGGTTAGATTTGGGGGTGGCTAGGTGTTGTAGTTGGGTTGTGTGTTTTGAGGGGTTTATTTAATGGTGTGTGTCAAAGGGGCCCAGTCAGGGCTGTGCGCTGAGCAGGTAGAGTTGGATGTCATTGGTAAGTTGGTAGGAGTGGATGGGAATGACAACAATTTTATGGTGACCGAGCAAGGTTTTATGCCTCCAACGTTTTCTGGGTAATTATTCAGTGAAGTGAGGTGAAACCACCTGGAACTCTCTGACTTATACTCAGAGTTTGTGATTTTTGTAGCAGCTTTCAGACACCACGTACTTGCTGCATCAGAAATTTAAACTTTCTAGACCCTTTATGGGTGGTCAGGTGCATCAAGCTTTCTGCATGCTCCTGACAGGAATCTCCAATCGTCCTATTCCTAGCCCTAACCCAGTCACTGCTGTAGTAAGTATCTTGCTGACTGGAAGATCTGGGCCATTGTCACCACTTAAGAAGAGATTAGATCGTTGTTGAAGAAATAAAGGGATAAAAGGAAAAGGTTTGAATCTTTTGTTCCATTCAGGACCACACAGGACATCCTAAAGAACTTTGCAGCCAGTGAAGTACTTAGAAGCGCAAGGAAATGTAGTCAGTGTGAAAATGGAGGAAAAGTGGCAACCAATTTGCACATAGCAGACTCCCACTAACAACCATGTGAGAATCTGTTTTAATGATGTTGATTGGTATTGGAATGTTGATCAGAACACCAGGACATGTCCTTGCTCCTCTTCTAAATAGAGTTGTGGTATTTTTTACATCCAACCAAGAAAGAGCCAAGCATCAGCAATACATTGAAAAATGGCTCCTCCAACAATGCAGCAAGCTCCCAGCACAGCTCTGGGGGGTCAGCATTGATCTTGTAATCAAGCCGTGAAGTGAGACTTGAGCCCAAGACATTCTGACTTCAATGATATTAAATTAGGACAGGTACAAGTGTATAGGAGCATTGGTAGGATAACCACAAATACATAGTAATTGGGTCACGTGACAGGCAGTGTTGCAATTTCATTTTCATCCCATATAACCTTGAGCAAGGTTTAAGCATGATTAAGTCAAATCCTTCCAGAGTTTCTTAAGCTGGCCTGCAAAACAGCTCTCCCAATTTTGGCACTAGCTCCCAGATTTTAGAAAGGAGTACTTTGCAGGGACAAGATGCCTGAGTTTGCCAGTTATTTCTGGTTTCATTCCCTTGATTCTGAGCAGCTATATTCCCTGAATGACAACAGTGAGTACACTTCAAATATACTTCGCTGACAGTGAAGCACTTTGGCACGTGCTGTGGTAATGAAAGGTGCCATATAAATGTAAACCGTTGTTTTAGCTGCATTATTTGAATGGGTAGCTGTTTAACCTCGAGTTCTGTTTTGCTACCCTAATCCTGATCTTTGATTAGCAGTGTCACTGGGGGTTAGCAGGCCTATCTGAAGACTCTCAGTTGGACCTGCTGCTGATATTTGCTAAGATGGCCATTTACAGGTCCAAGGTATTTAAGTCTGGGTGACCCCAGGGAAGCACAATGTTGTGTCCTGCGGCATACCTCAAGCCTCATGCAACTGGTGGATTTAACAACTACTAAAGTGTTCAACAGATGAAGCATAAGGTTGTGTGTTTCTTTTGATTTTTAAAAAATCGATTATTAGATATGGATCGTTAGAAGGTGAACACTTGAGGTTTCTTTTCTTTTATTGATTAAGCCTTTGATGAGGCAAACGTATGTTTACCGATTGGTTTACTTTTAAACAAAAAGGCGTATTGATGGGATTAGGAGTGAGTTCCTGCTGACACCATTAAGATTCAGAATGAGAACTAACAATTGGGAAGGCAGACATTATTTCCAATGCCATCCCAATGTAATGCTGTTTGGAAAAGGTTTTCAAAAAAAAAGGAAAGCAAATTGGTAATGGAGATTCTTGACATTTGCAGAGTTTTGCAGCTGTCATTGGTCAGTGGCGGACCTATCCCAGTGTGGAACTGCTTCCAAGCTGAAGCTGTCTGTGTAAATTTTATGTAATGAGTGATTTCAATCATCTGGATCAAATCCTGCAGTAAGATTGATTAATATCTGTTGTCTCCTTAGAATGAAGTGTGGACCAATACTAGCTGTAGTATTTATTTACCTTGACTTTTGAGTTAATAAACATCCCAGCTCAAGTTATCAAAATTTGAACATTTTGAAGATTTGTATTTATTGTTTGTCTTATGCAGACTTTTTTTAACATCCTTTATGATCTCAGAATGTGGATATTCAAGAACAAGTAAAGTTCTAGCTGTCTGTACTGAATGAATATTCATGTTAAGGTTATCCTTCTTTGCGCTCAAACTGATTGAGTGCTGCTTGCAGATTTCTGTAAATGAGCAGTTGTGAATTTGCATCTACTACCTGATCAACATTGATGTATGTTCACTCAGAAAGGGTCATAAAGATTTATCATTTTTCCAGGGCTTTCAAGAACTGTTCATGCCCACTTGGGGAGATGATTGCTCATTAATGCCAATTCACGACATCCATTGATTTTTGTTGTTGAAATTAACCGATTTGTGCTTTTAGTATTTGCATTGTTAATGACCATGAATATCTAACAACTGAAAATCTGACATTTTCAAATAGTTATTTATTCCGATAGAACGTGCATTAGCTGAGGCACTTAAACTGTAACTGTACAGTTGTAAATTGCTAATGTTCTTCCATGAAAATTCTCAGCAACCAACAGGGTTGAGGTGCGTTGGTCGTGAATTACCCATTTTTGTGATAATCTCAATTGGCTCTTTTCAACATGATTGTCAAGAAAGGATGACAGGAATTTTTAACTCTTAGTCTGAAAAGGTCTGGAATTACCGCTGTTCATTGAAACCCCGCATTTCCACCTAACAGTACAAGCAAAACCGCAGGGGTCTTGTTCCTAGTTAAATTAACAGAAACTACATACATGAGAATATTTGGTCTGTGCAGATTTTTGCTGCTGTGCTATGGTTTCTGTAGTTAAATTGCATTCAGGTAATTATTGCGTTGGCACACAAGGGAAGAATTGGCAGCTACCCTGGGAATACAGTTGTTCAAGTATTAGTCAGCAGCTCAGGTAGAGAAATGGGGAACATTATGAGAAAGCAGCGCTGTTTTGATTTAACTGTAAAAGAACTTACCAGGATAATTCTCTCCCATTTTTACTTTGCAATATTAGACAAATAAATAATATACTGAGTTCCATAAAGATCTTTTTACAACAACTCTCGGAACAATATTATTAAGCTGGAGAGGGTTCAGAAGAGATTTACCAAGATGTTGCTGGGTATGGAAGGTTTAAGTGATAAAGAAAGGCTGCTTAGGCTGGGACTTCTTTTCACTGGAGCATAGAAGGTACAGAGGCGACCTTACAGAAGTTTATAAAATAATGAGGGGCATAGACAGAGTAAATGGTAGTTGTCTTTTTCTGAGGATGGGGGATTTCAAGATGAGGGGACACATTTTTAAGATGAAAGGAGAGACATTTGAAAAAGGTGTGAAGGGCCATTTTTTTTTTGCACAGAGCGTGTGGAATGAACTTTCTGAGAAAGTGATGAATATGGATACAATTAGAATATTTAAAAGGCACTGGATAAGTACATGAATAGGAAAGGTTTGGAGGGATATGGGCCAGGAGCAGGCAGGTGGGACTAGTTTAGTTTGGGATTATGTTCGACATGGACTGGTTGGACCGGAGGGTCGATTTCTGTGCTGTATGACTCTATGAATCTGTGCCTAACTCTCCAGTCAGCAAGCTGTGTGTGCCTTGCTGAAACTGAAAAGAAGTTCATGTGAAGACAATTAATTGATCATCATTTATTGTTTGTCAAATGTGCTGACAAAATGATAAAAATAACTGATAAAAGAGATGAAAATATAGACGATTCCATTAATGATAGGTTTAGAGGAGGATATAGATTGGATAGTCACTCAGAGAAAAAGTCAAATGAAAATGTGACGAGTTCAGGATCTCCTCTTTTTAATCCTTTCAATTAGCTGTGGCAAAGATTTGCAAACAAAGCACATGGTTATATCACACTTTTGTCATACTAGTTAAAATTCAGGATCCAATGACAAGGCTTTCTTGAGTGAAAGTTTGAGGAATTTTACTACTTCTTAGCCTCGAGAGAAGTAGTGAAATGCAACATTAAACACACCAACACAGGTATTCAGTTTATTCAGGGCAGAGGTCCAGTAGAGTCACAGAGTCATAAAGCTGTACAGCATGGAAACAGACCCTTCGGTCCAACTCGTCAATGCTGACCAGATATTCTAAATTCATTTAGTCCCATTTGCCAGCATTTGGCCCATATCCATCTAAACCCTTCCTATTCATAAACCCATCCAGATGCCTTTTAAATGCTGCAATTGTACCAGCCTCCACCACTTCCTCTGGCAGCTCATTCCATACACGCACCACTCTCTGCATGAAAATGTTGCCCCTTAGGTCCCATTTAAATCTTACCCTTCTCACCTTAAATCTATGCCCTCTCGTTTTGGTCTCTGCTGCCCTGGGCTATTCACCCTATCGATACCCCAGATAATTTTATCAGTTTCTATAAGGTCACCCTACAGCCTCCAATGCTCCAGGGAAAATAGCCCCACCCTACAACATTTACAAGATCTTTGGAAATCTTTTCTGAACTCTCTCAAGTTTCACAGCATCCTTCCTATAGCAGGGAGACCAGAATTGAATGCAGTATTCCAAAAGTGGCCTAACCAATGTCCTGTACAGCCACAACATCAGCTCCCAACTCTTATGCCTAATGCACTGACCGATAAAGGCAAGCATTCTAAGCACATTCTTCACTATCCTGTCAACTTGCAACTCTACTTTCAAGGAACTATGAACCTGCACTCCAAGGTGTCTTTGTTCAGCAACACTCCCCAGGACATTGCCATTAAGTGGATAGGTTCTGCACTGATTTGCCTTTCCAAAGTGCAACACCTCGCATTTATCTAAATTAAACTCCATCTGCTGTTCCTTAGCCCACTGGCCCATCTGGTCAAGGTCCTATTGTACTCTGAAATAACTTTCTTGGCTGTCCACTACACTACCAATTGTGGTGCCATCTGCAAGCTTACTAACCATCCCTTCTATGTTCACTTGCAAATCATTTATATAAATGACAAAAAGCAGTGGACCCAGCGCCGATCCTTGTGGCACACCACCAGCACAGCCTCCGGTCTGAAAAGCAACACCCTCCGTCTCCTACATTTGAGCCAGTTCTGTGTCCAAATGGCTAGTTCTCCCTTTATTCCATGTGATCTAACCTTGCTAACCAGTCTACCACTTGGAACATTGTTGAACACCTTACTGAAGTCCATATAGATCACGTACACCACTCTGCTTTCATCATTCCACTTTGTTACTTCTTCAAAAAACTCAATTAAGTTGGTGAGATACAATTTCCCTTGCACAAAGCATAAAAGGAATTTCAAAAATAGGCAGTTTAAAAGCCTAAAGCTTCTTTGAAATGTAATGTTTAATTTAAACCATGGTTGTTTAATTGAGGTCTTATATCCTTCGGAGTAGTGACAGTTTCAAGTATCCTCTAGCTCTCAGTGAATGGGCATTTCTCCATTGCTCTATCATTTGGTGTAGTCTCTCAACAGGTGGGAAGATCAAGCCCCTCAGTTTCGCTGTTGTGAATCCATCATTCTTCTGTGCTCTGCCAAAAAGCTGTTGCTTGAAATCCAGTTCCATGTGGATTCATGTGTCTAACTTAATTTTTTGTTTTCCCCCAAGTTGGATAATCTGTACATGACTGACATTCCAATATGTGGAATGGTGTAAATCAATTGTTTATGAGCAATTTGTGAGCTTGACTCAACCGAGTCAGGTAACCACTGTGACTGTTTTAAGTCAGAGATTTTACTTTTATTTTTAAAGCATTTTAGTCCATGAAATATCTTGGGAACTAAAACCAAATGATGTTTATTTGAAAATTGTTACTGGTAACATGATCCTATCATAAATAACTTAACACTGATCAGTGTAACGCAGGGCTTTATATAGTGTCAAAAACACATGGCTCTGGTATGCAGGAAGTTAAAATGTCCTGTGTAAGTACATGAATAATTCTGTGGAACTTGGAGTGAACAAAATTCTTGGAGACATGGCTGGAATAAGAAAATTAATCTACTGAATTGCTCTCTTTTTGTCCACAAAACCTGCTGCCACAAAGAATAAATATGTAGTGGAAATAGTGTTTGGCTGTATCACAACAAAATAGTTTATAACAAAACAACAGCTTGTTTGCACCTGACCCATTTTCATAAGGGCCCCTGATTCAACTTTGCACATGTTGTGATCCCCGCAAGGAACATTTTCAATTTCCAAATGGTTTAAGATAAACAAGTTTTTTGCCCCAGATGTGAAAGGGCAGTAAATATTTGAATAGTTCAAGCTTTATCCTGTAGACACAGGGTGAGATGGGGAATGCAACTCTGTAAAAACATGTATGATATGAAACAGTATTGCAAACTCAGATGTTTTCTTCAAAATGAAACAGAAAACTTTCTCATAAATGTAAACTAGTGGAAAATGTCCTTCAAATCAATATAGGAAGAATTTTGTTATTCAGTTGATAATTGCTTGGTATAAACTGTGAGATTACAAGAGTCAGAGTACAGCCAGCTCAAGTAGTATGAGATTGATGAAAAGGATGAGATTGACAGGGCTAACTTTTGAACATGAGATAACAGCCTTCTTTGTAAAGAGAAGTTTTCAAAAAGCAACCTCATAATTAAACTGTGGGATTGATTTTTACACAGTAACCAACATAATTCAACACAGCAGGCAATATGCTTTGAATCATTCAGTAGTGAAGTAGTAACAGTGGAAGATTTTGGAATATTTTTGTTCTGCTGTACTAAGATTTAAACTGGAGGGTCTCTGGCTGTCAATGGAGAGCAACTAACCTGAAAGCACTTTGATTCTGTGGCAGCTTAAATTATTGCCTGATGTCAGTGGTCATGCTGGCACTGAAAATGAACTATATGAATCACATCATGAGGCACTGCAAACTGGGTTACATCAATTAAAATCAACATAGGTGTAAAAGAAATTCCTGGAAGCACTTATGATGATGTGGAACAAAGCAAAACGTGATAAACATATTGTTTTCATGCCAGTTCATGGAATTCTGATTTTAAATATTTGCTCCTTGCAAGCTTATAGATTGTCAGCTTGTGAAATAGACATCTTCTTGTAAAGCACAGGTAGAAATGTATTAATTGACTTTTCCATTGTTTAAATTTTAACTGTTTTAATTTTCTTATGTCATGCTCATCAAATTCTTCTCTAGTTTCACCTGACCTTACCTTGCCAACCTATTGTTGTATATTTCGCATTCCTTGAAAACCCAGTTACTCTGCTTCCAGCTTATTGTATAGCTCCAGCACTTAGCCCACCCCAATCCCTTGCCCTTCACTTTGCCAACAACAGGACTTTACTATCAGGAATTCAACAACAGGCAAAACGTGCATTTTAATCAAGGTCAGGGCTTCTCAAAGTTTGGGTCAGGGTCCCAGGAAGGGTGGTGAATAGAATTTTTGAATTATTGGTCTTTGGGGCAGCAACGGCTCCCAAAAAGTTCTGCTTTAGTTGAGAAGCTTTACTTACTCGCCTGGCCTCCTGCTCTCACAGTGATCCCATCACTTAGCCCTACTTCCTCATTCTCAATGAGGGGTTATGACAATTTTCATGTCTCAAGATGGTGCTACTGTCAGGAAAAATTTGGGGAGCACCGATGTAGGTACCATCATTATAGGAAGATATTGCAAAGCACCTCACAAATATAATCTGGCAGAAATTCACATAAATATCATGATGAAGACATTGGGATGGTTAAAGAAAGCAGTCAGTTTGAAGAGAATCTGAAAAAGGGACCAGAGGTTAGGGTCTAGACAGTCAACAACACAGTCAATTGAGAAGCTGAGAGAGTTGGTCGATGCTGGAAAATCAGACCCTCAGAAAGAAAGAGTTCTCTGAGGATCATCAAGTCCAAAGAGATGATAGAAATAGGTGTGAGGCTATGAATGGATTTGAACAGAAGGATGACAGTTGTGAATTTGAGGTGATGATGACTGGATGTCAAATAAGTCAGTCAGCATAAGGGGAATAGGTTACCAGTTCAAACACATACAGCTGAAATTTGGATGAACTGAAATGTTATGTTAAGTGGTGGTTGGCAGAATCAAGAGAACATGGTAATAGGTGAGTTTAGAGGAGACAAAGGCATGGTAGAGAATTTCAGTGGCAGATAGTCTAAGGCAAAATTGCTGATTGGCAGCATAATGGAAGCAGTACTAGGTTCTCTTTATGGCAGAGCGGCTAAGGGTTGGAAGGTCAACTCAGGACAGATTGGGACAGCATTGATTGGAATTTTCATGACTGATTGGTGATCTTATTGAAACATTTAAGATTTGACAAGGTAAATTCTGGAAGAATGATTCCCAGTGTGGGAGAAACTAGAATTAGAGGAAAGATAAGGAGTCTTTCATTTAAGACTGTGATAAGGAGACAAAAACAGAAATTGCTGGAAAAGCTCAGCAGGTCTGGCAGCATCTGTGGAGAGAAATCAGCAATAACATTTCAGTACCGCGACACTTCTTCTGATTTCTTTTCACAGATGCTGCCAGACCTGACCTTTTGAACTTTTTCAGCAATTTCTGCTTTTGTTTCTGATTTGCAGTTTCTGCAGTTCTTCTGGTTTTTACTGAGAAACGGAGAATTATTTATCACTCAGAGTCACGAGTGTACAGAATTGTCCTTTCCACAGAGCAGTGGATTCAGGGTCATTGAATTTTTTTTAAGGCTGATGTTGATCAATTCTCGACGAACCAGGGAGTCAGTGGGTATTGGGAAATAATTGGAAATCCAAGTAGTGTGCATCCATATGCACATTGCTTGTTAGTTCCTCAAACAATTTGAATAAATTAGACAAAACATAATATCTCATTCTCAATCCGTGTTGACTTTGCAGGCAGCTAAGTGGAGTTGAGGTTACAATCAGAACAGATCTGGTCTTCTTGAACAGTAAATCAGACTCAAGTGTCTGAATGGCCGAATCCTGCTGCTAATTCACATATTCATTTGTGTAATCTGGCTTGTGGCATACACAACTGATTCAGTTGATGGCTTCAATATATATCTCAAATAACGAAAGAAAACTTTAAACAATTAAAATAAATAGTTACTGGTTAATGTCTTTTATGCTTCCTTTTTTTGTGATTTCTCAATTTTTTAAGCTTCACATTCACATAAATATTTAATAGAGCCACTATACTTTTGATTGCATTGTATTTAAGGTTATTGAGTCAAAGAAACGTACAGCACAGAAACAGACCCTTTGGTCTAACTCGTCAAGACTGACCAGATATCCAAGATAAATCTAGTCCCATTTGCCAGCATTTATCCCATATCCCTCTAAACCCTTCCTATTCATATATTCATCCAGATGCCTTTTAAATGTTGTAATTGTACCAGGCTCCACCACTTCCTCTGGCAGCTAATTCCATACAAGCACCACCCTCTGTGTGGAAAAGTTGCCTCTTAGTTCCCTTTTAAATCTTTCCCCTCTCACCTTAAACGTATGCCCACTAGTTTTTGACTCCTCCCCCCTCCCCCTCCCCCGGGGAAAAGACCTTGTCTATTTACCCTCTCCATGACCCTCATGATTTTAAAGACATCTTTCAGGTTACCCCTCAGCCTCCAATGCTGCAGGGAAAATATCCTCAGCCTGTTCAGCCTCTCCCTGTAGTTCAAACCCACCAGCCATGGCAACATCCCTGTAAATCTTTTCTGAATCCTTTCAAGTTTCACAGCATCCTTCCAATAGCAGAGACCAGAATTGCACTCAGTATTCCAAAAGTGACCTTACCAATATCCTGTACAGCCGCAAAATGACCTCCCAACTCCTATACTCAAATGTACTGACCAATAAAGGCAAACATACCAAATGCCTTCTTCACCATCCTATCTACCTGCGACTCCACTTTCAAGGAACTATGAACCTGTCCTCCAAGGTCTCTTTGTTCAGCAACACTCCCCAGGACATTACCATTAAGTGTATAAGTCCTGCCCTGGTTTGTTTTTCCAAAAATGCAGCACCTCACATTTATCTAAATTAAACTCCATCTGCTACTTCTCAGCCCATTGGTCCATCTGATCAAGATCCTGTTGTACTCGGAGGTAACCTTTTTCACTATCCACTACACCTCTAATTTTGGTGTCATTTGCAAACTTACTAACCATACCTCCTGTGCTCACATCCAAATCACTTATATAAATGATGAAAAGCAGTGGGCCCAGCACCAACCCCTGTAGCACACCGCTGGTCACAAGCCTCCAGTACGAAAAGCAACCCTCTACTACCACTCTCTGTCTCGTACCTTTGAGTCAATTCTGCATCCAAATGTTTAGCTCTCCCTGTATTCCATGTGATCTAAAATTTTTAACCAGTCTACCATGTGGAACCTTGTCAAATACCTTACTGAAGTCTATGTAGATCATGTCCACCATTCTGCCCTCATCAATCTTCTTTGTTACTTCTTCAAAAAAATCAGGTTAGTAAGACACGATTTCCCACATACAAAGCCATGTTGATTATTCCTAGTCAGCCCTTGCCTTTCCAAATACATGCAAATCCTGTCCATCAGGATTCCCTCCAACAACCTGCCCACCATCGATGTTGGGTTCACTGGTCTATAGTTCCTTGGCTTTTCCTTACCACCTTTCTTAAATAGTGGCACCACGTTAGCCAATCTTCAGTCTTCCAGCACCTTATCTGTGGCAATCAAGGATAAAAATATCTCAGCAACGGGGCCAGCAATCATCCCTAGCTTCCCACAGAGATATAGGATAGATCTGATCAGGTCCCGAGGATTTATGCACCTTTATGCATTTTAAGCCATCCAGGACCACCTCTTCTGTAATATTGACATTTTTCAAGATGTCGCTATTTATTTCTCCACATTTTATATCTTCCATATCCTTCTCCACAGTGAACACTGATGCAAAATACTCATTTAGGATATCCCCCATCTCCTGTGGTTACATACATAGGCAGCCTTGATGATCTGTAAGGCGCCCTATTCTCTCCTGAGTTACCTTTTTGTCCTGAATGTATTTTCTTAGAAAAGAACAGCAACTCAAATAGAGTTCTTTGGTGGTCGACTAAAAGCAACTAGATTCAGGGTGAAAATCAATTTCTTTGTTCTTGGCCCAAATCTTTTTTTCTGCTTGGCCATGGAATTAGGTGATTCCATCTACTTATGGTCCATTTCATCGTGGTAGATCTACTGAATTGATTGGTTTTCCTTCAGCAGAACAGATCGTTTACTGTTGGGTTTTTTTCAGCCTCCAATCTTTTGGAACCAAGAAAATGATTCTGTGTCACAGGCACAGGGAGTTGTGCAAGTTGGATTTCCAATAATAGCACCAGATTGATTTTTGTTTCCCAAGTTCAAGATGCAAGCTGCATATGACTGATATGGGTTTGTCAATATCTTATCAAGTTTGTGCAGTAATTTATGAGAGGTCTCTTATAGTAACCAATAGATACATTGTTTACACCTAACAATAATGCTTCACACTGCAGGAAGTTTCAAGAGGAACATGTATTTACATTGGTTTAATGAAAAATTGTCTCAATGGACTTCAAGAAAGTAAAAAAGTCACTGAGCATCGAACCTTTCAGGAGATTTAAAAGAGGAAACTAAAAGCTTGGATTTGGGGTAAACTGGGAAAGAAAATAGAGAAGCCAAGGAGTTTGTGATGCAAGTTCCAGGGGAACAAGACCAATACAGAATTATGGTATCTGGATAAGAAGAAACGGACAAGATAAGAGCTGGAAGCATTGTGGTAGGGAGGAGAGGAATAAACACAGGAGTGGTGTAATAGTCGATCCATCAAGAAGATGGTAGAACTGACTAAGAATGTCTCACTAAAATCCCAAATTATGTGACTGCAGTCCTTGCATTGACCAGCGAAATTACCAGTGCTATGGTAGAAATGAGCTCCTCGAATAGCTGCTTGGAGCTGTCCCTTCCACAGTACCTTGGCATACGTTTGATTTTGTCTGAATGTTGAGGTCTGGGAATGAAAGCATAAGAATTGTACAGTTCACTTCTACAAGAAGTAAATTTATTTTAAGAAACAGAAAGCATTTGCAACATCCATACATCCTTGTCAGTTCATGGAGAAATGTTCTGATGTTTCTGAGCCATCATTTCAGTGCATCTTTCTTGACTATCAGGACAAAACAGAGGTAACAATGGCCCTTTAAGTTTGTAAATCTCTCTGCTCTTAATACAGCAGATAGAATTGCAGTGTCTACCTGTTGGGGACAGATTAAAACGTGCTGAAATACATCATTACTGCCGACGTGTGGAAGAAATGTTATCAAGTTTCTAGTATGCAGCTTTCAATGGTATAAGACAAATAGACGAGTCTTTGTGATAAGATTTGACTTCATTGTGACATGAGAAAATAGTTCTGCCTGTTAGAACATTTTTCTGTTACTTGCCTGGACAAGGAATGAATTCTGGGGATTTTGCAACTTATTTTCTTCGTGTGTATAGAGGCCTGTCAATTGTAAATAAATTCTATCACCCTTTTTGATCTGCATCTTGAAGAGTAAATGTACATTTATGCTGATTTTGTTTTCCGAATAAGTAAGCTACTAATGTTATGCTATTTCAAAATCTCTTACTGATGTAAGGATGTGAAATCAGAACATATAATTTTGTAAACATGGCATCTCATAGCTTTAATTTAATCATTATCATTCTTGACAAAATGTTTGGAACCCGGTTGCTGGAAAAGCTCAGCAGGTCTGGCAGCATCTGTGGAGGAGAAAACAGAGTTAACGTTTCAGGTCCGGTGACCCTTCCGCAGTTCTTTTGGTTTTTGTTTGAAACCCAGTGACTGGGAACAATAAGAAAAAAGCTGCATAGTATCCCTCTATCTGCCTATCAGCAAAACATTAAATAACAGTCAAATACGATCAGATTTTTTACTTTTTAGGGCAGTCATATTGAATTCAAACTAATGGGCAGCAAAAATAAAACAGCATTGTGATTAAATGTAATTGAGCGTGTAAAGATGAAATGATAAGAGATTTAGATCTTTCATCATGTCAATCATCCTGAAGCTGTTTTTATTTCTTCTTAACTCCAATTCTCTGCTCTTTCTCAATATCTGTTAATTTCAAAGCAAGCATTACTTCCTTTCAAGCATCTAAATAGCCTTTGTATTGACAGTCTTTTGGGGCATGACATTACATATTCGTAGAACCTCTTGTGAGAAGGGTTTTGCTCGATTATCTTTAAACCAATTAAGTTTGCATTCCAAAGTTCTCACCAATTCTCTTGGATGCCCCCAATTAGAGGAACAAGTTGTTCCCTGGCTACACTGCAAATTTGCTTTACTCAAACATCAATTGCTGAACTGCCACAACGTCAAAGAACATGAATAATACTACAATAATGCATACCACATATGACATTTTACATGCTAATTGGAAGCAAAACTCGTCCATTCAGCCCTTCAAACTGACCCTACCATTCCGTAAGATCACGGCTGATCTATTCGGCTTCCAAATTCCACATTTTCATCAACCCTGTTATTCTTTGATTCCCTTTCTCAACATGAAGCTATCAACCACTGTCTTAAAAAGGAGTTCTTTGGAGATTTTTTTTTGTTGTTTACACCATTGCAATATTATGACAGAGCAGTGTAGGAGAATCCAGCTGGGTTTTCAGTCCAAGTTTATTATATATCACGCTCAAGCCCTTTTATCCCAAATGTAATTCTGCTGAACCAGCACTGGATCTTCTCCAACACCAGTGAATATCTCCTTTTTTAAAAAATTTATTCATTTGTGGGATGTGGGTATCACTGGCTGGCTGATATTTATTGCCCAACCCTAGCTGCCCTCGAAAAGGTGGTGGTGAGCTGCCTTCTTGAATTGCTGCATTCCACCTGTTGTGGGTTGACCCACAATGCCATTAAGGAGGGAATTCCAGGATTTTGACCCAGTGACAGTGAAGCAACAGTGATATAGTTCCAAGTCTGGGTGGTCAATGGCTCAGAGGGGAAGTTGAAAGTGGTGGCGTTCCCATATTCTGTGGCCCTTGTCCTTCTGGATGGAGGTAGTCGTAGGTTTAGAAGGTGCTGTCTGAGGATCTTTGATGAAATTCTGTAGTGCATCTTGTAGATAGTACACACTTGATGCCATTGAGTGTCAGTGGTGGAGGGAGTGAATGCTTGTGGATGTAGTGCCAATCAAGCGAGCTGCTTTGCCCTGGATGGCTTTAAGCTTATTGAGTGTTGTTGGGGCTGCACTCATCCAGGCAAGTGAGGAGTATTCCATCACACTTCTGACTTGTGCCACGTAGGTGGTTGACAGGCTTCGGGGAGTCAGGAGGTGAGTTACTTGCAGCAATATTCCTAGCCTCTGACCTTCTCTTGTAGCTGCTGTGTCCCTGTGGTGAGTCTAGTTGAGTTTTAATGACAACCCCCAGGATGTCGATCGTGGGGGATTCAGTGATGGTAACACCATTGAATGTCAAGGGGTGGTTGTTAGATCGTCTCTTCTTGGTGATGGTCACAGGCTGGCATTGGTCTGGTGAGAATGTTAGTTGCCACTTGTCGGCCCAAGCCTGGATATTGTCCAGACCTTGTTGCATTTGAACATTGTCTGTTTCAAGATCTGAGGAGTCGCAAATGGTGCTGAACATTGTGCAGCCATCAGTGAACATCCCCACTTCTGACCTTATGGTGGACAAAAGTCACTGATGAAGCAGTTAAGATGTTCCAAGGACACGACCCTGATGAACTGCTGCAGAGGTGTCCTGGAGTTGAGATGACTGAACCCAATAACCATGATCGTCTTCCTACGTGTCAGGTATGACTCCACCTACTGGAGAATTTGACCCCAATACCCATTAATTCCAGGTTTCCTAGGGCTCCTTTATGCTGTACTCCTTCGAATGTAGGAACAAAAACAAAGTTGCTGGAAAAGCCCAGCAGGTCTGACGGCATCCGTGAAGGAAAAAACAGAGTTAACGTTTTTGTTTTTGTTCCTGTTCCTGATTTACAGCACCTGCAGTTCTTTCAGTTTTCCTTCAAATGTAGCTTTGACGTCAAGGGCTGTCACTCTCACCTCATCTCTGGAATTCAGCTCTTTTGTCCATGTTTGAACCGAAGCTGTAATGAGTTTAGGAGCTGAGTGGCCCTGGCGGAACCCAAACTGGGCGTCGCTGAGCAGGTGCCGCATGATAGCACTGTTAGTGACACCTTCCACCACTTTACTGATGATCAAGAGTAGACTGATGGGGCAGTAATTGGGTGGATTGGATTTGTCCTGCTTTTAATATACAGCACATACTTGGGCAATTTTCAGTTGGGTAGATTCCAATGTTGTAACTGTGCTGGAACAGTTGGCTCAGGGAGCGGCAAGTTCTGGAGTACATGTCTTCACTACTATTGCCGGTAGCCTTTGCAGTTTCCAGTATCTGCAACCATTGCTTGATATCACGTGGAGTGAATCAAATTGGCTGAAGACTGGGATCTGTCATGCTGGGGACCACTGGAGAAGGCCGAGATGGATCTTCCATTCAGCACTTCTTGTTGAAGATTCCTGCAAAAACTTCAGCCTTATCTTTTGCACTGATGTGCTGGGCTCTTCCATCATTGAGGATGGGGATATTTGTGGAGCCTCCTCCTCCAGTGAGTTGTCTAATTCTCCACCACCATTCTCCACTGGATGTGGCAGGGCTGCAGAGCTTAGATCTGATCCATTGGTTGTGGGATGGCTTAGCTCTGTCTATTACTTACTGCTAATGTTGTTTGGCGTGCAAGAAGTCCTGTTTGGTGAGTTCACGAGGATGACAGCTCATCTTCAGGTATGCCTGTTACTGATCCTGCTGCATTCTACAGGGTTGATCCTCTGGCTTGATGGTAATGGTTGAATGGGGGATGTGCTGTGCCATGAGGTTACAGATTGTGCTGGAGTACAATTCTGCTGCTGTTGATGACCCACAGCGCCTCATGGATGCCCAGTCTTGAGTTGCTAATTCTGTGCGAAGTCTGTCCCATTTAGCACAGTGATAGTGCCACACAACACGATGGAAGTTATTCTCAATGTGAAGGCAGGATTTAGTCTCCACGAGGACTGTGCAGTGGTCGCTCTTATCGATACTGCCATGGACAGATGCATCTGCAGCTGGCAGATTAGTAAGGATGATGTCAAGCATGTTTCTCCCTTTTGTTGGTTCCTTCACCACCTGCTGCAAACCCAGTCGAGCAGCTATGTCCTTTAGGACCCGACCAGCTCGATCAGTAGTACTGCTGCCGAGCCGCTCTAGATGGTGGACATTGAAATCCCCCACCCAGAGTACATTTTGTGCCCTGCCATCCTCAGTGCTTTTTCCAGGTGTTGTTCAACAGCGAGGAGGACTGATTTAACAGCCAAGGGAGGATGGTACATTGTGATCCTGCTCCCATACGAGATGAGTGCATGCTGAATTCAAAAAAGTTGGGAGCCTGCAACATTCTGCTCATTTTTCTGATCGCACAATATTGGAATTGTAAGACACAAATGGCATTGTCTGAAGGAACTTAAATACTTCAATATAAAAAAGACTGAGTCCAGAAATTATCTCCCAGATCCACAATTCCAGTCCTGTTGCAGGAACATTAATTGTTATATACCTAATAGTACTAACCTTCAAGAATTTAAAAGCTGCACATCAGCTTGTCTTATGAGTGGCCTTTTTGTTTTAATTCATTGCATTCACTTAGGTGCAATTTTTCAAAGTAACATTTTAGCCTGTTTCCCTTTTTATCTTTGCCGCTTCTATCATCTAAAGAGTTTCATTTAATCTTGTATCAACCCAATTCGCACAACAGACTGAATGCGTGTGAGGCAATACATAAGGTTTGGTCAGAATATTGAAATATGTGGAAAAAGAAGTCAAGTGGACTTGCAGCCGGCTGCTGTTTCATAGTCTTTGTGATACAGTTAGAGGTCAATTTGGCTCAATTACTTTATTAGCATTGAGGGACCTTACTCTGCAAAATGTGTCTGATATATTTGCTATGTTACACTTCACAAACAAGTTCTTCACTGATGTAACTTGATTTTGATGCACAAAGGTATGAAAGGTGCTGTACAGTGAAGGTCTTTTTCATTAAATTATGAGTCGAAATGGATCCCATAAGTGCTGATAGTAAAAGGGGTATGTGCACAGAGACCACTTGGTAAATAACAGTAAGTAACAGTGCATCAAGTTGATAGAATATTTACCTTGGAAGAAACAATCATAGAAATCATCTGCATTCCACATTGCATTTTAAAGGCATGATGTACTAAGATTGAGGAATTCATGAAATGTAATAATGTGCTTGTAGTATTGTATGACAACTTGGCGTTTGTGAACAATAAATGCGGAAGAAGTTGACAGATAATACATTGTGGCCAGCAATCTTAAGCCAGTTAAAGGTTTCAGGAAATTGGACAGTTTTTCCCAGTCATTGTCTTGCTTATCAGTTCCTAGGTCCTGAAGATAACATGCACAGAGTTGACCTTATTTAATATCTCCTTGTAAGTGTAGTGCACCGCCATCCTTTGGCAAGGGTGTCCTGAAGTGCAGAATAAGACAACCCAACCCTGCCTGTCTCAATAAACTGCCCAAGTCCATCAGCATCAATAGGAGTTTAAATGCCAAATTTTGTTTGTACTTCAATGTTGGGTTTCCTCCCATGTCAATTTAGCTTTGCGCTTTGCTCCTGACCAAGCGTGCTGAAGACTGCATTTCAAACAGAGAGTTGATGCTTAATGAAGGCTAAAACAACATTTGACTCCATCTACTACCAGTTGTCTTTAAGCGCATACATCCCTATAACATGTCCTGCAGGGCTGATTTTCCATTTCCCTTATTACATTTTCTGCCTGCACAAGGCTGATGGTACAAAACAGCTATAAGTATATATTAAAATGAATTGCTAGTCAAAAATTGGGGGCGGTTGGTTCACTATACTGCTAGCAAACTTTGCTGTAACAAAGGTGACACAAGAAACTCAGTTATTGGGGTCATGGGGAACGTCTCTCACCCCGCCCACCGCACCCCCCCCCCCCCCCCCCCCCCCCCCCCACCCCCGACCCGGAACCCCTCCCCCAGTCCTTCCAAAACTGGATTGTAAAGATCTGAACAGAATATTTCAAATGAAATTTGACAAACAATCTGTGTAATTGTAGTGCCACTATCTTGCTTTTCTGTGGTAGCCTCTTGTGATGCAACCTGTCATCTATTACGTTTCTTCATTGCATGTCACACCTACAAGTCATCTGTTACTGATCAATTCACTCCCATTCACAAGTACTCAGCCCATGCAGTTAATCAATCTGTCGTCTTTCTCTGAGAGATAGCAACAACTGCAGTTGCTGGAGTCAGAGATAACACAGTGTGGAGCTGGAGGAACACAGCAGGCCAGGCAGCAACAGAGGAGTGGGAAAGTTAACGTTTTGGGTCGGGACCCTTCTTCAGAAATGGGGAGTGGGGAGGGACCTGGGAAATAAATAGAGAGAAGAGGGGTGGGGCTGGGGAAGGTAGGTGGGATGGTGATAGGTGAGTGCAGGTGGGGAGTTGTAGGGATTGGTCAGTGGAATGGGTGGGGCAGATAGGATTTTAAATCTCCCCACCCCCACCTCATCCCATGTCCAAGCCTCCCCATCATCCCTGCATCCTTGACCTGACACAACCTGTCCGTCTCTTCTCCCATCTATCCGCCCCACACATCCCACTGACCAATCACCACTACTGCCTACCTGCACTCACCTATCACCATCCCACCTACCTTCCCCAGCCCCACCCCTCCTGTTTCTATTTATTTCCCAGCTCCCTTCCCTCTCCCATTTCTGAAGAAGGGTCCTGACCCAAAATGTCAACTTTCCTGCTCCTCTGATGCTGCCTGGCCTGCTGTGTTCCTCCAGCTCCGAACTGCAGTCACTGTCTGCTTTCTTCAACACAATTCATTATATTTCCTGATTTAACATAAATCTTCTACTTTTGAGTTTCTCTCGTCTGTTTCCAAGCACAGAAAATTTATGAATAGAATGATAGCATTAGTGTGATGAGCAGAGAAGGTTTCTGTGATGTATTCAGCAGAATTTTCCATATCAGTATGTTTCCAGCCTATCCATGAACGAGACATTGCTGGATCCCATAATGGGGAATGATTTATGTCATGTGTCAGTTGAGACACATTTAGGGACAGTGGGCATAGTATCATAAGTTTTAGGTTAGCATAGAGAAGGATGGGGACTGATAGAGAATTAAAATAACTAATTGTGGGAAGGTCCATTTCAACCTGACCTATAAATTGAAATCAAAAACTGGCATGGAAATCTACAATGGAACAATTTTTGTAGACAAAGTAGTCAAAGCCTAAAATCAGGGAGAAAATAGAACAAACAAATCCACAGTTCTCTGCATGACAAAATACATGAAAGTTAAGATAAAGCAAAAAAAACGTATTCTGTAATAGATGACAGATTAATAATATAAGTGAGAACTCGGCCGACAATAGTGAATGTAGAGTGGAGAATTTTTTTTATTCGTTCAAAGGATGTAGGCATCACTGGCTCGGCCATCATTTTTGACCAGCCCTAGTTGCCCATGGGAAGATGGTAGTGGGCCACCTTTTTGAACCACTGCAGTCCATTTGGTTTGGGCATACCTATAATTTCATTAGGGAGTGAATTCCAGGATTTCGGCTGAGCGACACCAAAAAACAGAGGTATCTTTCTGAGTCAGGCTCGTGAGTGGATTGGAAGGAATTTGCCGATGGTGGTGTTCCCTTGCATTTGCTGCCCTTGTCCTTCTGGATGGTAGTGGTCGTAGGTTTAGAATGAGCTGTCTAAGGAGCCTCGGTGAATTCCTGCAGTGTGTTGAACTGAAGATTGAATATCCTTTATTGTCACGTACATTCAAAATAAAATGCAGTGAGAAGTATGCACCATCACTTGTAGATAATGCCATTTGCAGAATAAAATAAAGAAAGATAACTTAAAGATAGTCTAACTTTCCTACTTCACTGCTTTACCACCACCAGAGTCCCGCTCCGGGCTTTCCAGCCCATGCTATGCCACAGAGGTTGTCCTGTTCTGGGCTACAGCAGTCCATGCCATGCTCCTGTAGGGGGCTTACTCCATGTGGAACATGAGAGCCCCGCTCCAGGCCTCACAGGCCAGCAGACCGACTCAGCGGCTGCCTCCAAAAATGCCGCAGCTGCTCCGGAGCCCATCGAAATTCCTTCCCACCGAAGAGCTCTCTCAGCCACCCGTTGCGCTGGGACTCAGCCCCCACGTCGCCCCAGGGATGCGGCTCCTCCGCTGCTCCGGGACGTGGCCCCTTGGCCCCTCCATCGCTCCGGAGGCTCGACCCCTCCGGGACTCGTTCCGACCCATGTCCAATCCGCCAACGTCAGTCTGGCCTGCGCTCACTCCGCTGCCGCTGCAGGGCATGGCCCGTGCGCTCAGCTCCCACCAAGCACCGGAAGAGACTCCTTTCCTTCAGGTTAAATGTTTGAAGTTAAAAATAGCCAGAGTTTGGGGGGGTTGGTGGGGGGGAAAGGGGAGAGGCAGAGAGAAAGAGAAAAGGAAATAAAAAGGAAAAAGGAACTGGCGAGCAGAGGAGCTCCGACTGGAGCATCATACCCTGCCGCCATCTTGCCAGATTCTATGGCTGTATCATTTGTCTGTGGCTGTATCATTTGAATGACATGGATATAAACCCTATCAGATTAATTGGATGAAAACAACCTGTGACAGGGTCAGCTTGTACCCTTGCAATTATTCACTTCCTTTGTCCTTGAAGATGGATCCTTTATGATACTGCCGTACATATACTTGGTTTTCTCTGTGTGAAATATTAATATGATATATAGAGTAAAAAGTAGAGTTTGTGCAGGGAAAATGAATTTGCCATTAATCTGCCACCCTCATTCCTAATTGAAGCAAAATTCCTCAAAAAATTTGGCTGTTAAGCTGGAACAACAGTGAAGAGATTGAAGAAGCATGTGTCAATCTCTTAAATGCAAAAGGGAAAGAAAGTGGGACGAGTGACACAAAAGTATAAAGTGCTGAAGGAACTTGGCAGGACTGGCAGCGTATGTGGAAAGAGACATAGAATCAGCATTTGAGTCTAATGACTTCTTCAGAGCTAAGAAGCAGCATTCCCTCTAATTTTCTTTCCGGCTGCTCAGGCCTGTATGCTCTGTGAGTGGCAGTGACTCTCAGGACTGGAAGTCAGTGTTGTGATCAGCGAGCTGACAATCCTGCAACTGTGCACCCAGCACCCATGCTGTTCATTGAAAAGTTGAGTTTTCACGATGGATAAGCTAACTGTGGGGGGAGTCCATCCTTTTGGAACAGCTGACGAAGACTCCTTCACGTGTTAGTTCCAGATGAGCAAACACCAATAAAGGTAAACGTTTGAATTATTTAAAACAAATCTGTCTCTGGATACCAGCAGAACAGGAATGCTCCTTGTGGCTTTACAGTCCTGTTAGTCATCTGTCTGAATGCTTTATTCAGCTCACCCCTGCACTCATGCTGTGCACTGAAAAGTTGAGCTTTCACAATGGATGACCTAAGTGTAGGGAGGCCATTCTTTTGGAACAGCTGATCCTAAGGTCCAGTTTCAGTGGGTTTTTTTTAATAATACTTTGATTGCTGTATAGTTGCTGGACTTCAACTTGACAGTTGACTGCAAATCATTTTTTTAAAATCACTGCAATAATATGGCGACTATTTGGTGCTAATTTGTTTTAATATAATGTAGCTCTAATGAGCAGCAAATACACAATCATGTATTTAAAATTGCCAATTCAAGGCAAATTGCGACTTCTGAATAAAAAAAAGAACATATCTGTCAGTGACCAAAAATTTAGATCCTTAGTTCTTTCTTCAGCCCTACAGTTGATCTGATCTGTTCTTAATCTTACATTGCAAGTAAATGGTGTATTTGATTTGCCAATGAAACTAGAAGAGAATTAACTTAGTCCGTGGTATCTATGATTTATATTAGTAGCAGATTTCATTATTTTGTGTGATTTTGAACAAAGATAGTAGAAAATTGAAGAAATATATAACAGACTCACTGACACTTGAAAAGATTTGTTTAAAAAACCAATTCACATTTTTGGATTAAAAACATTTCCCTGTCAACATGATTTTAACCATGTTATTCCTTTCAAATTAATGATGACAACTTTGTTGTCTTTTTCTTGCAGCTTATATTTTGTTTTTGAAGTTCAAATGTATAAAAATTTTTATATGAACAGTAAAGATCAAATTTCTACAATCATATTGAGTAGGAGTGTTGCAGACATTTTTTAAGTGCGAGTTGTGATTAAATGACAAATTGAAGTCAATAAAACTAACTGAATGAAGATTTGCACCAATAGTGAATCTGTCACAGCACATTGACCAAAGCAGTGGCCAGGAGAAGGATTTTTCGACTTTGTTGGCTTTCAATACGTAAGGATCAAATAGGGATGCTTCTGCACACACAGTTGGTGAAGGTTTTAAATACTGTAGATTGGTCTCCAAAAGATAACAAGGATGACTTTAACATAGTCATTACCTGATACAAGCCATTAAATTTGATGTCAATTATGTATTTCACGAAAGTAATGAAAATATACTGGGAGGAGAGACATACCTTCAAGTACTTCCTCTGTATTTGTAAGTCCCTCTCAGAACTGTTAGAATTAACAATAGCAACCATATTATTCAGCAGATCAGCAACAGAAATGAAAAGTAATAATTGTATGTGTTATTCCTCAAGGCATGAGAAAGGCAGGAATATTAACACATCCAGAGACTCCATCTTTTATAATCAATGTTATACAAACGTTAATAGGAAAGTACGATTATAAATCTTTAAATACAGTGACTGAATATTAAAATAGATATCATCTTGAAGTATTTACCTGTTTGAATAATTTAAAAGAAAGATGAAATGGCAGCAAAATGGGTTGGCACATCTCCTTTCATACGCAGGGGCTGGTTTCAATCCAGCTGAGACTTAACCTCTTTCTCCACCATTATTGGGATCCTACCTGAGAACACATTTTGCTGACTGCCACCAATTCTGAGTGGCTACCGGCTGAAAGAAAAGAAATATCCAAACTTAAGCACAAATTATCCCCTGACCAGCCTCCAACCATATCCTGACCCTCACTGGACTCTCCTTCACTCCACTGGACTGCGACCCTCCCTGTGCCTCCAAGCACCATCCTCCAACCACTTGATAATCCTAACACTCTCACACGTAAACACCAAGCCCGACTACCATCTCATCTACCTGACCCCCTACTAATGTGCCACTTTGCTCATCCTGCCTACCTGCATCACACACCCTAACCACTTATTCACTTCACTCACCCACCTATCTACCCAACTACCCATTCACTTATTCATTCAGTTATCCATTCACAAACATTCATCCTCAATGATGGAAGAGCCCAGCACCAGTGCAAAAGATAGGGCTGAAGCTTTCACAGCAATCTTCAACCAGAAGTGCTGAGTGGAAGATCCATCACTGCCTTCTCTAGTGGTCCCCAGCATTACAGATACCAGTCTTCAGCCAATTTGATCCACTCCATGTGATATCAGCAAACGGTTGGAGACACTGGATACTGCAAAGGCTACGGGCCCTGACAACATTCCGGCAATAGTACTGAAGACTTGTGCTCCAGGACTTGCCGTTCCCTTGCCCAAGCTCTTTCAGCACAGTTACAACACTGGCTTCTACCTGACAATGTGGAAAATTGCCCAAGTATGTCCTGTACATAAAAAGCAGGACAAATCCAACCCGGCCAATTACCACCCCATCTGTCAATCATCAGTAAAGTGATGGAATGTGTCATTAATGGTGCTATCGAGTGCCACCTGCTCAACGACACCCAGTTTGGGTTCTGCCAGGGCCACTCAGCTCCTGACCTCATTACAGCCTTGATTCAAACATGGACAAAAGAGCTAAATTCCACAGGTGAGGTGAGAGTGACAGCCCTTGATATCAAGACTGTATTCAACTGAGTGCAGTGTCAAGGAGCCCTATCAATACTGGAATCAATGGGTATCAGGGGGCAAACTCTCCAGTGGTCGGAGTCATACCTGACACATAGGAAGATGGTCGTGGTTGTTGGAGGTCAGTCATCTCCGCTCCAGGACACCTCTGCATGAGTCCCTTAGGGTAGTGTCCTAGGCCCAACCATCTTCAGCTGCTTCATCCATGACCTTCCTTCCATCATAAGGTCAGAAGTGGGGACGTTCGCCGATGATTGCACAATGTTCAGCACCATTCGTGACTCCTCAGATACTGAAGCAGCCCATGTCCAAATGCAACAAGATCTGGACAATATCCAGGCTTGGGCTGACAAGTGCAAGTAACATTTGGGCCACACAATTGCCAGGCTATGACCAACACCATGTAAGAGACAGTCTAACCACCACCCCTTGACATTCAATGGTGTTACCATCACTGAAAACCCCACTAACAACATCCTGGGAGTTATCATTGACCCGAAACTCACCTCGACTTACCACATAAGTGCAGTGGCTACAAGACCAGGTTAGAGGCTGGGAATACTGCAGCGAGAAACTCACCTCCTGTCTCCCCAAGGATTGTCCACCATCTACAAGGTACAAGTCAGGACTGTTATGGAATCCTCCCCACTTGCTTGGATAAGTGCAGCCCCAACAACACTCAAAAAGCTTGACACCATCCAGGACAAAGCAGCCTGCTTGATTGGCACTATATCCACAAGCATCCACTCCCTCCACCACTGATGCTCAGTAGCAGCAGTGTGTACTATCTACAAGATGCTCTGCAGAAATTCACCAAAGATCCCAGGTAGCACCTTCCAAACAACAACCATTTCCATCTAGAAGGACTAAGGCAGCAGATATATGGGAACACCACCACCTCCAAGTTCCTCTCCAAGTCACTCACCATCCTGACATGGAAATATATCACCATTCCTCCACTGTCGCTGGGTCAAAATCTTGGAATTCCCTCTCTAATGGAATTGTGTGTCTTCCCACCGCAGGCAGACTGCAGCAGTTCAAGAAGGCAGCTCACCACCACCTTCTCAATGGCAACTAGCAATGGGCAATAAATGCTGGCCAGCTAGTGGTGTCCACATCCCACAAATGAATAAACAAAAAAAAAACTTTTGCCCATTCATATATTTTCAGACTGGACCTTTACACTCAGCACATGGCAGCTAATGCCAGAGGAAGGGAGCATGTCCTATCTTCAACCCCATCCCCCACTTCTACTGTGCTGCAATGGAGTCTTCCAAGGGATGTTGCATAATTTTGGTAAAGCTGGGCTTACACGATGTGGTAAGAAATCCAAGCATTGAATGTGGGAAATCTGAACTGAGAGGTAATCTGCTAATGATTGTGGCCCCTTGGAAAATTGGGCCCATTGTTTCATAACAATGTACGCTGTCATTCCCTTTACACTTGTGAGCATTAAACTGTCCACCCACTAAGAGTTTATGAGGGGAAGATTAACTTTGTATAGAAAACTGGAAGGTTAAATGCAAACTTTCAACATCCTAATAACACAGCTATGGACCGTGAAGTGATGGAGATACATATTTGTCTCTCAAATGTTTGAGGGCAGCTGAAAAATTTTGCAGCGTTGGTGAATGGAGACAAAACATTTCCCTTGGGGAAAAAAAGAAGAAAATTACCCAATGAATCAACCTGCTTTTCTTCCATATCTGTCGTCTCATGCTTCAGAATAATTTAGAACGACATCTGTAGGCTCCTGGGATCTGGTTGCTGGCCAACACTTTCACTCAGTAATGCTGATATGCAGAGAATTTAATGCCACAAAGTGTCTGCATTTCAGAGTTCTCCAGGAATATCTTAACTGTCTGCCTTTAATCTGAGTATGTCCATGTCCCACATATGTTTATTCTACACTGCTTCTGTGCGAATAGTAATGATTCATGTTGAATTTGAGTGACTTTTTTTTATACAGTAGGTTTGCCTTCTGGGAACTGGAGTGAAAATTCTTTAGTTTGAAGTAATAGTTCAGGAGAGTAGTCCATCACCCTGTTGTCTTGGTTGGATATGATACCAAATAACAAAACCTCAAAAACTGAGTGAAAATATCTTGCAGCAGTCATGTCCCCCTCATTTGGCAGTCAACAGTAAACAATGGAATTTATTTGATCTGATTAGTGATTGGAATTTCCTTTGTAATTATAGGATTGTGTGTATAAATAAACAGCTGTACTTTTCTTTGTAACAGCTTAACTGGCATTTCTCTGACTTTTCTTTCATGGGAGATCGCTTAAACAGAATGTTTGTGTGTTTACCTAATGAATAATAGCTATGCAAAATCAAGTTGACATATTTTGATGCATTATGATGCAATGCTTTGCCTGTATCTTCAATAGAAAATGGAAGAAATGAGAAACTCGTTTTGAGTCGACAACACAGAAACAAGCCATTCCATTCAACACATCAATGGTAAAGTGTATACTCCACACAACACTCTCACAACTTGAACTGCCTCCTCCTATTTCTTATTCTTCCTCATGTGCACATCTTTGGTGAAGCCTGCTTTTGTTGCCCATCTATAATTGCCCTTGAGAAGGTGGTGCGATGAGCCAATTTCTCAAGCTACTGTAGTCCACAAAAACACAGAGATTAGTAGGAGAAATAGTCCATTAGGCTCCTCCAGCTTATCCTACCTTCTTTAAGATCATTGCTAATCTGATTAGGTTTTCAAGTCTATGCTCCTCTCCACTTCTATAACCTTTGTCTCCCTTGTTGATCAAGCATTGACCTCGCTAGCACTTAAATATGTTCTGTGACTCTGCCTCCAATGTTCTTGGAAGAACTAAAATTAAGAAGACTCACAACTCTGAGCGAAAACAAAAATCTCATGAACTCAGTTTTAAATGGGAGATCCTTAATTTTAAAAGTCTGTCGCCTAATTTTCTATTCCACCATCAGAAGAAACATATCCTTTGCAGACACCCTGTCAAATTCCTTCACAATCCCATGTGTTTCAGTGAGCTTTCTCTCATTCCCATTGACTGTAATGGATACAGGCAAGAATTAACTAACCTCGTTTGGTGTTTCTCATGCAGATGTATCTATTCTTAGGTTTGGAACCAAACCTGTATGCAGTGCTCTAGATGTGCTCTTACTAAGGTCCTTTGCAGCTGCAACAACACTTGTATACTTCTCTGCTCCCTTGCAACAAATGGCAACATTCCATTTGCCTTCCAAATCATTTGCTGCACATGCATATTTTTTGTTATTCATGCACCACGGCACCAAGTTTCCTCAGTAGAGTTCTCTCGTTTCACTCCTTTCAAACAAAATGCCACTTTGATATTATAGATCATAGATCATCGATCACAGAATCCCTACAGTGTGGAAACAGGCCCTTCGGCCCAACAAGTCTACACCAAACCTCAGAGTATCCCACCCAGACCCATCCCCCTATAACCCACCTAACCTACACATCCTGAACACTGTGGGCAATTTATTCTTCGTGCCAAAGTGGACAAGTTCACATTTTCTTGCATATACTCAATCTGCCTATTTTTTGTCCACTCACGTACCTATATAAATCCTTTTGTGGTTTCTTTATGTCTTCACAACAACTTACTTTCTGACCTATCTTTGTCTCATCATCGAATTTAGTTACCGTGCAGTTAATCCTTTCATCAAAGTCATGGATATGGATTTGGAATTGTCAAAGCCCCAATATTGATTACTGTGATGCTGCACTAACCAGAGCTTGTCAAACAAACAAAATGACATATTTATCTCTGCTGTCTGCTTCTGCTGACTAACCCAACGCCAACCATATTCATACTGATATGTTACTCTACACATGAGCACTTAAAAGTGTCTGTGTTAAGTATCTGTTATAATCACTCTATGAGGCAACAACCTCGAACATGCTCACCATTGTAGATGTACAGAAAAGACCCCTAAATTCTTTGTTTGATTTGTGAGTGACTGTCTTCTATTTATATAAGACTCTTATATTGAACTCGCTCATAAGTTCAGACAGGCCAAACATCCTCCACCTTATCACGACTCCTGTCAGATCTCCTCTTGAATGAAATAAAAACAGGAAGTGATGGAGAACTCAGCAAGTCTAACAGCATCTGTGGGGAGAGAAACAAAGTTAACGTTTTGAGTCCAATGTGACTCTTCTTCAGAATGTCTTAAACTTCTCTTTTCCTGAGGAAAAAATCCTGAGTGTATTAAAGAGTGTGCAAACCACTTCAATTATGGCCTTGTTTCTACCTTGAAAAATGCCTTTTAAAACACAACCAACTCGAGCATTAATCATTTCTATCTCCCTTCACAATAAAATGTAATCTTGTTGATCTTTCTTTCTGTGAAATCTGCCCATAGTTCCATTTATCGACTGTTCTGATTTTAATACAAAAATAGCAACCAGAAGAAACATGTAAAGTGTGGAATTATAAGAACATAAAATAAGAAATAGGAGCAGGAGTAGGCCATCTGGCTCATCGAGCCTACTCTGCCATTCAATAAGGTCATGGCTGATCTCTTTGTGGATTCAGCTCCACTTACCCTCCTGCTCACCATAACTCTTAAGTCCTTTGCTGTTTAAAAATCGATCTATCTTTGCCTTAAAAACATTCAACAAACAAGCCTTAACTGCTTGCTTGGGCAGGGAATTCTACAGATTCACAACCCTTGAGGTGAAGAAGTTTCTCCTCAACTCAGTCCGAAATCTGCTCCTCTTAATTTTGAGGCGATACCCCTTAGCTCTAATTTCAGCCGCTTGTGCTAACAGACTCCCTGTTTCTATCTTATCTCTTCCCCTTATAATCTTACATGTTTCAATAAGTTGCCCCAATTTTTCTAAATTCCAAAGAATATAATCCCAGTCTACTCAATCTCTCTTTATAAGCCCACCCTCTCAACTCCGGACTCAACCTAATGAACCTCCTCTGTACCCCCTCCAGTGCTAGTACATTATTTGTTTAGTAAAGAAACCAAAGTTGTATGCAGTACTCCAGCTGTGGCCTCATTAACACCCGATACAGTTGCAGCATAATCTCCCTATTTGTTGAAAAACAGTTGAAGAGAATATTTCCTGTATGCAATGCAGCAACCTAAAAGTCCCTGCTTACACCAGATACAAATTGTCCCTTTAAATTATGGTAAATAGCCATCTACTCAAAATAATTTGAGGTGGGGGGGGCACGCAGTTAAATAAATCACCCATGTACTCCAAAGAGAAAAGGCAAAAGAATGTTAGTTCAGGATGCTTGTTACGTTTTTGGGTTCACATGTTAGCTGGGCAGTGTGGTAAATCAATGGTTAGCACTGCTGCCTCACAGTGCCAGGGACCCTGGTTCAATTCCAGCCTTGGGTGACTGTTTGTGTGAAGTTTGCATGTTCTCCCTGTATCTGCATGAGTTTGCACTGGGTGTTCCAGTTTCCTCCCACGGTCCACAAATTTCCAGTTTGGGTGGATTGGCCATGCTAAATTGCCCCATAGTGTCAAGGGATGTTCTGGCTAGGTGCATTAGCCATGTTAAACAGGGGGTTACAGGGATACGGTCAGGGGCTCGGTCTGGGTGAGGTGCTCTTCGGAGGGTTCTACAGCCTTTTGCTGCAGTGTCATGATTCTATTATTCTCTTTCTCTTGGACTTAATTGTCCCTGTTTGTCAATGGCTGAACTGTCAATGACTGCTTCTGGAAGGATACTGCGTGGCCCTAACAAATTACAGGTAAATGTGAAAAGAAGGGAACCTAAAGACACAATTGATGTCATTCTGGTCCAATGGATAATGCTATCATATGACCACATCGCTTTTGGAAGATATGGATATTTAATTAGTTTGTCCGAATGACAACACAATTTCATTTAACAGGTAAACAAGCCAGTACAAATTGTGGTAGACCAACACTTCCACAGGTTTCTACCATTTTGGTGTGCTGTTGAATAATTTCCAACTATCAGGACCTCTGTACGCTCCTTACAAGCCAGTTCCCTCAGGGATGGGCATGAAGCTAGGGAATCCTCTGCTCTAAACTTCCCCTCGCTGCTTCAATCAGCGAAATGTCTACTGATGGAGATTTTTATGCTGAGTGTGTTGAGGAATGCCCATTTCCAACAAACTGAAGGTTAGACGAAGCAAACAACACAGACACTTGAAGAAATGGCTGACATGTTATTGAGGTAAAGAAAAGAACAGATTGTCTTGTAAACAGGAAGGGAAAGAACAAGATTGATGTCAGAAAGATGTTTGGGGGGAATGGTGGAGGAGAGGGGAGGAGGGCAATGTTGCTATCAGAGGCACCTGAGCAATAACTCTCATTCCCCAGTCAACAGGTACTTGAGTTGCTGGTTGCTTGAGGCCAGTGGGTAGCACAAGTCTGCTCTAGGTTAATTTATTTTGTTATATTTACCTCATGTGAATTAAGTTCCCTGTCATTGACTCTCCAATTTCATCTGTGTCAGTGCTGAAAAGTACCAGCAGGGCATTTTAGCACCCAGTTGTTGCAATTATGAATCTAGTTGATGTGAAACAACAGAGATTTTCACCTTTATTGCCTTTAAATGAAACATTGATCATGAGACATGGTCATTCAGCAAAATGCTGCAGTAAAGTCAGATCCAGTTCAGTCATTAGGCTGGCTTCCAAGGTAAAGTCTGTTTCAAATAAATCATTCATCATTGAATATATACTGAATCACAATACGCCAAGCAGTTATATTTATATGAAAGCAAGCAACAACTCATAGAATGTATGTAAAAGTAAATTTTTAATTAAAGTTGAAATTCTCAACCCATTTGTACACATTGGTTCACTGACTAAATTGAATTGAATGTCATCCGAACAGTATAGCATGAACGAAATACTTGCAAGGAACATGCATTTGAACTGACCCTTTTCCATATCAGACAGCAATACAGAAACCAGTGGTTTTTAGAAACCATCTTAAGTGGTGAAATCAAAAGTTGATCAAAATACGGAAGCTTCAGTTTTGACATGGAACTTAACAGATTTTCCTAAATCCCTGAACTGAGATTGATTCAACTATAACACAATTCTTTTAAGAAAAGTGGAATAACTATATTTGCTTCTGTCAGTATTAGTGGAAATTAGCACTTTATCGCATTCTTCTATGCATTTAGGGATTATGATTTTTCTCTTGGCTATTAGATCTCTTTAATGGGATGATTTGCTGAGTATCAAGTGAAGCAGACTTGTCAATAGCTCAATCAAACTGTTAATTGATTAAATTCAAGCAGATACCAAAAATGAATGCTTAAATAGACCATCTATCATTAGATATGAAAAATATGCTCTGAACGTATGTGTGGAAAATGTGACACCTGAAGACTTCAAAGAACAGTTGTCACAAATGTCAATCTATTCATGACTATTATATGTCAAAACTATTCTTTTCTAAATACTTTCATATTATGAAACCGCACTGCAAATCATTCTAACACAAGTGACAAAATGTTTTTTCTTAATTCTCTGATTAATTTTTTTACTTGCTCCACAGCACAGAACATTGCACATTTAATAACATTTGGTCATCAAGGTTGGTTTCCTCAAGAAATTCTACAGTCTGTTGCCCTCAGTTGGTTTCAGTAATAAACACACTTCATTTTGTTGAACACAGAATATTGTATTGCTCTCATGTCAGTTTTTCAATCACTTCTGAGAAACTGCTTAATAGTATCCTCTGGGAGAATGCAAATTGGTTTGGGGAAGATGAGTATTAAAAGCTGTATCACAGCAAAAATAATCATTTCTGTGTCTGGTACACATCGAAGATACATCATTGAATGACATTTATGTTTAAGTGGTTATGTGGATAATTGCATACCATGATGCAGTGCAGAGATATTCAGAATCAAGAATCTCTAGTTCAATTATTACTTCATTATGAGTTAATTGTTGGAGCAGAGAGGTTGACGTTTCGGGCCGAGACCCTTCATCAGAAAAGGGGGAGGGGAAGGGGGTTCTGAAATAAATAGGGAGAGAGTGGGAGGCGGATAGAAGAGGGATAGAGGAGAGGATAGGTGGAGAGGAAACAAACAGGTCGAAGAGGTGGGGATGGAGCCAGTAAAGGTGAGTGCAGGTAGGGAGTAAGGAAGGGGATAGGTCAGTCCAGGGAGGACGGACAGGTCAAGGGGGCGGGATGAGGTTGGTCGGTAGGAGATGGAGGTGCGGCTTGAGGTGGGAGGAGGGGATAGGTGGGAGGAAGAACAGGTTAGGGAGGCAGGGACGAGCTGGACTGGTTTTGGGATGCGGTAGGGGGAGGGGAGATTTTGAAACTTGTGAAATCCATATTGATACCATTGGGCTGCAGGGTTCCCAAGCGGAATATGAGTTGCTGTTCCTGCAACCTTCGGGTGGCATCGTTGTGGCACTGCAGGAGGCCCAGGATGGACATGTCGTCTGAGGAATGGGAGGGGGAGTTGAAATGGTTCGCGACTGGGAGGTGCAGTTGTTTGTTGCGAACCGAGCGTAGGTGTTCTGCAAAGCGGTCCCCGAGTCTCCGCTTGGTTTCCCCGATGTAGAGGAAGCCACACCGGGTACAGCGGATGCAGTATACCACATTGGCAGATGTGCAGGTGAACATCTGCTTGATGTGGAAAGTCTTCTTGGGGCCTGGGATGGGGGTGAGGGAGGAAGTATGGGGGCAGGTGTAGCACTTCCTGCGGTTGCAGGGAAAAGTGCCGGGTGTGGTGGAGCTGGACGGGAGTGTGGAGCAGACAAGGGAGTCACGGAGAGAGTTGTCCCTCCGGAAAGCAGATAAGGGTGGGGAGGGAAAGATGTCTTTGGTGGTGGGGTCGGATTGCAGATGGCGGAAGTGTCGGAGGATGATGCGTTGGATCCGGAGGTTGGTGGGGTGGTACGTGAGGACGAGGGGGATTCTTTTTTTGTTCTTATTGCGTGGACGGGGTGTGAGGGATGAGGTGCGGGAGATGTGGGAGACACGGTTGAGGGCGTTCTCGACCACCGATGGGGGGGATGTTACGGTCCTTGAAAAACGAGGACAACTGAGATGTACGGGAGTGGAATGCCTCATCCTGGGAGCAGATGCGGCGGAGGCCAAGGAACTGGGAATAGGGGATAGCATTTTTGCAGGAAGGTGGGTGGGAGGAGGAATATTCGAGGCAGCTGTGGGAGTCGGTGGGCTTGAAATGAATATCGGATTCTAGGTGGTTGCCCGAGATGGAGACAGAGATGTCCAGGAAGGGGAGAGAGGTGTTAGAGATGGTCCAGGTAAACTTAA
>NC_063347.1:44030040-44031664 GCF_021869965.1 Rhincodon typus | reverse complement strand
GAGGAGTATTCTAGGTAGCTGTGGGAGTCGGTGGGCTTGAAATGAATATCGGTTTCTAGGTGGTTGCCCGATATGGAGACAGAGAGGTCCAGGAAGGGGAGAGAGGTGTTAGAGATGGTCCAGGTAAACTTAAGGTTGGGGTGGAAGGTGTTAGTGAAGTGGATGAACTGTTCGAGCTCCTCATGGGAGCACGAGGCGGCGCCGATACAGTCATCAATGTAACGGAGGAAGAGGTGGGGTTTAGGGCCGGTGTAGGTACGGAAGAGGGATTGTTCCATGTAACCTACAAAGAGGCAGGCGTAGCTTGGGCCCATGCGGGTACCCATGGCTACCCCCTTTGTCTGTAGGAAGTGGGAGGAATTGAAAGAGAAGTTGTTGAGTGTGAGGACGAGTTCGGCTAAGCGGATGAGGGTATCAGTGGAGGGGGACTGGTCGGGCCTGCGGGACAGGAAGAAGCGGAGGGCCTTAAGGCCATCTGCATGGGGAATGCAGGTGTAGAGGGACTGGACGTCCATGGTAAAGATGAGGTGTTGGGGACCGGGGAATTGGAAGTTCTGGAGGAGGTGGAGGGCGTGGGTGGTGTCACGGACATAGGTAGGGAGTTCCTGGACCAAGGGGGAGAAAATGGAGTCTAGATAGTTGGAGATCAGTTCGGTGGGGCAGGAGCAGGTGGAGACAATGGGTCGACCAGGGCATTCAGGTTTGTGGATTTTGGGAAGGAGATAGAAGCAGGCAGTGCGAGGTTGGGGAACGATGAGGTTGGAGGACGTGGGTGGGAGGTCACCTGAGGTGATGAGGTTGTGGATGGTTTGGGAGATGATGGTTTGGTGCTCACGGGTGGGGTCATGATCAAGGGGGCGGTAGCAGGAGGTGTCGGAGAGTTGGCGTCTGGCCGCTTCTATCTCCTTCCCAAAATCCACAAACCTGAATGCCCTGGTCGACCCATTGTCTCCACCTGCTCCTGCCCCACCGAACTGATCTCCAACTATCTAGACTCCATTTTCTCCCCCTTGGTCCAGGAACTCCCTACCTATGTCCGTGACACCACCCACGCCCTCCACCTCCTCCAGAACTTCCAATTCCCCGGTCCCCAACACCTCATCTTTACCATGGACGTCCAGTCCCTCTACACCTGCATTCCCCATGCAGATGGCCTTAAGGCCCTCCGCTTCTTCCTGTCCCGCAGGCCCGACCAGTCCCCCTCCACTGATACCCTCATCCGCTTAGCCGAACTCGTCCTCACACTCAACAACTTCTCTTTCAATTCCTCCCACTTCCTACAGACAAAGGGGGTAGCCATGGGTACCCGCATGGGCCCAAGCTACGCCTGCCTCTTTGTAGGTTACATGGAACAATCCCTCTTCCGTACCTACACCGGCCCTAAACCCCACCTCTTCCTCCGTTACATTGATGACTGTATCGGCGCCGCCTCGTGCTCCCATGAGGAGCTCGAACAGTTCATCCACTTCACTAACACCTTCCACCCCAACCTTAAGTTTACCTGGACCATCTCTAACACCTCTCTCCCCTTCCTGGACCTCTCTGTCTCCATATCGGGCAACCACCTAGAAACCGATATTCATTTCAAGCCCACCGACTCCCACAGCTACCTAGAATACTCCTC
>NC_063347.1:43916887-44029940 GCF_021869965.1 Rhincodon typus | reverse complement strand
TTAAGTTTACCTGGACCATCTCTAACACCTCTCTCCCCTTCCTGGACATCTCTGTCTCCATCTCGGGCAACCACCTAGAATCCGATATTCATTTCAAGCCCACCGACTCCCACAGCTGCCTCGAATATTCCTCCTCCCACCCACCTTCCTGCAAAAATGCTATCCCCTATTCCCAGTTCCTTGGCCTCCGCCGCATCTGCTCCCAGGATGAGGCATTCCACTCCCGTACATCTCAGTTGTCCTCGTTTTTCAAGGACCGTAACATCCCCCCCATCGGTGGTCGAGAACGCCCTCAACCGTGTCTCCCACATCTCCCGCACCTCATCCCTCACACCCCGTCCACGCAATAAGAACAAAAAAAGAATCCCCCTCGTCCTCACGTACCACCCCACCAACCTCCGGATCCAACGCATCATCCTCCGACACTTCCGCCATCTGCAATCCGACCCCACCACCAAAGACATCTTTCCCTCCCCACCCTTATCTGCTTTCCGGAGGGACAACTCTCTCCGTGACTCCCTTGTCTGCTCCACACTCCCGTCCAGCTCCACCACACCCGGCACTTTTCCCTGCAACCGCAGGAAGTGCTACACCTGCCCCCATACTTCCTCCCTCACCCCCATCCCAGGCCCCAAGAAGACTTTCCACATCAAGCAGATGTTCACCTGCACATCTGCCAATGTGGTATACTGCATCCGCTGTACCCGGTGTGGCTTCCTCTACATCGGGGAAACCAAGCGGAGACTCGGGGACCGCTTTGCAGAACACCTACGCTCGGTTCGCAACAAACAACTGCACCTCCCAGTCGCGAACCATTTCAACTCCCCCTCCCATTCCTCAGACGACATGTCCATCCTGGGCCTCCTGCAGTGCCACAACGATGCCACCCGAAGGTTGCAGGAACAGCAACTCATATTCCGCTTGGGAACCCTGCAGCCCAATGGTATCAATATGGATTTCACAAGTTTCAAAATCTCCCCTCCCCCTACCGCATCCCAAAACCAGTCCAGCTCGTCCCTGCCTCCCTAACCTGTTCTTCCTCCCACCTATCCCCTCCTCCCACCTCAAGCCGCACCTCCATCTCCTACCGACCAACCTCATCCCACCCCCTTGACCTGTCCGTCCTCCCTGGACTGACCTATCCCCTTCCTTACTCCCTACCTGCACTCACCTTTACTGGCTCCATCCCCGCCTCTTCGACCTGTTTGTTTCCTCTCCACCTATCCTCTCCTCTATCCCTCTTCTATCCGCCTCCCACTCTCTCCCTATTTATTTCAGAACCCCCTTCCCCTCCCCCTTTTCTGATGAAGGGTCTAGGCCCGAAACGTCAACCTCTCTGCTCCTATGATGCTGCTTGGCCTGCTGTGTTCATCCAGCCCTGCACCTTGTTGTCTCGGATTCTCCAGCATCTGCAGTTCCTACTATCTATGAGTTAATTGTTGTCTGCTGGGACAATAATGGAGGTATAATGACAAACATCAACAATGTGGGGCTACTCTGGGAAAAAGTCAAGCAGGGCTCCAATCTAGTGATCTTTTCCAGAAAGTACACTTTCCCAAAATTGAATATTCTGCTAACAATTAACACTGTGATTCACACCTGGAGAATGGCGTAATGTTGTTGAAACTTGGAAAAAGCAGACTAAAAGTCAAGTGCTTGAAAAATACAGAGGTCATTCAAATTTGCTAAAATTTGAAATGCACAAGCCTCATCAAGCTTCCAAAATTTATTTTAAAAATAAGCAAGTATTTTAAAATGTTAGTTTAAAAAACAAGGGAGATACTTGGGGCCCATTGAAAAAGCAACCAGGTATTTCAAACACGAAGAGCCAGTTAATGATTTGAATAAACTACAAATTGAAGAATTTAAAACCATTATCGTAGTTTTAAAATTATGAAAATTCCATGGCAAAAGTTTCAGAAAAAGCATTACATTTAAGTATCAGTTTTAAAGTCACATAAATTAAGTGACAGATATTTAAAATGTTACGAGGTTAACTTTTAACTTGTGTGTGTGAACACGACAAGCAATGCACTAGTGTATTACAGAATTTGGCAAATTGTGAAATCTCTGTTTCTCGGCAATGAACGCTGATTGTTGGACAACATGCTGTGAGCATAGGGGATAAAAACAGGAACAGGACTACATACAGCCAGTCACATTTTAAAATCAACATTATTGAAAGCTTTGGTCAGTTAAGAAGTAAAATACCGCACAATAATGTGGATGGTTAGTGCATTGTTTTATACCATTCAGTGAAGATAAGTCATACCAATTGTTTGAATTTAATCCACTCATCATTGTTCTGTATACGAAATGATGCAGTTTAATCATTCATACTTGACCATGTCGAACACAATGTGCTTTCGATTCATTTGCGGGCACGTGTGAAATTCGCAAATATCTAGTTTTGGAACATAAGGGTTTGGAATTCTTACACACCAGCTAAGAACAAGTTGTTTTGACAAAGAAGGCAGGAGTGAAAAGCTGATCTGAAAACAGAATGGGTTTGGGCAAGTGCCCTGTTAGTTTCTGTACAAAAGAGACTACTACATGTTTTAAAAGATCTGATGCACAAGGTAAAGTCATCACAACAGTTAGAAGAGAGACTGTAAGAAAGAAATAACCTTTATAGGAACCAAGATGGGGACTTGCATCATCCAGAATGTTCTGGTAGTCAGTGAATATACAGTTATCCATGTCATGTCAAATGTGGAGAAAGCATAGTTCGGGAAGGATGGGAAGAACCACATTAAAAGCATAATTAAATTAATCTGCAGTACTGAGGACATAAGCTACTGAATCATCAACTACATAAGTGGAAGGGATGGAGAGCAGAATCTTCCAATTGCTGCCTGAGAAAGTATTGAGACTGATGCTTAGAAGGAAAGGCCGCTCTATTTTCTGTCCATCAGGCAAATAAGAGGACAGTAGTGGGCCTTTATCTGCAATCAAGTTCCCAGGGGCAGAGGTCACGCCCCACAGGAGATGTGGCCAATTCGAGGCAGACAGCTTCTGCTTTGAACGCAATACATTGGAGGTCATGGCTGCTGCTGGGAATGTTACCTTGGAAACTAGTGATACAAGCCAAAGATGTGTGACTTGTTGAGGAAGGAGAGGTTTCCAGGAATGGGGGTCACAAAATGAGGGGTGCAGGGAGATTCAAAGCAAGGCCAGTAGTGTGGCTTTCAGTGGCCATCCCTTGATCTTGGTATATTGCCTCAATCAGACGCTGACTACCTTTGATAAAATCCTCCCTCAAACTGACAAGCAGCCTGCTTGTTTCCCTCCGCATCAGCAAACCTGTCTGCAACTGATTTAATGCTTGCAGTAGCAGCAGGTTGATGTCCTCAAGTGGTCATTAATTGGCAACTTCAAGGCCACTATTAGTGACACGGCACAGTGGTTTGTCAGGTACATTTCTGCTCAGAAATTAATTTGAGTGGAGGCAGGAAAGCATTGGGGATTGGGCACACCTCCCCCAACAGCGAGTTAAATGCACTTCCAGCTTCTTCTCCAGCACTGGTAGATTTCCCTCAAGGATTGGACTTAAATTAGTCTAGAACAAAAACAGAAGTTGCTGGAAAAGCTTAGCAAGTCTGGCAGCATCTGTGAAAAGAAATCAGAGTTAACGTTTCAGGTCCTGTAACCCTTCGTCAGAATTGATGGTAGCTAGGAAAATGTCAGTTTATATGCAGAAGATAGGATGAGGGGAAATGGTCAGGAGTTAATGATAGATAATGATAGTAAATGGGTGGATAGAGCCTCAAGAGAGAGAAGAGCAGTTGGATAGACCAAAGAGTTGATAACGATTCAGTTGAAAGGGTGAATAGTTGTTAATGGAGACTGTTAGTGACTAACAATAGGTAGTGTGTAATGGTAGGCTATGTGATAACAAGGCCTGGTGTGTGTGGTAGGGAGGCCTAGGACATAGGGGAATTTCAGGCCCTAAAATTATTGATATATGAGTACATGATGACAAGGCTTGGTGTGTGGGCGAATGGAGGAAAGTGTGGGGAAAGTGCTCAAGTTGTTGAAATCAATACTGAGTCCAGAAGGTTGCAGTGTCCCTGAGTGGAAAATGAGATGCAGTTTTTCCAGGTGTCGCTGAGCTTTGCCAGAGCACTGCAGCAAGCCTGAGACAGAGGTGTTGGCCAGTGAACAGGGTGATGTGTTAAACAAACAAAACATGATCAAAATAGATGAAAATTATTTTAAACTGATCAAGTGTTCAGAGCAGAAGGTTGCACAGTGGTCAGATCAGCATACTCTGCATACCTGGACAGAGGAGATAAAAACAGATTGTCTCCTGCCAGCAGTCAGGTTGATGCATGGAGACAGGAAGTTCTTCAAAAGAGCTGAGTTGCTGACAGTCTGAAAAATGATGGTGTTCTCCATTAGGTTTGTCCTTCTCAGAAGCTGAATCATTGGACAGCAATGGGCATTGTGTTTCAGCCAGGCAAAGAGTCTTCAGCCATTCCTTTTTCAGCAGATCATTTATAAATACTGTGCTCTGCACAGTAAATATTTTATTTGTGCAATTGAATAAACGTTTTGGGATTTTCTTGTGGATAATTATCTTTTATAAATCTCAACAGACCCAACAAGAATTACCACACCACCATCAGACGTGGATGTCACTGTGGGTGAAAGTACAATCTTACCGTGCCAAGTCTCCCATGATCCTTCATTGAGTGTTGAATTCTCGTGGTCATTTAATGGTCAACTTATAGACTTCAGAAGAGATAGAGACCATTTTGAAAATGTCGGAGGGGTAAGTGACTCACACAGATTTATGATCTAATTTTATCCTCTCATGGGAGAGGTGGCATATTACAAAATAAATGTGCAAAATAACTTCCAGGTATGACTCTGGAGAGCAAGAGAGAAGCTTTATTTGGACTATGTGATCGAAAGCCATGAGATAAAACAAGCCATTATTAACACACCAAGAAGTCACCGAATAGGTTAGCGCATATGCTCACCCGGACAGACAAATATCAGAATTGATGTTTATTAGATGATCACAGAAGGGCAAAAGTAAATACATCAATACCTCTTGCAGGAAAAGGGAAGGATTAGTCTGCTTTCTCTCACATCTTGTGCAAATAATTGTAATATTTGGATTGATTTTGGCAGTCCTTCCACAGCTATAACAAAATGGTTGCTCCCAGGCACTGCCAAAGGATAAAGTACCATTAAACTGTGATAAAGATGGATAATATTCTGTATCTAATTATGATTTGGGAATTTGGATTTCCAAATAGAGGCAAATGATTTTGGTTTGAGTTTTGTGAAACTAACTTTTTCTTTCCCAGAAGTCAGAAAGATATTTGAAATGGTGACTTCAATAAGTTACTTCTGAGAAAATATGAGATGCAGTTCAATGTCTGCAGGCCGCCTGTTATGATAATTGATAAAAATGTTTATGCTGCTGAGTTTATGACAGACAGAGAAAACAGACTACTAGTTTGATTTTAGTTCAGAAGAATCAGGAGTTCAGTTCAAAAAAATCAAGTATTCAGCACAGGGGAGCAGTTTTAACCCTGGCACAAGTGTTTTAAATTGTGAAGTCTCCGAGCTATCAGAGTTTATGTAGCAATTTTGTAGTTGTCAGAACTGAAAGAATTTTCAAACTATCAGCATTGGGAAGATGTTGAAAACTGTTGCATCAGCCCAAGAAAAAAACAATTTGAGAGAGTTCCTAAGTTCAAAATTCACAAGTTGAGATAGGTGTGATATTTTGCTAGGGTTGAGTATCTGTAAAGTATATAGCAAGGAAAGTATTTGAAAATTTATTTTGCACGTTATGTTAATATTTTTCCATTGTGTCTTTGATACAGTATATACATAAAAGGAAAGTGGGAGCTTTTGTTTGCATGCTATAAATCTTTTTCCTTTAAAAAAAACACATTGGTGGCCTCAATTGAATATGTAAAGTGACTAATCACATTGATAATCAGAAGCAAAAATAAAGCTTATGATCCATCAAGCCAAGTCTCACAGTGGGATCTGACTCCAATGTTGTGGGAATGGAAAGGTTACTTTGTTTCGCTGCACACTGAGAAAAATGCATGTTAATCAGGCAGATTCAAAATGGCTTTGTTAAAAGGAAAATATCGTTAACCAATTTATTGGAGTTCTTTGGAGAACTAACTTGCTATGGACAAGGAGAAGCAGTGGATGCACCTTGGATTTTGGGAAGCGTTTGATAAAGTGCCACGTCAAAAGTTATTGTGTAAGTATATGTAGTGATAGAAGATTGCCTGGCTAACAGTAAACAGAAGGTCACAACACAAATGGATGATTTTCTGATTGGAAAGATATAACAAATGGTGTGGGGGGGCACTGGGATCAATGCTGGGCTCTCACCTTTTACAAATTATGATTAATGTAAGGGCCAAAGATGCGGTTACCAAGTTGGCTGATGGCACCAAAAAAAGGAGCAAAAGCAGGTTATGAAGAGGATAATTGAATGGATAAGCATCTCGAAAATGAGGGTGCAATGTGGAAAAATGTGGAATTGTCCATGTTGGCAGGACAAATTAATAAAGCATATTATCTAAATAGTGAGATATTTTAAAACTCAAATGCGGAGGGATCTGGGTGTCATCATGCATGAATTGCAAGCATTTAATACAGTGAGTAATTAGGAAAGCTAATGGAATGTTTCTGATTGTTGTGAGGGAAATTGAACACAAAAGTAGAGAAGGTTTGCTTCAATCATGCACGGCATTGGTGAGACTGCATCTGGAATACTGTGTGCAGTGCTGATTTGCTTATTTGAGGAAAGAAGTGAATACATCAGAGGCAGTTCAGAAAAGACTGCCAGACTAATACCTGAAATGGATCGCTGCTCTTATGAGGAAACGTTAGACAAGTTGGGTTTGTGTACACTGTAGCTTAAAAGATTAAGAGGTGACTTTATTGAAACATAAAAGATCTTGAGTGGCCTTACGTAGAAGATAGAATAAAATAGAATATCCTTTTATTGTCACGTGTACTCCATTGTAGGAGTACAGTGAAAAGCTTTTACAATGTCTGCCTTCTTGTGGCCCAAGTGCCGCACCAGGGCTTGCAGCTCGCGCTATTCTGGAGCTCAGTGTAGACCATTCAACCTCTTGAGCCCTCTCTGCCATTCACTATGATCATGGCTGATCATCAAGCTCAATACCCCCAAACCAACCCTCCCCACCCCCTTCCCTTGAATCCCTTAGCCACGAGTATATCTACCTCCTTCTTGAAAGTCCACTATGTTTTGGCTTCAACCACTTTCTTTGGTCGTGAATTTCACAGGCTCATCACTTCTGGGTCAAGAGATTTGTCCTCATCTCAGTCCTAAAAGGTTTGTCCCTTATCCTTAAACTATAACACCTGGTTCTGGACTCCCTCACTGTTGGAACCATCTTTTCTACATCTCACCTGTCTAGTCCTGTGCAAATTTTTATACGTTTCTGTGAGATAACCCATTCATGCTTCTGAACTCCAATGTATACAATCTGAACTGGCTCAATCTCTCTTCTGTCAGTCTTGCCATTCCAGGAATCAGTTTGGAAAACCTTCACTGCACTGTCTGTAAAGCAGGAACATTCTTCCTCAGGTGGGGAGACCAGAACAGCACACGGTATTCCAGGTGTGGCCTCACTAATGCCCTGTTTAATTGTAGCAAGACATCCTTGTTCCTGTGCTCAAACCCTCTAACTATGAAGGCCAACATACAGTTTGCCTTCTTTCCTGCCTGCTGTATCTGTGCACTTTCTTTCAGCAACTAGAACATGAGGAGACCAAGGTCTTATTGAACATTCCCCTTTCACAATTTACAGCCATTTAAATAATAACTTGTCTTCTTATTCAGCTACCAAAGTGGATAACCTCACAATATTTGCATCTGACATGCATTTGCCCACTTACTTAGCTAGTCCAAATCACACTGCAACATCTCTGTATCCTTTCACAGCTCATCCTCCTAGCCACCTTTGAGAGGATGAATAGGGAAATGTTTTCTCTTGTAGGAGAATCTAGAACTACAGGGTCCCAGATTAAAAATAAGGGGTTGCCCACTTAATAAAGAGATAAGGAGAATTGTGGATTTTTGGAACACACTTTCTGAAACACTGGCGTAAGCAGAGTCTCTGAATATTTCTCAGAAGTACACAGGTTCATGATAAGCAAAGGGGTGAAAGGTTCTTGAGGCTAGGCAGAAATGTCAAGTTTTCAGCTATGATTTTACTGAATGGCTGAGGAAATTTGAGCAGGAGGTTTTGAGTCTGAAAATAGACTGGATTTCTTTCACTGGATTGCAGGAGATTGAGGGGTGACATTTTTGAGGTTTATAAAATCGTAAGGAACATAGATAACATGAATAGCAAGGATCATATCCGTCGGGTGGGGGAGTTCAAAACTAGGAGAAAGTTTTAAAAAGGACATGAGGGGCAACTTTTTTTACACAGAGAGTGGTTTGTATGTGAAATGAACTGCCAGAGGAAGTGGATGCAGGTACAGTTTAACAGACATTTGGACAAGTACAGAAATAGGACGGGTTTGTAGGGATATGGGCCAAATGCAGGCAAGTGGGACTAGTTTAGTTTGGGAACATTGTCAGCGTAGACTAGTTGGATCGAAGGGTCTGTTTCTGTGCTGTATGACTTTGTGACCATCAGTTGGAATCGTAGCACTGTGCCTACATATAGAGAGAAAAAGGAGGGAAGAATGAAAATTAGTAATTAAAAATGAATGTAAAATATTTGCTACTTTTGTATTGTAAAGTACGGTCTCTACTGTTGGATAAAACATTTTATTACAATTTTTTTGTCAACTGTCTTATTAATTTTTCAATCACTTTGGAAAAAACAGAAACCTGAGCAACAAAAAATGCAGTAGGAGTAATGTTCATCCAGAGAAATAAATAAACCGTGATTTGCTTGCAGTTACAAGAGAACCTTAATGGTGCCAGCACTTAGAGAATTTATTGCAGGTACAAGTTTATTCTGGTTGGCAAGCACTTATTTGTTCAAACAAAAAGCATTGTATAATCGTATGGAATGATTTTAGTGCTGATAAATCAAATTAGTCAATTTCCAGACCTTTAATTTTGTTTTCCTTCCAAAATTACAATAATTGTGAGAAACAAGATTATGCTTGAATTAGTTTATTATATATCATAATAATATTAACTGATTAGATGTCAAGTCAGATTGTACAACTTAAATCCTTGAGTGCCACTAAGGGAAAGGGTACAACATGAGTTGCATTTTGTGTTCCTATGTTGAGGATTTGAAATTAGCTTAATTAAATTGTATTTCGTCAGATAATATTTGAATTGTAGCCTTGGAAGAACAGTATATATAATGGGATTCTAACATTTTCAGTTACCTATCCACAATTCTGCTCATATATTAGTAATATAGTGGAAATGTTTGAAGGAGTCTTATGATCATTATTATGGATAGGTGATTACCAGTGGTAAGCCTCATTCTTTTAAACTATTTTGCATTTCATCATTGTATAGTCCTGAGTGGCTGTGGGTCCATTTTTCAGACAGCCTTCAGCTTTGCCCAGGTGCCACATGGAAGGTTTGTTCTTAGAATATCGTATTATCTATTTTTTATTACTATTCCATGCTGTAGCTTTTATAAATTGAAAAATACAAGTGCTTTGTGATTATTAAATTCTTGAACTTATTAAGAATATGTGAGCGTGTTATTAATTAATGATAATATTGCAATACAGGTAATCCACAAAATGTTCTTTGAATTGACCCAATTTGGATGTATTGTGAAGATTCAGATGATGTCCATGGACATTTTAAAATGTAGCTTCAGATTAACAGCGCTGGACTGGTGGCTTAAAGAATGCGTTGTAGGTTAAGATAACTGATTGAACATTTGGAATCAAATGTTTGCTATTGAAAATTCTTAAAGTAGATTCAAATTGATCTCACTCATGCAAATCTGTTTATTATCTGAAATGTGATGGGATTTTGGATAAAAGTAGGAGATATTTAAATTGGAGCTACCAATGAGTGGTGCAGTGGCTCAGTGGTTAGCACTGCTGCCTCACAGCACCAGGGACACGGGTTCAATTCCAGCCTTGGGCAACTGTCTGCGTAGAGTTTGCACATTCTCCCCATGTCTGCGTGGGATTTCTCCGCGTACTCCGGTTTTCTCTCACAGTCCAAAGATGTGCAGGTTAGGTGGATTGTCCATGCTAAATTGCCCACAGTCTCCAGTGATGTGTAGGTTAGGTGTGTTAGCCATGGGAAATAGAGGGTGACAGGGAAAGGGTAGGAGGATGGATCTGGGTGGGTTGCTCTTAGGGTGACACGGTGGCTCAGTGGTTAGCACTGCTGCCTCATAGCACCAGGGAACCAGGTTCAATTCCAGCCTCAGGTGACTGGCTAAGTGGAGTTTGCACATTCTCCCCATGTCTGCGTGGGTTTCCACCAGGTGCTCTGGTTTCCTCCCACAGTCCAAAGTTGTGCAGGTTAGGTGGATTGGCCGTGCTAAATTGCCTGTAGTGTTCAGGGATGTGTAGGTTAATATGGGTTTTAGTGGGATGGGTCTGGGTGGCATGCCCTGAGGGTTGGTGTGGACTTGTTGGGCTCAAGGGCCTGTTTCCACGCTGTAGGGAATCTAATCTAATCTAATTTAACTATTCCATTGCTGTTGAACAATGTCAGTAATAAAAGAAGCCATTTTCAGTCTTCATCGACATAAATTACATTTCAAAAAGCAATTTATGGCTGTGAAGCACTTTGGGCTTTCCTGGAGCACCAAATAACAGCAAGGTCATTTTCCTGAATGATGCAATGCTTGTGCATAAAGTCAAAATCAGTGTATATTTTCTTTCAAAAGGATATGTCCAATAGTACTCCTTGGCCCCAATTTTTATTCCCCTGTTGTGCACGCAGACGCTGAAGAAACCGTGTCCCTATGGACCTGACCTTAATAGCTGGCCACCTGCAATTCCCATTGTGGTTTGGCAGTCAGACCAGGTGACCAGGGAAGCAGGGAGGAAGCTGGCGGTTCCCAAATCAGGTTGGGTGGCAAGTCTCCCTGGGTGCTCCAGCCATTGTGTTTAAAGTTCAGAAACATAAAATCTAAAAAATAAATCATCCTTCCTGCTCTCACTCTCTCATTATCCACACATGGCGACCCATGATTACTTGTGTTCATGCCTCCATACCCTCATAATCTGTGTCATCTTCTGCATACCTACCCATTCCCCATGCTCTCTCATATTTCCTATCTCACTATACTCATCTACGGCTTGCACCTGACATGTTTCTCGGTTATCCTTGTGGTCCATTATAGCTCCTCTGTCAACTTAAACCCCTACTCACCATTGTTTGTGGTTCCTTTTCCATGGCAACTTACCAATTATCCAGCAAGGGCATAACTCAGGAGGCATCCTGACTGAAAATGAAATTACCATGCTGTTTCTGATGTCATGAGCAAAAAAATAGCATTCTGAAACAAAAAAAAATCAAAAAACTAAAATTGCTTCATGTAATCCCTGAACAAAACAAACATGTGGCAGCAGTCACACTATGGATTTTGTTTCTCAGATAACCAAACTATTCTCTGGGCAAATTAATTTAAATTCACTAGAAGTGAGGTGCCAGATGGAGAAAGGAATATTGTGGGCTGATAAGCTGTGATGTAGATCCTCATTGCTTCAAAGGATGTTGGTCAACATTATTTTTCTTTAGATTTTTAATAGTCGCTTTAGCCAAGCCCTCACCCACTTGATCCCACTTCCCTCCAGATCAGTTAGTGTGTAAGTCTGTCATACCTGTGGCAAATGGAAAATGTTGTCATGTGGTTAACAGGTCAGAAGTGATAGTAGCTACCTGATCACTAATTTATTCCTGGCAAACTAAAACCATTGGCATAGAACCTGATTGTTTGTCCCTGTGCATTTCAAAAAATGCATAACGCCATGAAAATAGCAATTACATGATGTTATGATAATAACGATTCTGCCATAAGTAATGCAAATTACTGTTCCATAAAATAATTGTTCATTGTGTTTAATTATCATTTTAAATCTCATTGCCATTAATTATCATGTCAGTCGGCAGCAGAATTATTATTCATACCATTAAAGCAATAGATGGTTCACAGTATTTCACCATTGACATGAAATTTTGTTTTAATTTTTGGCTTCCAGTGTTTATTTCCATTGCACATAAATATTCCTGCTTTTACAGGCTGTGAAGTTCTTTGAACATCACAAGGTAAAGCAGAAGAGAAGATCAGAAATAAATAATGGCTAAATATATACCACCCCATATGTGATTTCTTAATGTAATGTTTCATGGTACCTGCTTCAGCACATCAGAACCAGTAAATCAAGGTCAAACTGTGCAGACAATTTTTAGAGATTGTTGTTGGTTAGATTGAAATTACTTTTCAATTAAAAATTTGGCACTGTTGCTTGACTGGCTTTTAAGATAAGGAGAATTGCAATCTAAATAAATACGTCATAAACAGAAGTCTCCACTTGAAAACTATGAATCATAATCATAAAACAAAAGGTATCGCTGTGAAGCTTTCATCTTATTTGTAAAAGTATGCTTTCTCAACTCCTAGGTGTTCTATTTTGGTCACAATAAGAAATATGATTGCTGCCATCAATCGGGATGATACTGTGGCTTATTTGTTTGTTGCATTGTCTATTAGGAGTGATCAATTTGAAATAATGTTCATGTGGGAATAAGTTCCAAGCATATAACTTAATTAAAATGCCTAGAATGTAACAGAAGAAGCTCATGATATATTACCTTCATCTAAACCCTGAGATTATACTGCACATTTATAACACATTCTAGAGTCTGTCATTTTATATAATACATCACATGGCATCTAAATATCTATTTTCAGTCCCTTTGCTTTATGAGTATTGCTAAATAATAGGGAAATATAAATCATACCAGTGTTGCAGCAGCAATTGGCTGCTAACAATGCTGGTCTTCCAGCCTCGTTGTCTCTGATTCAAATGACAATTTCAATTTTTCTATGTTCACTTCAAATCATGTGTCAGCTCTCAGAGAAGGCACTCTAAGTTTATTTCAATTTTACAAAAATATCTGACAATTTAGGGTTTCTTGTCTATTTTGTGATCTTTCAATCCTATGAAATAAGCCACTGCACACAAATCATGCAATATATTCCAATTGTTTGATTTTATGACTGACAACTTAATAAAAACAAAGGCATAGTATTAAATTTCACATGATACCCAGCTCTGCCCCTCTTGACCTCCTCCATTGTTGTAATTTGTCAGAGTACTTAGCTGACAGCCAGTAGTAGATGATTACAAAGTTCCTCCAGTTAAATATTGGAAAGAATGAAGCTATTATTCTTGGTCCTCACTGTAAACTCCATTCTGTATCTCCTATCTCTGTCCTGCTCCCTGTCAATATTCTAAGACAAAGCCAGTCTGTTTGCATACTTGGTGTCACATTTGATCATGAGAGAATCTTCACATCTTTCATTCGTTTCCTCAATATGATGGCTTACCTCCATTTCTGAAGCATTGCTCAACTTTACCACTGTCTTAACTTAATTGCTGCTGAAACCCTCATTCATACCTTTGGTTCATTTAGATTATACCATTCCAACACACTCCTGGCTGTTCTGTCATCTTTCATAAAGTTGCTGTCATCCAAACCTTTGCTGGCCATGTCTTAACTCAGAGTAATTCCCATTCCCTTATCACACCTGCATTTGCTGATGTATATCAGCTTTGGCCAAGCAACATCTTGATTTTAAACTTGTTTTAAAATCCCTCCACGATCTTGTCCTCACCTCCTCTCAAACTGTATTTTGCATGCAACCCATGATTCAGGAGGGGCTTGGCACAATGATTGCTGAGATGATGTTCCCATTGGTGCACGGACCTCAAATTAGGGATCAAAAACAGAAGTTGGCAGTAAAGCTCAGCAGGTCTGGCAGCATCCGTGAAGAAAAATCAGAATTAACGTTTTGGGTCCGGTGACCCTTCCTCAGTTCTCGGACCTGAAATGTTAACTCTGATTTTTCTTCACAGATGCTGCCAGACCTGCTAAGCTTTTCCAGCAACTTCTGCTTTTGTTTCTGATTTACAGCATCCTCATTTATTTTGTTTTTTTTTACTCGAATTAGGGGACATAGATACAGAATAAGGGGACATCCATTAAAAACTGGGATGCAAAGGAATGCCTTCTCCTACTGAGTTCTGAATACATGGAATTCTCTAGCCTAAAGAATTATGGAGGATAGGTCATTGAGAGGAGTTGAGGCCTGGGGGAGATCAGCTGTTATCTTGTAAATGGTGGGGCAGGCTTGAGGGGTGACTGGTTCACTCCTACTGCTATATCTCATGCTCTTGTATCACCATTACCTGTTCAGCCCGAAGGCAGTGCTAACATCCCCTTCCCAAACCATAAACAGTGGTTCCTTGCTCCTGCAACCACTCTCGTGACTTTCTGTTGACTCAAGGCACAATTTTAGTCTATGTTTTATGAAGTTCTTGTTTTCAGAATTTTACTTTGATTTTCCAGCTAGTGGATTAAATTCAGTATTTACCCTAAAGCACATCTTTGTGACAGTACTAGTATTTTAAAAATTCAGATGTTCAAATGCAAATATTTGTTTTGGACATACGAATTAGATGTACTGCCATGGGGTGTAGATTTAGCAGTGCATCTGGTGTTTGATTTTTTTTCACATTTATATTTCAGCAGAATTCGTTGAACAGCCATAAATTAACTTTTTTTTCTTCAGATCAGTTTATCCATAATTTCCTAATCAATCCACATTCATATTTAATTTTTCAGTCACCAATTAACCCATGGTAGAAGCTTTTTTTTTGGTTGTCGCTGGCAAACATTTGTTGCTCATTGCTGAATGCCCTTTAAGTGAATGGCTTGCTGGGGCTATTTTGGAGGCCAGTGATGAGACAATAAAATTGCTGTGGACCTGAAGATATATGCAGGCCAGACCAGGTAAGGTGGACGGGTTTCCTTTACAAAAAGACACTGGTGACCCTACATGTATTTTTGGACCAATTGGTTGTAATTTCTATGACACAGTGACTGAGATTAGCTTCATCATTTATTTATCACCCTTGTGATAGAAGATATGCAAATTATCTATATTTTAACATCATGTCTTTTAGAGTTTGAAACTGAGTTAGTGGCATGAAGGTTTTAGCCTGTGTTTTTGAAGGGATTAATGATTCACTTGTAAGTTTTTGTGCAGCCATGGTAATTTCTTCAAAAAATAAACAGACTTAATGAGTTCTTGGAGGTGAATGGGAATTTGTTTACTTTGGGACAGTATTAAGAGTGAACAAGGTTTTTAGTTTAGAAGCTCAGGAATTTTTTTTTTCTTTTGATAAGAGACAACACCCATAATTTAGAAAAAGCTTTATTTCCATTGAGCAGCTTTGCAGTTATCTTGGTTGGAATGGAACGGATAAACCAGTTATTTCTGATGAAAAACGGCTGTTTAGAACTGGTAAGAAATATGCTACCTCAGTGTAATCAGATTAGTTTCAGCATTCCAGACCAGAGGTGTTTTGTTACAACCCTTCAAATTGACTTGAAGTGGAGAAAGTGTGAAGTGATCCATTTTGGAAGGTTGAATTTCAATGCAGAATACAGCGTTAATGGCAGGATTCTTGGAGGAACAGAGGGATCTTGGGTTCCACATCAACAGATCCCTCAAAGTTGCGACCCAAGTTGATAGGGTTGTAAAGAAGGCGTATGGTGTGTTGGCTTTCATTGGCAGGGGGATTGAGTTTAAGAGCCGTGAGGTTATGCTGCAGCTCTATAAAACCCTGGTTAGACCACACTTGGAATATTGTGTTCAGTTCTGGTCGCCTCATAATAGGAAGGATGTGGAAGCTCTAGAGAGGGTGCAGAGGAGATTTACCAGAATGTTGCCTGGACTGGAGGGCAGGTCTTCTGAGGAAAAGTTGAGGGAGCTCGGGCTTTTCTCATTGGAGCAAGGAAGGATGAGAGGTGACTTGATAGAGGAGTACAAGATGATGAGAAGCATAGATACAGTAGATAGCCAGAGACTTTTTTCCCAAGGCGGAAATGACTATTACGAGGGGGCATAATTTTAAGGTGATTGGAGGAAGGTATAGGGGAGATGTCAGAGGTAGGTTCTTTACACAGAGAGTGATGGATGTGTGGAATGTGCTGCTGGCAGTGGTAGTGGAGTCAGATACATTAGGGACATTTAAGCGACTCTTGGATAGGCACATGGATGATAGTAAAATGTAGGGTATACAGGTTAGTTTGATCTTAGAGTAGGATAATAGGGTGGCACAACACCGTGGGCCGATGGGCCGACACTGTGCTGTACTGTTCTATGTTCTAAAGTCTGAGCAGAATTATATGGAGGCCCTAGGAAGAGGCTATCCAATTCTTAAGACAGAGAGTTGAAGCCGCGGTTAAATTAAACCCTACAGATGTAAAAGAGAAGAGAATTTCTGGTCTGAGTATTTTTAAAAACATTTTTAGAATCATTGGGATTGTATTTTACCATGTATTTTGAAATTATTAAAGTTATTTTTTTCATTTCCATATTTTATCATTTCTTTTGCATAATAAATTTCTGTTTTGTTGTTAATATTAGATTGCAGCATTATGTGCTTGTGTTTCAGTGAAAGACTTAAAAGACTTCAGTCTGGAAGCTGAGATAACAAGGTGTGGAGCTGGATGAACACAACAGGCCAAGCAGCATCGGAGGAGCAGGAAAGCTGATGTTTCGGGTCTCAATCCTTCTTCAGAAATGGGGGAGGGGAAGGGGATTCTGAAATAAATAGGGAGAGAGCGGGAGGTGGATAGAAGACGGATAAAGGAGAAGATAGGTGGAGAGGGAACAGGCAGGTCAAAGATGCGGGGATGGAGCCAGTAAAGGTGAGTGTAGGTGGGGACTTAGGGAGGGGATGGGCCAGTCCAGGGAGGACGGACAGGTTAAGGAGGCGGGATGAGGCTGGTAGGTAGGAGATGGGGGTGGGGATTGAGATGGGAGGAGTGGATAGGTGGGAGGAAGGACAGGTTAAGGAGACGGGGATGAGCTGGGCTAGTTTTGGGATGCGGTCGGGGCGGGGGAGATTTTGAAGCGTGTGAAGTCCACATTGATACCATTGGGCTGCAGGGTTCCCAAGCGGAATATGAGTTGCTGTTCCTGCAACCTTCGGGTGGCATCGTTGTGACACTGCAGGAGGCCCAGGATGGACATGTTGTCCAAGGAGTGGGAGGGGGAGTTGAAATGCTTCGTGACTGGGAGGTGCAGTTGTTTAGTGCAAACCGAGCGTAGGTGTTCCACAAAGCGGTCCCCAAGCCTCCGCTTGGTTTCCCCGATGTAGAGGAGGCCACAACGGGAACAGCGGATACAGTATACCACATTAGCAGATGTGCAGGTGAACATCTGTTTGATGTGGAAGGTCTTCTTAGGGCCTGGGATGGGGGTGATGGGGGAGGTGTAGGGGCAGGTGTAGCACTTCCTGCGATTGCAGGGACAAGTGGTGATGGGGCTGGTGGGGAGTGTGGAGCGGACAAGGGAGTCACGGAGAGAGTGGTCCCTCTGGAAAACAGATAAGGGCGGGGAGGGAAAAATGCCTTTGGTGGTGGGGTCAGATGGCGGAAGTGTCGGAGGATGATGCGTTGGATCAGGAGGTTGGTAGGGTAGTACGTGAGTACGAGGGGGATTCTGTTTTGGTTGTTATTGTGGGGAGGGGGCGTGAGGGATGAGTTGCGGGAAATGTGAGAGACTCGGTCGAGGGCATTTTCGACCACTGTGAAGGGAAAGTTGCGGTCCTTGAAAAAAGAGGACATCTGGGATGTCCGGGAGTGCAATGCCTTATCTCGGGAACAGATGTGGCAGAGGCAAAGGAATTGGGAATAGGGGATGGCATTTTTGCAGGAAGGTGGATGGGAGGAGGTGTATTCTAGGTAGCTGTGGGAGTCAGTAGGCTTGAAATGGATATTGGTTTCCAGGTGGTTGCCAGAGATGGAAACAGAGAGTCAAGGAAGGAGAGAGAGGTATTGGAGATGGTCCAGGTGAACTTAAGGTTGGGGTGGAAGGTGTTAGGTCTCTGGAAACCGGTATCCATTTCAAGCCTACTGAGTCCCCACCTAAATTCACCTTTACTGACTCCATCCCCGCCTCTTTGACCTGTCTGTCTCCTCTCCACCTATCTTTACCTTTATCCATCTTCTATCCGCCTCCCCCTCTCTCCCTATTTATTTCAGAATCCCCTTCCCCTCCCCCATTTCTGAAGAAGGGTCTAGACCCGAAACGTCAGCTTTCCTGCTCCTCTGATGCTGCTTGGCCTGCTGTGTTCATCCAGCTCTACACCTTGTTATCTCAGATTCTCCAGCATTGGCAGTTCCACTATCGTTGTGGTGAACAGTTGTTTTTCCAATTGGAGGAACATTTACAGTGGAATTCCCCGGAAAAGCTCTTCCTGACAAGCAGTGACCTGTATCTCAATCCAAAATTTGTGGATCATGTGAAATGTGAAAGTATTATGAATCATAATGATGACAGTGTCATAGTTTTCGACAGACATTTTAATGCTGGGAATTTGCAGTGATTTATTTTGGAAAGGAGAAGGGTAAATTCTAAAGGGGATGCAGAAGCACAAGACCTGGATCTATATACGTTTAAATCATTGAAGGTGGTAGCACAGGTTGAAAGTTTGGTTCGTAGAGCCTCTAGGCTTTATCATGGAGTCACAAAGTACAAAAACAAGAAAGTTATGTCAAACCAATATAAATCACTGGTTTGACCTCAACTGGAATATTGCATCCAGTTTTGGGCATCACATTTTAATAAGGGCATAAAGACATTCACAAGAGTGCTGGAAACATTCATGAGGCTGGTTGTAGAGATGAAGAACTTTAGTGACGTGGATAGACTGGAGATATTGGGACTTTAGTCCTTGGAGAAGAGAAGCTTGAGAGGAAACTTACAGAACTCTTCAAAATAATGAGAGATCTGGATAAAGAAAAATTGTTTCCTTCAACAGAAATATTGACAACCAGAAAGCAATGGGTAAAAGCAGTAATGGTGGAATGAGGAATAGCTTTCTCACACAATGTAAGTGGTTGGAGAAAGGCACATACCATTTGAGAGAGTGCAGTGGAACCAGTATCAATTGAGGCTTTGAAAGGAAATTGGTAAATTATCTGTAAAGGAAATATTTTGATTCAATGGGGAAAAGGTAGGGGAGTGGCACCAATTAAAATGCTTCTTCAGAGAGAGAGCACAACCACTCTGGGCTAAATGGCCTCCTTCTGTGTTGTAAATAGTTGTGATTCTATGAATTGGAAGGAAGGAATATTGGCTAATAGAGCTTGTGGAATGAGATGAAGAAAATAAGGAGCATGAGATGAAGATAATGTTTTAAAATATGTCACAATACGTAACAGCGAATCAGGATAGATCAACCAAAATGGCAGTGATATGTGTGAAATTAATTGTTGTTAAGGATATATGGAACAGAGTTTGGGCATTGGAGTCTATGGACAGAAGAGATTGGAAGGCTGATGCAGAAAACAATGGGCCAGTGCAGTCTTGTGATGCCCAAGGCAAAGGTGACAGTCTCAGCAGTAATGGCGCTAAGGTTGAGAAAAATGGATGATGCTGAGGAGCTGAATGTCAGTGGTATTGCTGTTAGATAAGATGAGGATTTTCATGTCCATCTATAGTTTATGCAGGACTCAGGTTCACAGATGTCTTAGTTCAGCACAAGAGGGTAAAAGGCTCATGTTTTAAAGTGAGAAAGTTAAATTCTGTATTTGAATTCGATGGTTTCAATCTCAACACTGTATTGCCATTGCCCCTCAGGATTGTTTCTTTCTCTTCTAAAACTGTGAAGTGGCAGATAACACATATCGTTCTTGTTTGCATTTCTTCACAAGTGCAATAATGGTAGTGCTGTGTCCAGATTAATTGAGTGCAAGTTGTTTTATTTGGCAATGAGAACCAAGAATTGATGGAAGGAACCCTGATTCCCAAACTTTAATCATTTGCAACAACATACACCCAGTGAAAGCTTTGTATGTGACCAGATACCATGTTGATAACTGTGAGGTCATCCATTTTGGTAGGAATAACAGAAAAATGGACTATGTTTTAAATGGTAAAAAATTGCAGCACACTGCTGTGCAGAGGGACTTGGGTGTCCTTGTGCATGAATCGCTAAAAGTAGGATTGCAGGTGCAGCAGGTAATTAAAAAGGCAAATGGAATTTTGTCTGCCATTGCTAGAGGGATGGAGTTTAAAAACAGGGAGGCTATGCTGCAGCTGTATAGGGTCCTGGTGAGGCCACACCTGGAGTACTGTGTGCAGCTTTGGTCTCCTTACTTGAGAAGAGATATACTAGCACTGGAGGGGATGCAGAGGAGATTCACTCGGTTGATTCCAGAGTTGAGAGGGTTGGATTATGAGGAGAGACTAAATAGGCTGGGATTGTACTCATTGGAATTCAGAATATTAGGGGAGATCTTATAGAAACATTTAAAATTATGAAGGGAATAGATAAGGTGGAGGCAGGGAGGTTGTTTTCACGAGCAGATGAAACTAGGACTAGGGGGCATAGCCTCAAAATAAAGGGAAGCAGATGTAGGACTGAGGTCAGGAGGAACTTCTTCACCCAAAGGGTTGTGAATCTGTGGAATTCCCTGCCCAGTGAAGTGGTTGAAGCTACCTCGCTGAAGGTAAGGCTAGATAAATTTTTGAACAGTAAACGAATTAAGGGATATGGTGAGCGGGCGGGTAAGTGGAGCTGTGTCTCGAAAAGATCAGCCATGATATTATTAAATGGTGGGGCAGGCTCGAGGGGCCGGATGGCCTACTCCAGCTCCTAGTTCTTATGTTCTGACATTATTTCGCTTCTACAAGGGAATTGGTCAGGTACCGAACCTTGTGCAAAGCATCTGTCACTTGTATGATGCTAGTGTGTGATTCATACTGATTAACAGTATTTCACACTTTTAAGGTGTGACAAGATCTGCAAATGAAATTTCAGATAGCGACAGATTTACACTGGATGCCTCAATCTCCATTTAGTGCCACTTCATTATTTTTCCATCCACTAACCCATCTGAACTCTCCTGAACCTACGGTTCCTGGTAATAATTGAAGTACTTCAGGAAACTGTCAATAGGAAGACATACTACCTCCCTGACAACAGCAAATGCGGCAGGAAATTGTTTAGTTCTTGAAGCAAAATGCAACAACACTGAAGGGATAACTCAAAGAGAAACAGTGCTCAGATGACCATGATGAGGAGCCAAACGAAGCAGGCCAGCATTCTGAATGTAATGCAAAATTGGCAAACAGTGTTTTGTGAATGCATTTGGCAACACCCCACCCCCGCCCACCAGCTTCTGCTCCTTCCAAATTGACATGAAAATTTATGGTGATAAAGTGTCTTCATGTGCACATTAGAAATCACGGCTTGAGAATGTGGATGTCGCAGATATGTGGCCACTGACAAAATTTCCCAGCCCCTACATGTATCTGCACTGCTTCATGAAGACTCAGGAAATCAGTGCATATATCCCTGAAGCAAGGGCATCAATCACAAACAGGATATATAAATGAATAACTGAACAGCAAAGAAAGCAAATGTGTTGGACAAAAATGTGCAAAACAAAAATAATTTTGGTTACCTCACTGACCTGTAATTATTGCCTTGAACCTTAATGGTCCAACAAATCATGGAATACCTACAGTGCAGATAGAGGCCATTCAGCCTATCGAGGAGGCACCAATCCTTCAGACAGCATCTCACCAGGACCCAGCACCCCACCCTATCCCTGTAACCCTAGATTTCCCATGCCTATTCCACCTAGCCTGCTCATCCCTGGACACTATGGGACAATTTATCATGGCCAGTCCACCTAACTTGCAAATCTGTGGATGTGGGAGGAAACAGGAGCACCCAGAGGAAACACACGCAGACACAAGCGGAATGTGCAAGCTCCACACAGTCGCCCAAGGCTGGAATTCAATCTGGGTCACTGGTGCTGTGAGGCAGCAGTACTAACCATTGTACCACTATGCTGCCTGAGTCTTTGCGAATAATTACTCCTGTTGCTAATTTAGGATCTCTTTCAATTTACCTCACTCTCAACGCTTCCCTCTTTCACCTCTGCCACTTCCTGCTCCCTGCAACAATGCTCCGTCTCGCTGCTTCCCTCTCACAAGCCCTCACTGAAGAGAGCAGGAGACGGGCAGTGGGAAAGGTTGAAGGAGGCAGTGGAAGGAGAGCAAACAGGAGGGTTGGTGAGTGGGAATTAGCAAGTGGGACAGATTGAGGGGGACTAGACAGACAATAAGCAAAACTGTGGGTTTGTTTGGAAAACAAAATGCCATGTGAAATGCTGAAACAAACATGGAGGCCTTGTCTTTCAGGGAACTCCCACAATTTACGAACCTGACTAAAACAACACCATGGTGTTAGAAGGTGATTTAAATGGTGATTTGTGTACTCACATGACAGACAGGAGAAGGCTAGCTGGGTCATCCATCCTGCCACATATATCAAGGTCTGAAGAGTCTTGACTGCATTGGCACTAAGACTCTGGGGAGGTTTTTATGGACACTGCAGGAGTGGGAACTGTAGCGCATGAGGTTGCTGAATTAGGTGGGATGCAAACTTTGGATTTGCTGATAGTTGAGATGCAGAAGTAATTTCATTGTCATGTTTGTGGCATGTTTCGCCTAAAGTCAGCATTTACAAACCGTGAGTACTAATTGGGGTAAAAAGTTTCACAATTAAGGTTTACCTTCAAAATGAAATCAATTGTGCATGCCAGTTTCATTACATGCAGTTACTGTTTGTTTAAAAATGAGGTGCAACAATCAGCTTTCCAAATAGTCCTCACCACATTCTCAAGAGTTGTAACAAGACTTTCATAGTCCGAAATGGTCCCAGCTAATTTAGGCAAGCATCCCTTAAGCCTTCTTCACCACCCTGTCTACCTGTGCTGATACCTTCAGGGATCTATGGACTGGTACACCAAGCTCCCTTTGTTTCTCAGTACAGCCAAAGGATCTATCATTCAACATGTAGGTCCTTCCCTTATTAGACCTCCGAAAATGAATCACTTCACACTCATCAGGATTAAATTCCATCTGCCATTATTGTGCCCAATTTGCCACCTGATCAATATCAGACGATAGTATGAGACCATCTTCCTTACGATCAATAATACCACCAATTTTGTGTCATCTGCAAACTTACTAACTATACTGTCTACATTCACATTCAAGGTGTTAATGTACATAACAAATAACAAAGGTCCCAGTACTGATCCTTGTGGTCCGCCACTGGTCACAGGCTTCCAAATACAAAAGCAACCCTCAACCATCGCCTTTATTTAACACATTTTGCAGGATGTGGGTATCATTGGCTGGTCAGCGTTTTTTGCCTCATCCATAGTTGCTCTTGAGAAGGTGGTGGTGAGCTGCCTTCTTGAACCACTGCAGACCACCTGCTGTGTGTTGACCCACAATGCCATTAGGGAGGGAATTCCAGCATTTTGACCCAGCAACAGTCAAGAACAGTGATATATTTCCAAGTTAGGATGGTAAGTGGCTTGGAGGGGAACTTGAAGGTGGTGGTGTTCTCATATATCTGCTGCCTTTGTCATTCTGGATGGAGGATCTTTGGTGAATATCTGCAGTGCATCTTGTAGATAGTACACACTGCTGCTACTGAGCGTCGATGGTGGAGGGAGTGGATGCTTGTGGATGCAGTGCCAATCAAGCGGGCTGCTTTGTCCTGGATGGTGCCAAGCTTCTTGAGTGTTGTTGGGCTTGAACTTATCCAGGCAAGGGGGAAGTATTCCATCTACAAAGCACAAAGACTTGTGCTTTGTAGATGGTGAACAGGCCTTGGGAGACAGGTGGTGAGTTTCTCGTCGCAGTACTCCGAGTCTCTGACCTGCTCTTGTAGCTGCTGAATTTGTGGTGAGTCCAGTTGAGTTTCTGATCAATAATAACTCCCAGGATGTTGATAATGGGGGATTCAGTGATGGTTAGACCATCAAATGTTAAGGAACGGTGGTGATGGTCATAACCTGGCATTTATGTGGCATGAATGTTGTTTGCCACTTGTTAGCCCAAGCACTGGATATTGTCCAGATCTTGTTGCATTTGGACATGGACTGCTTCAGTTTCTGCAAATTGTGCTGAATATAGGGCAATCATCAGTGAGCATTCCAACTTCTGACCTTATAATGGAGGGAAGGTCATTGATGAGGCAGCTGAGGACACTACCATGAGGAACTCCTGCAGAGGTGTCCTGGAGTTGAGATGATTGACCTCCAACAACCATGATCATCTTCTTATGTGTCAGGTATGACTCCACCTACCGGAGAGTTTGCCCCCGATACCCATTGGTTCCAGTTTTCTGAGGGCTCCTTGATACCGTACTCCTTCGAATGTAGCCTTGATGTCAAGGGCTGTCACTCTCACCTCACCTCTGGAATTCAGCACTTTTTCCATGTTTGAACCAAGGCTGTAATGAGATCAGGAGCTGAGTGGCCCTGGCAGAACTCAAACTGGGCATCATGGAGCAGGTTATTGCTGAGCAGGTGCTGCTTGATAGCGCTGTTGATGACACCGTCCATCACTTTACTGATGATTGAGAGTCGACTGTGGGGCATTAATTGGATGGGTTGGATTTGTCCTGCTTTTTATGTACAGGGCATACTTGGGCAATTTTCCATATTGTCGGGTAGATACCAGTGTTGTAACTGCACTGGAACAGCTTGGCTAGTGGAGCGGCAAGTTCTGGAGCACGAGTCTTCAGTACTATTGCTGGAATGTTGTTAGGGCCCATAGCCTTTGCAGTATCCAGTATCTCTAACCGTTTCTTGATATCACGTGGGGTGAATTGAATTGGCTGAAGACTGGTATTTGTAATGCTGGGGACCACTGGAGGAGGCTGAGATGGATCATCCACTCAACATTTCTGGCTGAAGATTGCTGCTAAAGCATCAGCCTTATCTTTTGTGCTGATGTGCTGGGCTCTTCCATCATTGAGGATGGGAATATTTATGGAGCTGCCTCCTCCTTGAGTTGTTTAATTATCCACCACCATTCATGACTGGATGTGGCAGGACTGCAGAGCTTAGATCTAATCCGTTTGTTGTGGGATTGCTTAGCTCTATCTATCACTTGGTGCTTATGTTGTTTAGCACGCAAGTGGTCCTGTTTGCTGCCTTCACCAGGTTGACACATCATCTTCAGGTATTTGAAGTTGCTCCTGGCATGCCCTCCTGCACTCTACATTGAACCAGGGTTGATCCCCTGGCTTGATGGTAATGGTTGAGTCGGGGTTATGCCGGGCCATGAGGTTACAGATTGTGCTGGAGTACAATTCTGCTGCTGTTGATGGCCCACAGCACCTCATGGATGCCCAGTCGTGAGTTGCTAGATCTGTTCGAGTCTGTCCCATTTAGCACGGTGATAGTGCCACACAACACGATGGAGGTTGTTCTCAATGTGAAGGCGGGACTTCGTCCCCACAAGGACTATGCAATGTTCACTCTTACCGATACTGTCATGGACAGATGCATCTACAGCTGGCAGATTGATAAGGATGAGTTCAAGTATGCTTTTCCCTCTTGTTGGTTCCCTCACCACTTGCTGCATACCCAGTCGAGCAGCTATGTCCTTTAGGACACGAGCTCCATCAGTAGTGTTTCTGCCGAATCACTATTGTTGGCGGACAATGAAATCCCCCACCCAGAGTACATTTTGTGCCCTTGCCATCCTTTGTGCCTCCTCTAAGTGTTGCTCAACACAGAGGAGGACCAATTCATCAGCTGAGGGAGGACGGTACATGGTGATTAGCAGGAGGTTTCCTTGGCCATGTTTATCCTGATGCCATGAGACTTCATGGGGTCCGAAGTCAATGTTGAAGACTCCCACAGCAACTCCCCACGACTGTATACCACTGTGCCACCACGTCTGCTGGGTCTATCCTGCCAGTGAGACACGACATGTCCAGGGATGGTGATGATGGTGCCTTGGACATTGTCTTTAAGATCTGATTCCGTGAGGATGAATGTGTCAGGCTGCTGCTTGACTGGTATGTAAGACAGCTCTCCCAGTTTTGGCACTAACCCCGAGTGTCAGTGAGGAGGACTTTGCAGGCTCAACAGGGCTGATTCTGCCGTTGTCTTTTCCGGTGCTTAGGTTGATGCCTGGTAATCCATCCGGTTTAATTTTTTTGAGACTTTGTAGCGATTGGTCCAACTGAATGGCTTGCTAGGCCATTTCAGAGCGCAATTGAGAGTCAACCACAATGCTGTTTGTCTGGAGTCACATGTAGACCAGACCAGCTCTGAAGGACATTAGTGAACCAGATGGGCTTTTCCAACAGTCAACAATGGTTTCATGATCATCAGTAGATTCTCAATTGCCGTTTTTATTTAATTGGATTCAAATTCCACCATCTTCTCTGGTGGGATTTTAACCTGGGTCCCTGGAACATTATCTGGGCCTCTGGATTAATAGCCTAGCAATAATACCACGAGGGCCACTAGGCTTCCTATTCATAAGTTAACTTTGAACCCAGCTTGCCCACTTGCCTTGGATCCCATGCGCTCTTACTGTTTGGATCAGCATTTCATGTGGAACCTTGTCACAGGTCGACTGAAGTCCATGTGAATACAACTGCATTACCTTCATCAATATATTTCATCACTTATTCAACAAACTCAATTAAATTTAACTCCCTTCAACAAATCTGTGTTGACTATCCCTGATCAATCCTGCCTTTCCCGGTGTTAATTAATGCCTCTCCTCATAATTTTTTCCAATAATTTCCTTACCAGAGGGTGATGTGTAAATGGAACGAGCTGCCAGACAAAGTGTTGTATGCAGGTACAATTACAACATTTAAAAGACATTTGGACAGGTTCATGGACAGGAAGCGTGCAGAGGGATATGAGCCAAACACAGGGAAATAGGGCCAGTTCAGGTTAGGAAACCTGGTCAGCATGGACGGGTTGGACAAAGGGCCTGTTTCCATGCTGTATACCCTGTATGACAGATATCAGACTAAATGGTCTGCAAAAACCTGGCCTATCCCTGCCGCACCTCTTGAACAAAGGTACCACAGTCATTATCCTTCAGTCATCTAGCACTTCACCTGAAGCCAAGGCCCCAGAAATCTCCTCCATTGCCTCCCATAGTACCTGGGATATATCTCATCAAGTCCTGGGGATTATGCACATTTCTGCCCACTAATACATCAAATAACTCCTCCTTACTAATCTTAACATACTCGAGAACCTCAGAACCCCAATTGAAATCTCCATCAATAGTGTATTGCTCTTTTGTGACTACAAAAGAGAAATATTAATTTAAGACCTCACCCACATCGTCTCGCTCCATGTATGGAAAGAGCGTTCCATTCCCGGACATCCCAGATGTCCTCCTACTTCAACAACCGCAACTGTCCCCCTCCAGTGACTGAAAATGTCCTCAACCCCAGCTCTTGCACTTCCCACGCTTCTGCCCTCAAACTCCCATCCCCGAACTAAAATAAAGACAGAATTCCCCCTAGTCCTCACATACCATCCTACCAACATCCATATCCAGCAATTCATCTTCTGCCACTCTGCCACCTATAATCCAACCATGCTACCAACGTGATATTTTCCTCCCCACCCCTATCTGCCTTTCATAGGGACCACTCACCCTGTGATTTGCTCGTTCACTCCACACTCCCCACCAAACCCACCACACCTGGCTCCTTTCCCTTCACCACAGGAATTACACCTGCCCTTACGCCTCCCCTCTCACCTCCATAGAAGGCCCAAGATAAAATTTCCAAATCCAACAGGGATTCACCTGTATATCCTCCAACTTGGTCTACTGTATCCATTGCTCCCGATGTGGCCTTGTCTACATCGATGAGACCACGCGCAGCCTCAGTGACCAATTTGCGGAGCATCTGCGCTTTGTACGCGACAAACTACACCATCTTCTGGTCGTTAACCGTTGTAACTCCCCCTCCCACTCCCTGAGTGACATGTCCATCCTGGGCCTCCTCCAGTGCCACATTGACGCCACGCGCAAACTAGAGAAACAACACCTCATATTCTGCCTCGGGAGCTTACTGCCAAATGACCCGAACAGAGAATTCACCAGTTTCAAAATCTCCCCATCCCCAGCCTCATCCCATGTCCAACCCTCCCTCTCAATCCGGCCTCCTTGACCCGACACAACCTGTCCATCTTCTTCCCCACCTATCCACCCCAGCCTTCTCACTGACCAATCCCTACTACCCACTACTTGCATCCACCTATCACCATCCCACTTCCCTTCCCGCAGCCCCACTCCCTCTTCCCTCTATTTATTTTCCAGCTCCCTTCCCCCTCCCCAGTCCTCCCACACCCAGAATGTCGACTCTCCTGCTCCTCTGATGCTGCCTGCCTGCTGTGTTCCTCCGGCTCCACAGTGTACTGACTCGGAATCCAGCATCTGCACTGCATACTGAAGCTGTGATCAATGGTGAACGCTGATAGTTTATCATCACTCTGTCGTTGCACCACTTCACAGCACACACACCACAGAATCTTTCTATTATATAGTAACTGATTCACACAATATGTAACTTTGTGAACAGTTAGCACCTGTAATTTATTAATTCCTCACTAATATTGTACATTCACAACAACTACATTTATGAAGAACAAAAACAGGGATTGCTGGAAAAACTCAGCAAGTCTGGCATCTATGAAGAAAAATGAGAGTTAACATTTCGCATCCAGTGGCCCTTCCTCAGAACTGATGGCAGCTAGGAAAATGTTTTTTTTTTGCAGAAGACAGGGTGCAGAGAATAGGTAAGGAATACACGATAGGTGAAGATCAATTTTATTGTCAGTGTTAAACTTGCCTCACCCCTGACAGCAAACTCTGGTGCTCTTTCCAAGTATCATTTACACTCCTCCCCCTCCCCCCACCCTGTCTTCTGCATAAAAAAACATTTTCCTAGTTGCCATCAGTTCAGAGGAAGGGTCACTGGACCTGAAACATTAACTGGGATTTCTATCCATAGATGCTACCAGAACTGCTGAGCTTTTCCAGCAATTTCTGTTTTTGTTACCTGATTTCCACCATCCGCAGTTCTTCCTTTCTTTTAATTTGTGAAGAATATTTTTCTAATTTTCAGTTCTCAATTATCAAAGCAACGGTCTGAAACATCTTATTGTTGTGGTGAAACAGACAAGAGGAAGGAGCAAGGAAGTGTATGAAAATACTCTGAGATGGAAAGGAATCATAAACACATTTCTCCAATGGTTAGTGAGAAAAATTAGAACACGAGTTCTTATGTATAACAATGTGTATGCAGGAATCAGTGTAAGGATTTTTGCTCTTCATAAGTTTCCTGATAATATAAAGATATTTATGAACGTTAGGACAATCAGATTTAGACATGAGGGTGGAATGGGCACTTGCTTGTACATTATAACTTAATGTGGATAATGTAGCAAACACTAAACATGCATAGGTTTTGAAGAAAAGATTACTCAATGCAAAAAGACCTGTTCGAGTACATGAACCTCATAAAGGTCATAACTGATGCTGCAATGTCATGGTAACAGTCAATAAAGCATTAGGATCTATTGCTCGGACTACCCAACCAGAAAATAAGAACCATTCTGTTCTCCTGCTGAAACTTGCTGTGGCCTCATTTGGGATGCTGTGCCTGGTTTTTGATCCCTCTTATGCTGGATGATATAGAGACCATGGAAAATGTAAAACAATTGGCCATTACATTGATATGTAATTTCAAAACCACTATTACCACAATATGATTGGAGAGCATTTTATTAGTTTAGCAAACTTCATGAGGTGACTTGATTGATGTCTTTAATGAGATATAGACACCATTTGAACTACAGAGGTTAAAGAGACTCAAGGAGCATGTATCTAATTTACAGAGATTAGATAGGAATTTCATTCACACTTTGCATGAATTAGCTGACTCTGTTACCCTTATATTTTATGTCTCCCAGGAAATTATATGGCTGTCGGAGGACAGGAGGAGAACAGGGTGGTGATGTTGTGGTAATGTTGCTGACCTGGTAATCTGGTATCTGGGACTATTGTTCTCAGGACATGGTTTTGAATCCTACAATGGTCAGAAGATGAAATTTGAATTCAATACAGATCGGAATTAAAAAGCTAGACTAATGGTGACCAATGCAACCACTGTTAGTTATTGTAAATGCCCAGTTGCTTCACCAATGCCATTTATTGAAGGACATCTGCCATCCGCCATCCTTACCTGGTAGGCACTACACGAGATTCCAAATCCACATCAACGTGGTTGAATCTTAACTGACCTCTGAAAAGATCAAGTGAGCCACTCAGTTGAAGGGCAATTAGAGATGAGTAACAAATGCTGGCTTCACCACAACTCCCACATCCCATAAGTGAGTTTAAAAAGCTGCTCTTAAGTCCCTAAGGAGACAAGAAATAAGAGCAGGAGTAAACCATATAGTCCCTCACACCTGCTGCACCATACAATACGAATACGGCCAATCATATGCCTCGATTCCACTTCCCTGTTTGTGCCTTAGTTACCCGAGAGACTAAAAATCAGAAGAAACAAGGTCTGAGACTACTTTTCAGAAGAATTAGTGAGAAGATGGCACAGGTTTTTCTAGTCCATTGTTTGTTGTTGTCATAATGGCAGGAGAATTCGGCCCTGTGGAATGCTCCTCCTGCAATATATGGGAAATAAGGGCACTTCCTGTATCCATGGTGACCATGTGTGCAGGAAGTGCGTTCAGCTGCCACTCCTGATGGCCCATATGGAGAGATTGGAACTATGGATGGACTCATTATGTAGCATGATGCAGAGGACGTCATGGAAAACACGTTTATTGAGCTGGTCACACCGCAAGTAAAGGTTACTGGGCAGGAAAGTGTTGGGTGACCATTAGAAGGACCAGTAAGTGTGGACAGGTGGTGCAGGAGTCCCTTTTGGCCACCTCCCTCTCAAACAGATTCATCCTGTTGGGGGAGGGTGGCCTCTGAAGGGGAAGCAGCAACAGCCAACTTCGTGGTACCACAGTTGGCTCTGCTGCACAGCAGAGGACGACAAAGTCTTGGACAGACTCAATTACGACGGGAACTAACAGGTAATTCTGTGGGTGCAAACAAGACTCTTGAATAGTATGGTGCTTCCCGGGTGCCTGGTTCAGGGACATCTCAGAGCAGCTGCGGGGCATTCTGAAGGGGGAGAGTGAACAACCAGCAGTGTGGCACACGTCTGCATCAACAACATAGGCTAAAGAAAAGAAATCAGGTCCTGCAACAGGAAATTAGAGAGTTAGGTCATAGATTAAAGTGGAGGACTACTAAGGTTGCAACCTTTGTACCATATGCTGGTGAGTACAGGAATAGAGGTCAAATGAACACGTGGCTAAAGGAATGATGTAGGAAGGAGGGCTTTAGACTTTGGATCATTGGGACAGTTTCTGGGGTGAGTCGGACCTGTACCAGCTGGAATTTAATCCTGATGAGCGTGAGGTGATCCATTTTGGGGGGTCTAATTAGGGAAGGATATACACATTCACGTTATACCTGAACTGGAAAGGATCCGATATCATTGCTAGGAAGCCTGCTTGTACTGTTGGGGAAGTTTTAAACTGGTTTGGTAGATGGATGGGATACAGAGTAAAGTTGGGAGCAAGATTCAGTCAGATATAAAAGGATTACGAGGTCAGTCCAGAAAGTAGAGTTGACATGGGTAGGATAAGGCACATGAGGGGACTGAAGGACTAAATTGTATATGATTTAATGCCAGGAGCTTGACTGGCAAATCAGATGAACTTAGAGCATTTCCACAGCACATGGAAATATGATATTGTTGGGACAATGTCTCAGAAGGCTCTTCTAATGACGCCATTTAGGGACAGTTTAGAAATTAAAAAAACGGGGTTATCACTTTGCTGGGATTATACTACAGGCCTCCCATCAGTCAGAGAGAGACAGAAGATCAGATATGTTGACAAATCACACAGTGATGTGAGACTAAGAGGATCAAAGTATTAGGGGATTTCAACTTTGCTAACATTAACTGGGATCACTTCAGTGTGAAAGAATTACACAGGGTGGAATTTTTAAAGGGCATCCAGCAGAGATTTTTGCTCCAATACGTAGATAGTCCAATCAGAGATAGGGCAGTGCTAGACCTCATCCTACAGAAAGAAGCTTCTCAAGTGGTTTAAGTGTCAGTGGGCAATCATTTTGGGGATAGCGACCATAACACTATAAATTTCAAGGTCATTATGGAAAGGAATAAGGATAGTGCAGAATGCAAGTGTTGAAATTAGGGGAAGGCCAATTCCAATCTTATTGGACAGGATCTGGCAAACATAGACTGGGAGCAGCTACTTGCAGGAAATTTTACATTTGAAACATGGAAATCTTTTAAAAATTATACCGTGAGAATTCAGGTCAAGTGTATTCCTCAAATAGTGAAGGGCAAGGGCAGTAAGTTCAGGAAACCCAGAATGTCAAGTGATATCGAGAGTTTGATAAAGAGAAAGAAGGAAGTTTATGTTAGGTACAGAACCTTAAAAAAACAGGGCAGACCCTTCAGAGGTACAAGATGGAAGGGGTGCCTAAAAAAATGTATTAGGAGGGCCATAAAATATCTTTGGCAGGTAAGAATAAGGAAAACCCTAAGCTATTTTAAGTATAGTGAAAGCAAGAGGATTACCAGGAAAGACTGGAGCCTTTAGTGAGTGCTTTAGTGCTTTAGTGAGACTGACTGTTCGTCCTCAGTGAGGGGGAGGTCTGGGGGTAGGGTGAAGACCCGGCAGGGTTTGGGGCTGGGGCTGGGTGTAGAGCTGGAGCCGGGAGTTGGGGTGGAGACTGTCTCTGGACTGGGTGCATGTATGAGGATGGACAAATCCGTGGAAGTGGAAGTGACCACGCTCGCAGCTATACACCGGCATCTTCTCACACTACAGTCAGCCGTATCCCAGCTCACAGCCTCTCTCTCCCAGACCTGCAAGGGACCTCCACTGTTCTTCATTCTGTAGAATATCCACACCCTCAATGAAAGCTTTTTCTCCTCCCACCGGACATCAAAGATTGTGAGTACACCAAACTTGTTCGTGCTTACCTCCAAAGACAGACCTCGTCCACCACCTAGACCCCAACCCTATCCATGGCCTCATTCTTAATTTTCCCGGCGCCATGAACCATGCGGTCACCTCGGCCACTCCCACTGATGCTGTTGACAGTGTCAATTCCACGTACGTGTCCATCCCCATACATGCACCCAGTCCTGAGACAGTCTCCACCCCCACACCCAGCTCCAACTCTACACCTAACCCTAGCCCCAAGCCCTGCCAGGTCTTCACCGTCCCCCCAGACCTCCCCCTCACTGAGGACGAACAGTCAGTCTCACTAAAGGACTCACCTTCATTCCCCTCCGCTCACACATCAACGAATTCCATTCACGTTTGGATGTTGAACTCTATTTCCACTGCCTCCCCTCCACACCTATTTCTTTGACCGTGAGTCTTACCCACCCTCTGCAGACCCCTTCTCCCACCTCCACCTCACCCCATCCTCCTGGACACCACCCCATGGCCTCCTACCCTCCCTCAACCTCTTCATCTCCAACTGCCGTTGAGACATTAATCACCTCAATCTCTCAACCCCCCTCACTCACTCCAACCACTTACCCCACAGAATGCGCGGCCCTATATTCCCTCCGTTCCAACCCCAAACACACCATCAAACCCCCTGATAGGGGGGCGCAGTAGTGGTATGGCACACTGACCTCTACATCATGGAGGCCAGGTGCCAACTCTGACACCTCAGGGTGTCCCATAAGGATCCAGGCTTTGCCTGCCTCTTCATAGAATATGTGGAACAGTTCCTTTTCCACTGTTACACTGGCACCATCCCTCACCTCTTCCTCCACTACATTGATGACTGTATCAGTGCTGGCTCATTCTCCCATGAAGAGCTTGAACAGTTCATCAACTAAAGTAACAGCTTTCACCCCAACCTCAAATTCACCTGGACCATCTCCGATACCTCCTTCCCCTTCCTGGACCTCTCCATCTCCATCTCCAGTAACTGTGTCAGCACCGACATTTATTTCAAACCTACCGACTCCCATAGCTACCTTGACTACAGCTCCTCTCACCCACCCTGCTGCAAGAATGTTTCCCTTATTCCCAATTCCCCTACATCCGTCACATCTGCTGCCAAGATGGAGCATTCCATTCCCGGTCCTCCTACTTCAAGGACTGCAACATCCCCTCTCTGTTGATCCAAAATGCCTTCAACCGCACCTCTTGCATTTCCCGTGCTTCTGCCCTCAAACCCCTCCCCTCAGCAAAAATAAAGACAAAGTCCCCCTGATCCTCACACGCCATCCTACCGACCTCTGCATCCAGCCTATCATTCTCCGCCACTTCCGCCACCTGCAATCCGACCCCACCACCAAAGAGATATTCCCCTCTCCAGTCCTGTTTGCCTTTCGTAGGGACAGCTCCCTCATTCGCTCCACACTCCCCACCAACCCCACCACACCCGGCACCTTTCGCTTCAACCACAGGAGGTGCTATACCAGTCCCTACGCCTCCTCTCTTGCCTTCATCCAAGGTTTTCGACAAGCTTTCCAAATCCGACAGGGATTCACCTGTACGTCCTCCAACCTGTTGTCTGTATCCGTTGCTTCCGATGTGGCCTCCCTCTACATCGGTCAGACCAAGCACAGACTTAGTGACTGATTCACGGAGCATCGCTGCTCTGTACACTGTAATCAACAACACCTTCCGGTCGCTAACCATTTTAACTCCCCCTTCCACTCCCTGGGTGACATGTCCATCCTGGGCCTCCTCCAGTACCACAATGATGCCACACACAAACTAGAGAAACAACACTTCATATTTTGCCTCGGGAGCTTACTGCCAAATGACCCGAACAGAGAATTCACCAGTTTCAAAACCTCCCCACCCCCGGCCTCATCCCATGTCCAACTCTCCCTCTCATCCTCGCCTCCTTGACCCGACACAACCTGTCCATCTTCTTCTCCACCTATCTGCCCCACCCTACGCACTGACCAATCCTCACTACCCCTATCTGCATCCACCTATCACCATCCCACCTACCTTCCCCCAATCACACCCCTTCTCCCTTTATTTATTGCCCAGCTCCCTTTCCCCTCTCCAGCCCTGATAAAGGGTCCACACCTGAAACGTTGACTCTCCTGCTCCTCTGATGCTGCCTGACCCACTGTGTTACTCCAGCTCCACACTGTATTGATACAGCTTCAGTATGTCGGATATGCAGAGTAGCAGAGAGAACTTAATGCTGCAATGTCTCACTTGAGGTTCCAACACAAGCTATGTTATTGGTCACAGAGAACAACCACTGAAATCAGTGAGAATTTAATCTTTCCCACCTCCTCATTACTGTTTGAAAATCTTGTTGAGTGATGTTTTGTTCAATCAGATCTAAGTATGTTTTTAATAGTCTTGAGATTAGTAAAATTTGATGATCAACAGAATTGGTCCTGAACATGTCATCATATTTGTTGAACGCTTTTAAATGATTGTGTAGTAGTCTTTAAAGCTAAGTTTTGTAATGTTCTTAGTTTATTTTCAGATTATTCCATCTTCTACCTTCCTTCAATTTCCATGTCCAAGAATTTAATTTGCTCCAAGTGGAAAATGTTAACAATTGTATTATTTTTCATGCTTTTGATTTCTTGTTTCAGGTGGGTACTAGATTTGGTCTGTGAACATGCATGAATATAACTGGCTGTTTGAATAGCCTCATGACATCCCTTCTGCCCTACAATGTGAATATCCAATATAGAAAACTGCAGTCATTTGCAGTATCACTGCATGGTGACGCAGGTAAAACTCTCACAAAAGAGATTGTTAGTCTCTCAGCGAGATCTGCTTTGTTGTCAGTGTTAAACTTGCTTCATCCCTGACTGCAAAGTCTGGTGCTCTTTTCATGAAAGTCATTTTCCCAATCCAATCCTGTATTAAGATTTGAGTTGACAGGTCACTGGAGAGAGTGCCTACTTTTAAGTCTTAAATGTCAAATTGGACGTCTGCCTGCACGATTGGAAAATACAAACCTTTATCAAAGCCATGTATTCCTGGGAATTGTTTGAAATATGTTGCAATATGTTCCCTTCAGTGCTTGTGGAGATCTTTCGACTAAGAGCTTAAGAGTGTCACCACATGGCTGTTGTTTATGGTTGATTGAGGACTTTATCATACATTAGTGCCATACCTGGAGCACCACACATAGAATCATCCTTCATTTGTAAGTTGCTTTAATAGCTGACAGTTGAAAGAATGCTTTCATCTCACCATGCCTTGGAGTAAAATGCCTATTATTTATCCAGTGAGAGCTCTACTACTGTCAGAAGCAAACCGGTATTCCTTCAGGAAATAGTAATTCTACAACAAATAGAGAAAGTTAAATATTAGTCCAAAGATTTACGTTATAACCAGAATTGGATTCTTGCCTCTCCTCATGTGGATCTGTTCGTAGGTGGCAAGACTTTTTTCCACCGTCTGTCAGATTATAATTCAATCTGTACTTCTAAGGAGAGTGTTAGTGCACAGTGTCAATGAAGTCCAGGTTGCAGTCAGCACAAATCAGGAGAGATTCCACGACTCACAAGGTGAGTTCTGTTGCTCGTGAGCAGATGTGCATGTTTTTATACTTAAAACAGAAAAGGATGGACATATTCTGCAGGTCTGGCTACATCTGTGGAGAGAGAAACAGAGAGCATCGTGTTTCACGTGAATGACCTTTAATTGATTGATTGATTGATTTATTGTCACATGTACTGAAATACAGTGAAAAGCTTTGTTTATGAGCGGTACAGGCAGACCATAGAAAGCGAAAGTGAACAGATCAAAAAGACTTGGACAGAGGTATGCTGGTTACATTGCATAGGGCGTGTGCTATGCGAGATCAACGGTAACAAGATCAGCCTTACTTGAGGTTAGAGAGTCCATTCATCAGTCTGATAATGGCCCGGAAGAAGCTGTTCCTGAACCTGCTGGTGCGTGTGCCTTCAGGCTTCTGTACCTTCTGCCCGATGCAAGAGGTTGTAGGAGGTCATTACTGGGGTGGGATGGGTCTTTGATGACGTTGGCTGCCTTTCTGCGGCAGCGAGCCATATAAATGGAGTCCGTGGATGGAAGTTTGGCTTCCGTGATAGTCTGAGTTGTGCACACGACCTTCTGTAGTTTCTCATGGTCCTAGGCAGAGCAGTTACCGTATCAGGCTGTTATGCACCTGGACAGTATGCTTTCAGTGGTGCGTATGTAGAAGTTGGTGAGGGACCTTATGGACGTGCCAAATTTCCTGGGCTGCCTGAGGAAGAAGAGGCATTGTTGTGTCTTCCTGACTGTCACATCTACTTAGGAAGTCCAGGACAGGTTGTTGGTTATCATCACTCTGAGGAACTTGATGCTCTTCACCCTCTCAACCTCAGTTTTGTTGATGTAGATGGGGGTGTGTTCTCCTCCTTTCTTTGTGAAGTTTATGATCGGTTCTTTAGTTTTGCCAACATTGAGAGACAGATTGTTTTCATGCACCATGTCACCAAGCCCTCTATCTCCCTTCTGTAGTTTGACTCATCATTGTTTCATCACACCTGCAAAAAGTTAGAAATATGGAAAGTTTTAAGCAGGTAACGGGAAGGTCAAAGAAGCAAAGAGCAAAATGGAAGATCAGTGATTGCATGGAATGCAGGACAGAAAGGATGATGATGACAACAAGGACTCTCACCCATTTTTGTCAATGCACCATAGAAAGCATCCTGTATGGATGCATCACAGTGTGGTATGGCAACTGCTGTTCCCAAGACTGTAAGAAACTATGAAGAGTTGTGAACACAGCCCAGTCCAGCACGCAAACCAGCTGCATCTATCTTTCCCACTGCCTCGGGAAAGCATTATCAAAGACCCCTCCCACCCAGGTTATACTGTATTCCGCTCTCTTCCATTGGGCAGAAGACATAAAAGTCTGAATATACGTATGAATAGATTCAAGAATAGCTTCTTCCCCACTGTTTTTAACAGACCTCTCAAATGTTAATTCTGATCTCTCTCTCTCTCTCTGCACCACCTCTGCAACTGTAACATTGCACTCTGTCCTGCTACCCTGAACTGAGGAAGTTCAGAGGAAGGGTCATCAGACCCGAAACGTTAACTCTGTTTTTACCTTCACAGATGCTGCCAGACCTGCTGAGCTTTTCCAGAAATTTCTGTTTTTGTCTCCTGTATATTTATTGATTTTCACCATTATCTTGACTACACTTGCTCCCACTCAACTTCCTGTGAGAACCCTATTCCATTTTTCCAGTAGTGGAGTGGCTCTTAAAATCTCATCTTCCATACCAGTGATATAAATGTGACATCCCTTGACTTCAAGTTAGAATGTTCCTCTTTTATAGTTAACAGCACACTTGACCACGTCTGTTGCATTTCCCACAACTTCTACTTACCTCTTTCCTGCATTTATCATGTCTAGTCCCGTCAGAATTTCATAGGTTTCCATAACATCACCCTCATTCTTCTATACTCCAGTGACTTTATCCTGAACTGATTAAGTTTCTTTTCATACATCAGTCCTACCATCCCAGAAATCATTCTGGTAAACCCTTGTTTCACGCCCTTCATAGCCAGAACATCCCTCCTCAGGTAAGATGCCCAAACTGAACATAATACTTCAGGTGTGGTCTCATCAAAGCCTTGTACAATTGCAGCAAGACAGTAAGACATCCCTGCTCCTGTACTCAAATGCCCTCACTATGAAGGTCAAAATACTTTCTGCCTTCTTCATTGCCCGCAGCACCGGCATGTTTTCTGTTATACAAGGACACCCAGGTCTGTTCACACCTCCCTTTTCCTAATTTATTACCATTCAGATAATAAGGTATCTTCCTGTTTTTGCAGCCAAAGTAGATAAAATCAGTTTGATCTACATTATATTTCATCTGCCTTCTATTTACCCATTTACTCAACTTGTCCAAATCACACTGAAGCATCTGTGCATCCTCCTCACAGCTCTCCCTCCCGCTCCATCTTTGTCTTGTCTGCAAATCTTAAACTTTGCTGAAAAAATGACACACCTTGTTGAAGCTTTTTGTCTTGCACTCATCAAGCCAATTCATGAGCACCAATTTAATGGGAAAACCAACAATTATGCTGCATTAGAGGAAAGTGCTGATTGATTGGCAAGTGAACTCTTGGTGGAGACGTTGCCATGGAGAATGCGCCCATTGATGTTGATTAATAGTGAACTGCCAGGCTTTGTTTGAATTTTACACCAGACTGGTTGATTCTGAACGGCCATGGCCTTGTACTGAGAAATGAGCCAGTGATTGACTGTCACCTATTTTGTTCAGGTGAAACAGTGGCAGTGAGTGCACATGTTCTTTTTGTGTGTGTGGAACAGGGCCCCATGTATTAATGGATGCAACTTCCAGTACACACAAGTGCACCGCATTTTAAATTTCAGCCCATAATTGAAGGTTTGTGACCACTTTGCGTAGCACCATCATCCAGTCAGTGAATGTGAACATTTTTTTAACATTTGTTCATAGGATATGAGTGTTGTTTCTTAGGTGTATCCCAAATTGGTGAAGGAGGGGGTGAGTTGGTGTCTTGAGCCATTGCATCCTTCAAGATGAAGATACAGCCACTGTACTGTTCAGGTGGGAATTCCAGGATGTCAATCCCGTGACAGTGAAAGAATGGTCACGTATTCCCAAGTCAAGATGGTCTTGAAGGGGACCTAGCAGCTGATGGTGATACAATGTATCTGCTGCCTTTGTCCTTCTGGGTGATACAGGTCTCACATTTCAAATGCACTGTGCGAGGAGATTTTCCAACTCCCTTCTTCTGTCCATGACCTTCGACATGTTTTCAGTGAGTCTCTAAGTGATAATAGCTCGCATTTTGATGAGACTTGTACAACTTTGTGGTTTCAACAGTAAGTTCAAAGTTTTCAAATCTTAACCTCTGATCATAAATCATTTATGTTGGATGGCCACAGTCGGTGATCATACTACAATTTCCATTTACATCTCTCCTCCGCTCCCATCTTTTATTTTTTCCCTCATCTACTTCGCACCATCTTATGTTTTGTATTTTCATTGGTCTTGCCTTCTACCTTGTCACAAGGCTTCTTTTCCTTTGTTTCCCTGCCTTTTTATTTGCTTAAAACCTGTTTCAGATGCTGAGGTAATGTCATCAACCTGAAACTCTTCACTGGTGCTGCCTGCTTTGCTGAGTATTTCCAAAATGTTCTGTTTTGGCTTCATTCACAGTACTTTGCTTTTGTATAATTACTGAAGGGTTTGTGCTGTGAACTGATGTGCACTGACAATTGACTCTCCTCTGTCATTGTTCATTCCATAACAGGTCATGACCAACCAAATGTGATTCAATTTTCATCTTTGCTTTAGTTGAATCTGGATCTCTCATATTCAAGAACTGTAACCCTGTCAAGTGGGAAATATAAAAAATAAATTGCAAAGACTTAAAAAATAAAAAAGAAAAGTTTCTATTCTACAATAACCATATGATACCCTACAATTTCTACAAAGCCGCAGAATAAAGTTTCAATCGTTAACAATTTTGAAAGAATTGGCAGTGAATTAGATTGATCTTCCACGAGCTATTCTTACTGGCCTATTTTGTACGTGTCAACCTGTAGAACTTGGGAATTCAGAATCAAATTGGTGAAATCTGAAATAAATTGTGTGCCCTGATTCTATTTTCTGTTATCCTCACAATAAACTTTAGCTTTGATCTATGGTGCAAAGAAAATGCTGCAGTATATAGAACTCAGCTGTTCTGTTTAGAGGCTTTGCAAACACACTGAGGTTTAGCAATTGGCCACGACAGGGGCAGTAGACACAGTGACATGAAATCAGTTGTGGCAGGGTAAGCAGAGGAGGGAAGAAAGTCATTAAAATAATTCCATTGCATGGACTTGTGGCCCGGATACAGATAATGACATTTTTAATGGAATGGAAACAGTTTTCATAAATCAGTACATTTTAAAAACTTAATCAAGGAATCATGTTCCCTCTGACTAAAAGTTCTTAAAAGCATTTGGTTTCAATTTTGCTTTCAATGATTCACTTTGTCAAAGATTATTGTATCATCCAAGACTGCCATACATTTAAATTGCAAAGTTCTGCCACAGAATAAAGTTGGTCTGTTGCAGTATACCTGAGGCATTCAGAGTATATTTGGCAACACTTGTTGCTGTAAAGGTGGCCATTTTGTTTGTGTTCTACTTATTGTCCTATAGTGTTTTCTGTTATAGGACAGGAATTTCTTTAAGAGTTTTGGACATTTGTACGTTTGTTTTACTGGCTTGCTAGATTTTGGTGGAGTGGGGCGTGTAGGGCAGAAAACCACGTCCTGTTGTAAGTTGATTGTTTGTTTCAAACTATGAAAGTAATGTTTGTTGTCCATTTTCACAACAACTTTGAAATAAGAAAAAAATCCCAATGTGTTTCACAGAAGCAAAATCATACAAAAGAAATTGACACTGACCCAAACGAAGAGTTAATTAATGAAGTGATTAAAAATTGGGACACATTACTATGTTTTATGAAGAAATGTGACAGAGAACCAGAAAGATGACAATTTTCAGGGATGGCTTCCAGAGCTTAGGACTTAGAAGTCAAAAGCATGGCTGCAAACTTTAGGGCCAAAGGAATAGAGGACATGTGAGAAGCGGTATTACAGGATCGAAGCAAACTTATAAGATTGAAGAAAGAAACTGAGATATGGATGGACAAAATCAAGATGGTATTTGAAATTGGAGGTGAGAATTTTAATTACAAGCTTTTGTTACATTGGAATCTATTATATGTCAGTATCATGACCAGTGGGCTCTGCATGGTCGAGGGAGCAATCGCATCGAGAGTGAAACGCAGCTCGAGTGAGTATATAGTTCTGAGAATTTGGAGGCAGCAGAGGAATTCGGTGCAGAGGGGAAGAACTGCTCTTAGTATGTTTATTTTTGATTCACAGCTTACAAGATTATTTTTTAAACAGCACAAATTGAAGCCCAGGATTAGGAGCCCAGCACAAAAGAGTAACATAACAGGTCAGCCGTAAGTTCATTGGTTGGTGTTAGCCACTAATTTGATTCGCTATTATACGTTCCTTTCAAATAGAAGGTAAATAGGGGAAATATTTGCAGGTTACAAACTAAAAGACCACTTGGATTTTTTTTTAATAATTCAAACTGAGAACTAAATAAAGAAAATCGAGATGACAGGCCAGGTGATGTATTGTAACTGAATGATTTGCGAGTTGGTGGACCCCATTGTGGTTCATAGTGCTCACATCTGTAGCAACTGTTGGTTGCTTGAGGAAATCCAACTCAGAGCTAATGAGCTGGACTCTAAGCTTCAAACAGTTTGACACCTTAGGGACTGGGAGAGTTACCTGGATGCTGTGTTTCAGGAAGCAATTACACCCCTTAAATTGACTACCTCAAATTCAGTCAGAGATCAGGGACAGGAGTGTGTGACTGTGAGCGAGGAAGGCAGAGGGATCCAGGAGATAGTGCTGAAGGAGCCTCAGCCCTTGAGCTTGTTTCACAGGTTTCAGATTATTACCCCTGTGTGGATGAGAGTGGGAACTGTCGGAAGGATGAGCAAACAGGCCATAGCATCGTGTTACAGGGAGCCATTCATGAGGGGGGAGAAAAGAGAAATCCAGTTGTAATTGGGGATAGTATAGTCAGGGAAATAGACTCTGTTTTCTATGTCCAGGATTGACAGTCCCAAAGGCTCTGTTGCCAGCCTGGTGCCCAGGTTCAGGATATCTCATCCTTGCTGCAGAGGAACTTGGAGTGGGAGGGGAAATATCCAGTGGTCCGTGTAGGTACCAACGATATAAGTAAAAAGACCAAAGAGGAATATAGCAGCTAGGGGCTAAATTAAAAAAGCAGAACCAAAGAGTTAATAATCTCTGAATTACTATCTGAATCATGAGCAAATTGGCACAGGGTCAACAAGATTAAAGAGGTAAATACATGGCTGAAAGATTAGGATGAGAGGAACACATTTGAATTCATGGTGTATTGGCACCAGCACTGGGGAAGGAGGGAACTGTTCTGATGGGATAGACTCCATCTGGCTGATGCTGGGACCAGAGTCCTGGTGAATCACATAACTGAGGCTGTGGATAGGGCTTAAGACTAAATAATTGGGGGAAGGGGTTTCAGTTGCGTGGAAAAGGTTAAAGGTGGAGAAAGCCATTTAGAGGTTATTAAACTTTCCAGAGCAAGTAATAGGACAGAGAGTATGGAAAGGGTCAGGAATCTAACTTCAGTCACAGCAGATAAGGGGTGGTGGGTGGCGGGGCGGAAGGGGAGGCAGTCAACGCAAGACTGAGGGTGTTGTACTTAAATGCATGCAGTGTACAAAACTAAGTAAATGAGTTCAAAGGTATGATGTTGTGGGTATCACAGAGACGCAGTGTGCGAGGGGATCAGGGCTGGGAATTAAATATCCAAGGATACAAATCCTATCACAAGTGCAGGCAGATGGACAGAGGGGACAGGATTGCCTTGTTAGTAAGAAATGAAAAGGAAATCAATACAGGGGTATATAACAGAAGGCACAGAATCTATGTGGATGGAGGTGAGGAACTGCAAAGGAGTAGAGATTCTGATGAGAGTTATGTACAGGCCTCCTGGCCATCTTCAGGATGCAGGGCAGCAAATAAATCAGGAGATAGAAAAAGCATGTTAGAAAGATACTATTACCACTAGGGAACAGACAATTCGGAATTTGTTGATGTGATTCACAACTCCATCGGGGTACTTTTAAGTCTCGTGTCTTTAACCGATACATTGGCTTCCAAGTAGGATTCTCAGTTGTGCAGGTTGGGTTTGGGTTCAAAGTGCAAGATCTTTCAGGTGTTCAGGCCTGATATTGACAGCCGAGAGTGGAACATTTTGAAAGACTATTACTGAAAGTATTGCAGCTGAAAATTAAAGCTTTGAACTGTGTGATCGAGGTTTGTTCTTCATTATACCAAAATTCATTATTGATCAAGCTCTCAAATATTTAAATTAATGGTGTTGACCATTTAAATGGTTTGTTATTAAAAATCCACAAATGCCTTTGCTCATGTTGACTCTGAAAACATACATTATTGATGCCACAAAATCATTCCGTCAAACAACCAAATGACGGTTGTTCATTGAATAAGAGGGAGGAGAAGGATGTTTGAATCTTAATTCTACCTGCTGCCTTTCTTTGGCTGTGAACTACTTCTATTCACAACTGTGAACATCATTAAAATCCACCTGCATTCTTCCTCTGTGTTCATCACCTGCAAGGTTGCATTAATTTTCATAGTAATTTGCTTCCGTGTCTTCCTGACAGCAACATAACTGTATAATTGCATTTGTCAATACTCCTTCTAAAAAGAGGTCAACATCTGCATCAGAACAGCATGCTCCAAGCTGTCTCGTTCCATTTTGTATATTGAGCTGCAGCCAGGGGAGAAAAACGTATAGGGAAAATCTGATGCCAAGTTAGTTTCAATTTTAAACACTCACCATCTTCCAAACAGGCAAGTGATAGAATCCCTAAATCTAGATGTTATCACCAAGCTACCATGTTTCCAGGTGACACATCAGGAGTTCAGACCCTGAACAAGGCTCCCAATAACAAGAGGTGCAGACCCTCTTTCAGATTTACTCAATGCTGCAAGATAATTTTCAGGTCTTTGCAAGATTACTGTTGTGAGAGTGAAGGGGATGAAGTGCAATGAGGATGTTGCTGGCTAATCCACCATTTATTGCTGATCCTTAATTGTCCTGGATAGGGTGATGACCAGAGATAATAAAATGTGGAGCTGGAGGAACACAGCAGACCAGGCAGCGTCAAAGGAACAGGAAAGCTGATGTTTTGAGTCAGGACCCTTCTTCAGAAATGGGTTAATTATTCATTTCTGAAGAAGGCTCCCGACTCAAAACGTCAGCTTTCCTGTTCCTCCAATACTGCCTGGCCTGCTGTGTTCTGTTAGCTCCACACTTTGCTATCTCTGACTTCAGCATCTGCAGTTCTTGCTATCTAAGGTGATGACCAGCCGCCTTCTTGAATCGCTGCTATTTTTGAGATGAGAATTGCAAAATGTTGATTCAAAGACAAGTAAGGAACAACGACACAGTTCCCAGTCAGGATGGTGTGTGATTAGAGAGGAGAGTAGAGATGTCGATGCTACCAGGCATTTGCTGCCCTTGTCCTTCAAGGTGGTAAAGGTCACAGATTTGGAAAATGCTTTTTAAGGAGTCTCGGTGGTTTACTTCAGTGCATGGTGCACATGGTAAATACTGCTATCATAGTGCATCGAAAATGAATGTTCTAAGGTGGTTTATGCAGTGCCAATCCAGTGGGCTGATTTGACTTGGGTGTTGTTAACCATCTTCAGTGCTCTTGGAACTACACACTTCCAGGCAGAGGGTTCCATTCTGCACCTGCCTTGTGATCTCACGGTAGAATGACTCAAACTGAGCCACATGCTGCTATCATTGAGATCAGCAGACAGGCCAAAGTTTAAGTTATGATTGTGTCACCTCATGCATTGTGATACCCAAGTCTAATAACAAGGTTAATTTCACTTTTAACCCAATATGCCATGGCTATGTGCCTCCATTATCACCTCGCCTATTGATGTTCAATGTTCATATGAAAGCTAAAATGAACAAAAACCAAGGCTCAGAGAACCAATAACGCTAATTTCTGGGCATAAAACTGGCAGAATTGTACTGGCAGCCTCTTTATAACCAATGATGCCAATGCTTACGAAATTGGGTGATCTGTGTATTGCATCATTGTTTCTATTTTTTGTTTCTATCAAAGTTGAAAATTCCGCCTTATCTAAAATGGCTATAGAAAATCCTTGTACTTCGGTCTGAAAAATACTTTGAACACCATGAGACATGGTTTAGATCTTGACCAAAATTTGATTTTCAAAATAATTATTTGTCACAATTCAAATGCTGTGTTACTTTAAGATTAATCCTAACTAAAGCCAGTGTGTACCTTGTTTTTCTTTTCCCTGATAAATGGCAGCTTCAGGCAAGACATTCACCAGTTGCAAAACAGCATATAGCTTCTCCTAAATAGCTCGAAACCTTTACAGAGTTTAGACATCCACCACTGAATGAATATTTTATCTGCACAGATCTTTAGCCATACCTGCCGAAGAGCAGCAGTCACTGTGAATGAATACAAAATCAGGTGATTACTCAGAGAATGTACCAGAATAACCATTGCTATATATAGGCTCTCTCCTTTTCTTTCTCTGTGTTTTGTTTAGTAAAGACTGCCACCTTTTGGAATATGGTGTGAAGAAAGTGAAATTCAGTACATCTATTGGAAAAGGCAGTGGATGGTGCAAATTGCATCTATTAAAAGAAAATTAAATTTAACTTTCTTTGTTTTTTTCTGAAAAACTCTCTTTCAAGCACAATATCACACCTCAGCCCCAGCACATTCCTGTGAAGGAGATTTTAACCCTTGATTGTTTATAATCTCATGGTAGTTAGTCTCCAGACCACTTCTGCTTGACCATGTTTGACGGTGAACCTAGACAAAGAAATTTGACAGTCAAACCAGCACTGGTGACATCTTAGCAGATCCTAATCCTGTATTTACCACAAATGTACCGTCTGAGTAGAAAGCACTATATAGTAAATGAGAGTAAGGAAGTCTTATTTAAACCTCATTAATGCAAGCCTCAGAGAACAGTTCTTATTCTCTTCTAACCGTCCCAGTTGAGATGAGACAATTCAGCTATCCAGGGTCAGAATCTTCTCCTCGCAAATGTGGCCTACTTGGAGGCAGGAAGTTCACTTAATTTTGTGGTGTTGCTGTATCCAAACCCTGCCATACACTAGAATTAAGTCTGGGGCGGGAAGTTCCATTTTCCCACCCCAGTGCCGATTGGCACAGTAAGGATGGCTTAATGGTCTCAGCTTGCCACCACTTGAATGAATACAGCAGCGACTGGCCTGTCACAGCGTGGTTTGTCTGATGGGTTGATCTGTAGAGGTAGCTTGTTAGCTATTGGGGGATGATGGGTGTCCCTCAATCAGAGGCGAACATTTCCTGGTTGAACAACAGGATGTTGTGGAGAGGACTGGCAGCTGGGACACACTCATCTGCTCTTGTTTCTGACACGCCGCACCCTCCCCAGTTATGTTCTCACCATGCCTCCCAAACTAAGAACCACCCTTCTCCGCACAAATCACTTAAGTTAGTCCTGGATCCTCACTGATCCTGTAACTCTGGGGGCACTGTAACAGCAGCAGGTGCTGCACTTTTGTGACATTGTTGATCATAAAGCCTGCTGGTCTCCAACTGGCTCACAGCTCCTGGTGGGCAGGACTTGCACTGTGGTGTCTTGATTCCAGGTGAAGACCTGGCAGTAACCACAATACTATGTAATTGGTGTGTGATTCAAAGGGCCTACCCTGATAAAGGCAGAGCTGATCTGTTGCCAGCTGCCGAGACTCTAGACACCACAGCAACATTGCTCCCTCAGAACGAACATCAGGCCAGTGTAGTCTCTGTGGCACCGGAACTCAAGTCAACAGTCGCGAGCACAGGCCCATGGCAGAACAAACAGCGATTCCCATAGCGGCAGCGGAGGGAGTCCTGGATGGAGGCTGGCACATAAAGGCAGCGTGGGCTCGTGCGCTGGGGCTTCATTCTGGACTTCTTCACTTTCATGCTAATCTATATTCCGTTTTCACTCTGTAACACACTTTTGTTTTCACTCTGTAAGATTTGTACCTCGGTAATTGTACCCAAGATGGCACCATTAAAGGCAGCCATTGTGAAGACTTTTCACTGTACTGCTGTACTTCTGTACTGGAGTACATGTGACAATAAAGGGTATTCTACTCTAAAAAGTACCAAAACAGAAATTTCTGGAAAAAAGACTCAGGTCCGGTGGCATCTCTGCAAAGAGAAAGCAGAATTAACATTTCGAGGACAGTGACCCTTCTTCAGAACCAATTGTAGCTGGGGATACATTGGTAAAGAAGGGGCAAGGAGTAAACTATAGGTAGAGATGGAGCCCAGAGAATCTGAGAAAAAAAATCTGTTGGACTGACAAAGAAATGGGTAAAGGTCAGCCTGGGAAAATGAATAGCTGCTAATTGGATCCAAAGTGGCTAACGATGAGTGTTTTGTGATAACAGCTCATGTGATGACAAGGCCTTTTCCCCAGCTACAGTCAGTTCTGACGAGGTGTCACTGGACCTAAAACATTAACTTCTGATTTCTCTCGACAGATGCTAAGAGATGTGCTGAGTTTTTCCGGCAATTTCTGGATTTGTTTCTGATTTCCAGCATCTGCAATTTTTTTTTGGCCTCAAAAGTACAGTTTTTATGGCACAGTTTCAAATATAAATTCTCTACAAATGTGAAACTTAGAAGCTAAAATGGCAACTTGTACAATTTTTTCCACAAGCAACTTGATGTGATTTTGCTTCCTCTGTGTGTGCCATTCTCGGTGGGAATACCTCGTAAAAACAATTTCTTGGTCCATAGTCATAAAATTAAACTTCTTTCCTGTATTTTTCTCTTACAACAAAATCAAGTATTTCTTTAAATATGAAACAGCAGTTATTATGTGACACTGTGACACGAATATTACAGGAGTGCTCAAAATTTGAAACTATTTGAGCTGTATTTATTTACTTCTGAAAGAGGATTCCTGCCACCATTGTTTAATGCTACCTACAAAGATCGTGAAAGAAATCCGTGAGCTGTGACATTTGAATCAGATTTTAAACAGCAAACAAATTTGGGTGAATTGACAATCAGCTCAATTCAGATCATTTCGCTTCCTGTTACAGCTGTCCACCTTTATAAGATGAAAGGTGAGGTAAATCTTACCTGCAGAGGTAGAGCAGATTCAGGTTAGGGCTGGAGATTTTAAGTCTGGAGGAGAGGCATTGGGTCAAAAACAGTGTCTGATTCTTTCTACTTCCAAGTTTAACTGGACCTCGTTTGGAAGTGACACAAAAGACCTTGGAGCTGGATGGTTTATTTCTTTATTTTCCTAATTTATCCTATGAAGAGCTGTAATGTAGAACTTTTAGCTTTTTCCTTTATTTTTCTATTTTTGTAACTAATCTATTTTAGTACTGCAGATTTGTAACTAGGTACTTTGTACCTAAGATGGTGCATGTGTGGTGACATTGTGCAATTTTCACTTTTGTATTTGATGACATGTGATAATAAAACCTAACTTTAATTCTAACTTATTATGACTTCAGTCCAGCAGTATGGCTTTAACAGCCAGTGCACTGTAAAGAGTGAAAGTGTCACTGTTTCAAACTTTCAAAGTGTCAAACTTTTTGTGCTCAGAGTAATGGTTCTGAGAGTCTGATTTCACTGGTTTGAGAATAATATCCAATATTTTGAAAGTCATTTCATCTACCTTGGACTTTAATCACCACGATCTCATGTTCCCTGCTGTCAGTGCCTCTGTAATATGGAAATACCTTATGCAGCTCTGCCTTGCACTGCTGCTGAGAAACAACAGGAGTATCAACAACAGGAGCAGCAGGGACCACATCAACAACTTTGCCAGCAGCAGCTGCCTTCTCTGGAGACACAAACCACTGCAGAAGGCAGAAGGGATGGATACAGGGCTCCAACATGCAGGAGTCGATATCCTCCCAGCACAGACTATAACAGCAAAGACAAAAACAGAAATTGCTGGACTGAAGAAGGCTCACTGGACTCGAAACATTAACTCTGGTTTCTCTCTACAGGCGAGTTTCTCCAGCTATTTCTGCTTTCGTTTCAGATCTCCAGCTTCCGCTGTTCCATGTTTTGTATGAAAGCAGAGAATCAGCTTTCTCAGCATAGCAAAGCAACAATATCACAGAGGCTGAGGTTTCCACAACAGATCTTTGTTAACTTCTGGACCAAAACCTTCTGTTAAAATCGGGAGGGCATGCATAGCAGTCAAAGTCATTACAGCCCTGACTTTAATTACCTCTGGCTCCTTCCAGATTTCTGCTGCTTCAGCCTTTTCATGGAGCTAACAGATAATGGGCATTAATTGATTAATAGTCTGTGTAACTATCAAATGGTGAATCTGGGACTGGGCAGTTGGCTAAACTGAGAAACTTTGTACATTTCAATGTCAAAGCAGTCTTGTGGGACAATGGTAGTGTCCTTACCTCCCAGCCATACTGAGGTGCAAATCCCACCTGACCCAGGCCAAAGGAAGTTCTGTTGAAGAAAAATATCCCCATCTTGGTTCCCGCTTCACAAAATTACTTGAGTCCAGATTACAGCAACTCCAGAATTTCACAATCTGCTGCTGGCAAGTATACCTCCTCGTTGACTGAGAGATTTTCTAACCAACCTGTTCAGAGATATTGTGATACATTTCTGTAGCAGCTGGGACTGGAACTTGAGACTCCTGGCCCAGAGGTAGGGACACTACCACTGTGTCACAAGCGTCCTCTCGTAGGTGGCTGATGCTTTGCTTAAGAAAGCCTCCATTTATGTTTGCTTAGACACAGGCAGTGGCCTGGTGGTATTATGACTAGACTGTTAATCCAGAGACCCAGATAACGTTTTGGCAACCCAGGTTCAAATCCCTTCATAGAAGATGGTGGAATTTTGAATTCAATAAAAAGTCTGGAATTAAGAATCTAACAAGGAACATGAACCCATTGTCGGAAAAACCCATCAGGTTCACTAATGTCCTTTAGGGAAGGAAACTGCAATCCTTACCTGGTCTGGCCTACATGTGACTCCGGACTCACAGCAAAGTGGTTGACTCTGAACTACCCTCTGGGCAATTAGGCATGGGCAATAAATGCTGCCCAGCCAGCAATGCCTTCATCCCATTAACGAACAAAGAAAATGAGACCAGACCAGACAGACACAAGAATTCTCACAGGTACAGGAAGGCTGAGCACAAGATAGTCTCAAATCTGTCTGGAGTGTTCATCAATTGGAAGCAAGTCCACTCCCTCAACGTTCAAATCATTTATGACCTCCAGAAAGGTTATGATGCACATCTGTGCAAGATATCCAGAAAGCTGCCACCTTTATCCATTCTTCGTCTGTTACATCTCATGAAGGATTTCATTCACCACATAAAGCCAGCAAGCGGCTCTGCCTGAAAGGCTGCCCTCTGACAATTTAGCTAATGACTCCTATCAGGCAACCGATGAAGACTTTGGACAAGAGACACTTAGCCTGTAGCTCAGTATATATTTCAAGTGGCCTGGATTTGGGCACCCTTCAGTGTACCTCATCAGTGGTTTTGAACATGATTAAGTTTGTTGTACCTTGGACAACATCACACTGCAGAGAACATGGGGGTACAGGAAGAGAAACGTGCTGTATGTTCAGAATCTTTTTGCTCCTCCATGGAGCTCCTGCTCTTCCAATGCTTGAGGCTGCAGATATCTAAAAAAAAAGGTTCACGTAATGTATATGTCGCTGGCTGTCCCAGCATTTATTGTTCATCACGACTTGCTTTAGAGATGGTGGCGTTGAGCTACCTTCTTGAACTGCTGCATTCCTTGGGGCATTGGGAAACACGGGCAAGTACTAGAAAGGGAGTTCAGAGTGTTGGCATGGCAACAGTGAAAGAAAGTCAAGATAGTGTGTGGGTTTGGAGAGGAACCTACACGTGTAGTGTTCCCTTGCACCTTTTACCCTTCTCCTCAGTGGTAGAGTTCGAGGGTTTGATAAGTGCTGTTGGAAGAATCTTGGTGAGTTATGGCGGTGCACATTGCTATTACTGTGTGTCAATGGCGAAGGACATGAATGTTGAATATGATGGATGGGGTGCCAATCGGGTAAACAGGAAGTGAGTTGTTCCAAAGAATTCTGAGAATCTGACCTGCCCTTGTAGCCACAGTATTTATGTGGCGAGTCCAGTTCAGGAGCTGGTCAATGACAACCCTGAGGGTGTTGATGGTGTGGAAATATTATTGAATACATGAATACATCTCCACTTCTGACTTTATGAAGAAGGGAAGGTTGTTGAAGAAACAGCTGAAGATGTTTGGGCCTAGGCCGCTATCCTGAGATATGGCTGTATATTCCTTTGTGCTAGGCATGACTCAAACCAGCAGACAGTTTTCCCACAGATTCCTATTGACCACAGTTTTACTGTGCCTATTTGACATTGTACACTTTCAAATGTTGCCTTGATGTCAAGGGCAGTCACTCTCACCTCACTCTTGTGTTCAGTTCTTTTATCCATGTTTGGACCAAGGCTGTAATGAGCTAAGGAGCCAAATGGCCTGGCAGAACCTAAACAGAGTGTCAGTCAGCAGGTTATTCCTCTTCAAGTGTTGTTTGATGACACTGTTAATGGCTCCTTCATCACCTTACTGATGTTCGAGGGAGAGAGATGACTGACGGGGCCCTATTTGGCTGGGTTGGTTTTGTCACACTTTTTGTTCACATGACATACCCGAGCAATTTTTCATAATGTTGGCTACATGCCAATGTTGTTTTCCTGGAAAAGTTTAGTTATGGACATGGAAGTCTTCTGTTGCCAGGATGTATTCTTGGCAAATAACCTTTGCACTATCCAGTGCCTTCAGCCTTTTCGTGATACTACATGGTGTGAATCCAATTGGTTTGAAGACTGGCATCAGTGTTGGGGACCTCTGAAGGCCGAGGAGGCTGAGATGGATCATCCAGTTGGAGGAAGACAGGCCCAAATTCTTCAGCTTTATCTTTTGCACTGATATGCTGGAGCCCTCCATCATTGACGATAGGGACGTTTGTGAAGCTTCCTCCTCCAGTCAGTTGCTTAATTGTTCACTAGTTTTCTGACTAAATGTGGTAGAGCTACAGAGCTTAGATTGGTCAGTTGGTTGAGGGACCACTTCACCTTGTCTTTGACATGCTGTACCTGCTATTTGGGATACAGTCGTCCTTTGTTGCAGCTTCACCAGACAGTCACCTCGTTCCGAGATATGCTTGGTGTTGCTTCTTGAATAATCACGTGCACTCTTTATTGAACCAGGCTGATCCATCAACCTGATGGTAATGCCAGAGTCGGGAAATATACCTGGCGGCCATGGGGTTACAAACTGTGGTTAAATGCAGCTCTGCTTTCTCTTCCTAAAGGCCTTTAATAAACCTAGCTGACAAAATCTGCATAAATGCCCTTTTCAATTGATCTGAGTATGTTGGGCCACATGGTAATAGAGTAATAGACTTTTACACCCCTCCATCTCTCCCTCATCCTGCCAACACAAATCATTCCCGGTTTCTGAAATCCAACTATTAAATCCATATTCTTTCCTAATGTTTAAAATTGTTCATACAGTTTACCTTAAGGAGATACAATGAAGCAGAGGCCAGGAGACTTTTTTTTTAATCGGTTGTGGGATGTGGGTGTCATTGCTAGGTCAGCATTTCTTGTCCATCCCCAGTTGCCCTTGTGAAGTTGGTGGTGAGCTGCCTTCCTGAACCGCTGCAGTCCTCCTGCTGTGGGTAGACCCACAACGTTATTAGGGAGGGAATTCCAGGATTTTGACCCAGCGACAGTGAAGAAACGATGATATATTTCCAAGTCAGGATGGTGAGTGACTTGGAGAGGAACTTGGAGGTGATGGTGTTCCCATATGTCTGCTGCCCTTCTCCTTCAAAATGGAAGTGGTCGTACATTTGGAAGGTGCTGTCTGAGGATCTTTAGTGAATTTCTGCAGTGCATCTTGTAGATAGTACACAGAGCTGCTACTGAGCATCGGTGGTGGAGGGAGTGAATGCTTGTGGATGCAATGCCAATCAAGCGGGCTGCTTTGTCCTGGATGGTGTCAAGCTTTTTGAGTGTTGTTGGTGCTGCACTCATCCAGGCAAGTGGGGAGTATTCCATCACACTCCTGACTTGTACCTTGCAGATGGTCAACAGGCCTTGAGCAGTCAGGAGGTGAGTTACTTGCTGCAGTATTCCTAGCCTCTGACCTGCTCTTGTAGCCACTGTGTTTATGTGGTGAGTCCAGTTCTGATCAATGATAACCCCCAGGATGTTGATAGTTGGGGATTCAGTAACACCATTGAATATCAAGGGGTAATAGCCACATTGTCTCTCATTGGTGATGGTCAAAGCCTGGCATTTGTGTGGCACGAATGTCACTTGCCACTTGTCAGCCCAAGCCTAGATATTGTTCAAATCTTGTTGCATTTGAACACAGACTGCTTCAGTATCTGAGGAGTCACGAATGGTGCTGAGCATTGTGCAATCATTGGCGAACATCCCGACTTCTGACCTTATGAGGGATGGAAGGTTGTTAATGAAGCAGCTGAAGATGGTTGGGCTGAGGACACTACCCTGAGAAACTCCTGAGGAGTTCAAATGAAATGTTTCATTCATTGAAGTAGACATGCACTCAATGCCATGAACATTGTTCTACACACCTAAATGAATCCCCAATTATGAATTTCTCAACCATTTCCTATTACCCCAAAGTGGTGCAACCATTCAGATTTCATCAGAGGTAGAGGCAGGCTCTTGTTCCTCTCCTTTGTCAAACAAGATGCCTGGGGTGGACATGCTGTGAGTTTTGAATCCCTTGGAGGACCACCAATATCTTTCTTACCCGCACCTCTGCTGGGGCAGGTTTGCTTATTGGGGCAGGAGGAAAATTGTGTAACGCTGTTTGGAGGATAATGGTGGGTAAGAGATGAGAAGAAAGATAGTCTTGAGAAAAGTCTCCATTACCGTGTTCCCTGTTTTCCATGTTTTCTCTCATGGCTGGTCTGCACTTTCCTCCTACCAAGAAAAATGGAGAAAAGAATAATGAGAAAGATTTTAAAAAGGTACATTACAGAATGCAGGAAAAATATACTCTATGAGAGCAAAAGAAAATTTTCAACACTAATAAGGCTCCAAGGATAAATAAGGATGTAATAAGGGAACAAATAAATGTTTGGAAAGAGGTGTGCATAGATGACAGAGGAGGAGTTTGAGATAAGAGACAATATGAAGGGACAGAAGTCAAAAAACAACTAAGAAGACAAAAAGGAAGTATGAAATTGAATTATCAAGGAACAAAATATAAAATAGTGATATATTTTATAGGCATATTAGTAAAACAAATGAAGTTTCTGATCAGAATAAACCCATGAGGGATAGACAGGATAACAGTGCAGGAAGTAATTGTGAGATGGATCTACAGGATTCTTAAGTGGGAAGGTGAGCAGCCAGAAGTCGTGGTACACATTGGTACCAACGACATAGCTAGGAAATGGGATGAGGACCTGAAAAGTGAATATAGGGAGTTAGGATGGAAGCTAAAAGGCAGGACGAGCAGAGTAGTAATCTCAGGATTACTACTGGTGCCAAAGGCTAGTGAGGCCAGGAATAGAGAGCGAGAGCAGCTGAACACGTGGCTACAGAGCTGGTGTAGGCGGGAGGACTTCAGATATGTGGATCATTGGGATATCTTCTGGGGAAGGTGGGACCTGTACAGGAAGGACGGGTTGCACCTGAACTGGAGGGGCACCAATATCCTGGGTGGGAGGTTTGCTAGAGGTCTTCGGGAGGGTTTAAACTAGTTTGGCAGGCGGATGGGAACCAGAGCTATGGGTCAGAGGATGGGGTAGCTGGTGTACAGGCAGATACAGCATGCAGAGAGTCTGTGAGGAAGGATAGACAGTTGATTGGGCAAAGTTGCAGTCAGTGCGACGGGTTGAAGTGTGTCTATTTTAACGCAAGAAGTGTCAGGAATAAGGGTGATGAACTGAGAGCAAGGATCAGTACTTGGAGCTATGATAAAAAATGAAAGAACTGCAGATGCTGTAAATCAGGAACAAAAACAAAGTTGCTGGAAAAGCTCAGCAGGTCTGGCAGCATCTGTGAAGGCGAAAACAGAGTTTACGTTTTGGGTCTGGTGACCCGGTTCTGAGGAAGGGTCACTGGACCCGAAACATTAACTCTGTTTTTTCCTTCACAGATGCTGCCAAACCTGCTAAGCTTGGAGCTACGATGTTGTGGCCATTATGGAGACTCAGATAACACAGGGGCAGGAACCTGTTCTGGGACCTCTGCTCTGTGATCTTTATAAATGACTTGTATGAGGAAGTGGAAGGGTGGGTTAGTAAGATTGCTGATGACACGAAGGTTGGTGTAGTTGTAGATAGTGTGGAGGGCTGTTGTAGGTTGCAACGGGACATTGAGAGGATGCAGATCTGGGCAAAGAAGTGGCAGATGGAATTCAACCCGGAAAAATGTGAAGTGATTCATTTTGGAAGGTTGAATTTGAATGCAGAATACAGAGTTAATGGCAGGATTCCCGGCAATGTGGAGGAACAGAGGGATCTTGGGGTCTGTGTCCATAGATCCCTCAAAGTTGCTACCCAAGTTGATAGGGTTGTTAAGAAGGCGTATGGTGTGTTGGTTTTCATTGGCAGGGGGATTGAGTTTAAGAGCCATGAGGTTATGCTGCAGCTCTGTAAAACCCGGATTAGATCACACTTGGAATATTGTGTTCAGTTCTGGTCGCCTCTTTATAGGAAGGATGTGGAAGCTTTAGAGAGGATACAGAGGAGATTTACCAGGATGCTGCCTGGACTGGAGGGCAGGTCTTATGAGGAAAGGTTGAGGGAGCTCAGGCTTTTCTGATTGGTGTAAAGAAAGATGAGAGGTGACTTGATAGAGGTTGACAAGATGATGAGAGGCATAGATAGAGTGGATAGTCAGGGACTTTTTCCCAGGGCGGAAATGACTATTACGAGGGGGCATAATTTTAAGGTGATTGGTGGAAGGTATAGGGGAGATGTCAGAGGTAGGTTCTTCACACAGAGAGTGGTGGGCGTGTGGAATGTGCTGCTGGCAGTGGTAGTGGGGTCAGATACATTAGGGACATTTAAGTGACTCTTGGATAGGCACATGGATAATAGTATAATGTAGGGTGTGCAAGGTAGTTTGATCTTAGAGGAGGATAATAGCTCGGCACAACATCGTGGGCCGAAGGGCCTGTACTGTGCTGTACTGTTCTACGTTCTATGGAAGCAATGTTTGGTAATTATTTTACTTTGGTATTTATCACGGGTGTAGAACATGATATTAGATGATAAGGAGAGCAATAAAATGAGTGTACTTAAACAAAATGGAGCTATAGTTATTAAATTACTCAAACTCAAGGGAGTATGAAAATCTACGGAGTCTGAGCAATGTGGTTAATTCTCAACTGGCCTCAGGGTGATTAGGGATGGACAATAAATGCTGTCTTGGCCAGCAACACACTCATCCAGTGAAATAATAATAAAAAAAATCTCACCCGGGTGGAATGCATCCACATATTTTTAAATAACCTGGACAAGATCGAGGAGAGGCATCACTATACGTTTTTAATAATTAGTTTAAAAAATCTGCGCTGCAAAAAGATTGGAGGCTAGTTATTATATTTAGTATATTGAAGGGACAGAGCATAGACAAGGAATTAAAGAGGCTGAACAGTTTTCATTCAGCTGGACAGAGATTGAAGTGCCCTGTGCACTATGGTCTCGGACAGACAGCTGCTCCTGCTCACTTCTGATGTATCCCTCACCATATGACGATGCAAGCTATCTTCTTTGAAGTCCTCCTTGAAGTAAGTGCAACGATGTGTATGCTTGAGTCATCTGAGGGTACATCTTCAGCATGAATGACCTTTTCTGAGGATTATTCAGTCTTTTTCTGCTCCAGCTCCTCCATCATGCTTGAAGGATCCATGAAAGAGGAAAGGCATTGGTTAAAACTGGCTTGTGTTTAAAATCCACATTGTGAAGGTTTTGACATGACAGCTCTGTTTGAAAGCAATTTGTTATGAGTGACTGTGAAAAGCTAAATGGTAATATCATAACTAATTCCGTCACTGAGGGCAACCCCTGTCACTCCATCATTGATGCCTAAAGTCTGTAGCATCCTGCAATCTCCAAGGCATCTCCATCCACTGTGATCCGCTCCCAGTTTCCTGTCAGTACGTGGCGTTGTGTGTTTTCTTGTGCTGTGAGAGAAAGTAGCGTTATTGGTGAAAGAGATGCAATGCTTGGAGAGGAAATACTGACAATGTTTGTGGACAGTAATTGTAAGGGATGTACATGGGACAGCAGTATAATGAAGGTGTATGTGTATATGTTTCTGTGGGTGCAAGTCTATGTTCAAATGCAAATTTCAGGTGTCTCTCAGGAAATGAGTATGTGTCTCATTATCCCTTGGCTCTGCCAAATACGGACTGAAAGAAATCAGTGTTGCACAATGTTGCTGCATATCCTTGAATAAAGTAGTTCAATTTTGTACTGGAGGTTCAGGTAAATATACAAAGAATATGCATCAAGTTGTGATATGCAGCCAAACACCCATGAGAGAAACTGAAAATAAAGATAGAAATCGAAAAGGGCAACTGAGGAAAGATGTGAAATAAAAGCAGAAAATGCATTCCATTCTTCCCTAAGATCCAAAGAAGAGTCTTGGAACATGAAACATTCAACATGTCTCTCTCTCTCTACATTTGCTGTCAGATCTGTTGAGTTTCTCTCGCGCGTGCTGCTTTTAAGTAAGTTATTGTTAATTGGGCAACACTGTGATCTATAATTCAAGGGTGTTTGTGAAAAGGTCTATTTTTAGGATGGCTATGGTATTATTGTAGCTGGCAAAATTGAACTTTAAGGTTATGATAAATTTGGTCTGGGAAAAATGAGTTACATTTGATCGAGTAAAATACAACAAAATAGTTTTATAAATGCACTTTTAAAAATTTCAAGATGTGCTTGAAATTGAAGATAAAATGCTTTAAAAATTATAAAATCATGAAGATAAGGAATTTGGAGGATTTAAAGTCTCTGAATATTGCAGCCTTGAGACATTTAATGTTTTCATACTAAGTAGGAAGTAACTGCAGTACTTATTAGTTCAATTGTTTTGAGTTTTATTTTATGGATCTATTCATTTTTGAAACTCATGGTGCTTGATTGGATAAATCTGGATATGGACTCAGACAAGTAAACAAGTTGTAGAAACAAACACAGAGAATGCTGGACAAATTCAGGTCTGGCAGCATTTGCGTAGAGAGAAACAGACTTAATGGTTCAACTCTGGTATGACTCTTCTTCAGAAATAACAGGAAGCCAGAGCTAAAACAAGGAATTGTCATTTCAAAGTGCTGTGAATATAACCTATCTCATATAGAGTCATAGAGACTCACGGCACAGAAACAGACCCTTCGGTCCAACTTGTCCATGCTGACCAGATATCCTAAATAAATCTAGTCACATTTGCCAACATTTGGCCCATATCCCTCTAAACCCTTCCTATTCATGTACCAATCCTGATGCCGTTTAAATGTTGTAATTGTACCAGCCTCTACCACTTCCTCTGGCAGCTTATTCCATACACACACCACCCTCTGCATGAAAAATTTGCCCCTTAGATCCCTTTTAAATCTTTCCCTCTCACCTTATATGTATGCCCTCTAGTTTTGGACTCCCCCACCCCGGAGAAAAGACTGTCGATTTACACTGTCCATGCACCTCGTGATTTTATTGACCTCTATATGGTCACCCCACAGCCTCCGACGCTCCAGGGAAAATAGCACCAGTTTATTCAGCCTCTCCCTATAGCTCAAACCTTCCAACCCTGGCAACATCATTGTAAATCTTTTCTGAACCCTTTTAAGTTTCACAACATCCTTCCTAGAGCAGGGAGACCAGAATTGCATGCAGTATTTCAATAATGGCCTAACCAATATCCTGTACGGCACAACATGTCCTCCCCACTGATATACTCAATGCACTGACCAATAAAGGCAAGCATGCTAAATGCCTCACTCAGGGATAGTAGGAACTGCTGATGCTGGAGTCTGAGATAACAAGGTGTAGAGCTGGATGAACACAGCAGGCCAGACAGCATCAGAGGAGCAGGAAAGCTGATGTTTTGGGTCTGCACTCTTCTTCAGAAATACGGGAGGAGAAGGGGGCTTTGAAGTAAATAGAGAGGGGGGGACAGTGATTGAATGTGGATAATGGAGCAGATAGGAGGGAGAGAAGATGGACAGGTCAAGGAGGCGGGGATAAAGCTAGTAAAGGAGAGTGTAGGTAGAAAGTTGGGATGGGAGTTGGTCAGTGAGGAGGGAGTGGCGGATAGGTGAGAGGGAAGACGGACAGGTCAAGAAGGGGGTGGGGAGAATTTGAAGCTAGTAAAGTCCACATTGATACCATTGGGTTGTAGGGTTCCAAGACGGAATATGAGGTGCTGTTCCTCCAGCCTTCGGGTAGCATCGTTGTGGCGCTGAAGGAGGCCCAGGATAGACATGTCGTCCAGGGAGTGGGAGAGGGAGTTGAAGTGGTTTGCGACTGGGAGGTGTTGTCATTTGTCGCGAACCGAGGGTAGATGCTCCACAAAGCGGTCTCCAAGCCTCTGCTTGATCTCCCCGATGTAGAGGAGGCCACATCGGGAACAGCGGATACAGCATACCACATTAGCGGATGTGCAGGTGAACATCTGTTTAATGTGGAAGATTTTTTTGGGGCCTGGGATGGAGATGAGGGGGTTGGTGTAGGGGCAGGTGTAGCACCTCCTGCAGTTGCAGGGAAAAGTGCCGGGGGTGGTGGGGCTAGTGGGGAATATGGAGCGGACGAGGGAGCTGTGGAGAGAGCGGTCCCTCCGGAAGGCAGGTAAGGGTGGGGAGGGAAATATATCCTTCGTGGTGGCGTCAGATTGCAGGTGGTGGAAATGGCGGAGAATGATGTGTTGAATCCGGAGATTAATGGGGTGATAGGTGAGGACAAGGGGAATTCTGTCTTTGTTTTTATTGCGGGGAGGGGGTGTGAGGGCTGAAGTGCGGGAAATGCAAGAGATGCGGTCTTGGGCGTTTTCGACCACTGTGGAGGGGAAATTGCGGTCCTTGCAAAACGAGGACATCTGGGATGTCCGGGAGTGGAACACCTCATCTTGAGAGCAGAGGCAGAGGAATTGGGAATAGGGGATTGCATTCTTGCAGGAAGGTGGGTGAGAGGAGGTATAGTCTGGGTTCTCCACTAACCTATCTACCTGCATCTCCACTTTCAAAGAAGTATGAACTTGCACTCCAAGGTCTCTTTGTTCAGGAACACTCACCAGGACCTTATATTAAATGTATAAGCCCTGCCCTGATTTGTCTATACAAAATGCAACACCTCACATTTATCTAAATCAACTCCATTTGCCACTTCTCGGCCCATTGGCCCATCTGATCAGGATCCTATGTAGAATGCAAGATATAACACACAAAGTTGTTTCTAAATGGATTATATCAATTGGGGATTGATACAGGCTAATAAAGGAAACACAACTGTGCTGAAGGACCTGGGTGGGATGCTCTTAGGGCGGCACGGTGGCTCAGTGGTTAGCACTGCTGCCTCACAGCACCAGGGACCCAGGTTCAATTCCACCTTCGGGCACGTTGTCTGCGTGGGTTTCCTCCGCATGCTCCAGTTGCCTCCCACAATCCAAAGATGTGTAGGCTAGGTGGATTGGCCATGCTAAATTGCCTGTAGTGCCCAGGGACGTGTAGATTAGGGGGATGGGTCTGGGTGGGATGCTCTGTCGGTCGGTGTGGACTTGTTGGGCCGAAGGGCTTGCTTCCACACTGTAGGGATTCTATGATCTGGTTGCGTGGTTAGGGATTGTAAAATGGTATTAATATCCTGGTATTATTAATGAACCTGTTCTAAAGAGAGAATGCAAAACAGAAGAGTTAGAATTGAATCTACTAGTGTTTTAAATTGCTTGCATTTGGTGCTACCAGACTGGTGGTTCATATAAGCATTTAATCAGCTCTTTGCTTCGACTTTGTTCAGTTTTTATGTCCTGGTTTTATGTTGTGAAGATGCTAGTGCACTACTGCCTTATATAGTTGCACTCAACCCCACGTTTCCATTCCTTTTCCTCTATTCAGGGTCATAATGAGGTACTTTCATAATGAAGACTTTGTTCAGCCATGTTGAAGGAATGGAGATAGATGTCCAAGTTAAGATGGTATTCTCCAATAGTCTTACCCTTCTAGTTGATGGATGTTGCACATTTTGCCACAGAAGCCTTGCTGATTACTTGTGGTGGCAACAGCAATGATTAAGAAGATGCATGTTTAAGTTCACAACAGGATATCCAGAACCTAGCCTGTTCTACAAGCTGCTGTAGTAAATTATCCTCATTCAAGATAGTCATTTTGCTCCACTTACCCAACATAGTTGTCACTCGCCACTTCACATTGCATGCTTAAATATTGCACTCGAGCATCATTATCTCTGCAATTGTGAATGGAGCTGAACATGATTCAATCATCTTTGAGCGGTTCGAGACGTGACCTTAAGTGGAAGCAAAATTATTGAAGAAGCTGAAGGCTACTTATCTTGGGAAACTAACGTGAGGTACTCCTGTAGTGATTTAAGTGGCCAAATGTAAATATGGTCATCAGAGGGGTTTCTGCCAGCCCCTGTTCACTTTTATTTTAGTATAGCCCTTTTGACTCATACTCAGATAAATGTTGCCATGATATAAAGGGCAATTGCTTTTGCCTCAGCTCTAGATTTCATTGCATCCTTGTTTAGATCAAATGTTTTGGTGGAATTCTAATGATTACATTCCACTCAATTGGCCACAGATCCCCATTTTAAAATTTCAAGGTCCGGGTGAAATGTTATGGAATTAAAATCTGCTCGATATTTCCCCTTCCTCAAGGCCTCGCAGTTTCTTACATTGTCTCAAACCACAGCAATTTGAAGACCTCAATTTATTTCTCTAAGAAACTCTTATGGTGAAAGTTGTTTAAACTGGTATAAATTTGGCAATTACATTGCTTATGTTTAACTATCAGGAAGTGACAACTGTTCCTTCTAGAAGCTAGTATAGACTGCTTATTAGGAGCAAATGTCATAAATACCTCATATCCAATGCCAAAGTTACATGAATTGTATGTGTTGCATTGCCTGTTTTAATAGCGTACAGCTTTTAATACATCTTTGTACAGGACTTTAAGTTGAAACCCTAATCTACCTTGACACATAATACCTTGTTTAATGAGGTGTGTTCATCTCATACAAAGCTTTGATAATTCAATTTGGAAAGAATCGCTTTTCATAACCTGTTAACCCCAATGCAATAAAAAATCCATTAATTCTTATGTTATGGAAAGAAGTGTTCACCTCATAAGAACTTTATTAATTACAGGTTATCTATTTAATAATCATATTCATATCAGTTTAGGAGTGGGCAGACATTTATATTTGAGTTGGAATGTTAAGAGTTCAAGGCATTCTCACAGAACTGAGTAGATTATCTATGGTGACACTTCACTGCAGTACTGCTCTGTTACAGGTTTCGCATTTTGGACACGCCCCAATTTGACATCCTAAATAGATGTAACATATTCCAGGACACAATTCTCAGGGCTGTTTTCATGATGTTCAGCATTATGATCCCTTATTCATCACCTACAAGCTATGATCTAAACATTTCACATTGTGTTTTGCTGGAGCTTGCTCTGTGTAAACAAGCCACTTATTTTTAAATTCATTTAATTCACTGTATCACAATTATCATGATCACACGTACCCCAATTCAAGGTTGACCGCTGCACAGGAGCACAAGTTCCTGCCATGAGTCTTCATGTGACTCAACAGGCCAATTCTCAACAACATACATCTTCAGCCGCTTGAAGCAGGATGTCCCACTACGTCATGAAAGAATTTGCTTCCTTTTCTTTCCTTCATTGCAACTGTTCTGCTTCATTATTCAGGCTTTTGGACTCCAACATTATGCAGCTTAAGGGATATGTAATCATCATTTTGAATGATTGGTCAATAGCTCCTTCTAGTCAGTAATGTCATTGACTCCTTAACTTAGTATTTGCAGTGGCAGCTGATAGTCTCCAAGCCATCCCCTGTAATACCCTGTGTCGAATGCTTGGGTAAACCATCATAAACAGGAGATCTGCAACAAGGAATCAGACAATTAAAAAAAACAACAAAGCCTACAGCTTTGATAATATTCCAGTTAACATCACCAGTAGAGGGACAGAAGAAATAAAGACAGAACAGGCATTTCAGCCTTTTGAACCTGCCGAACCATTCAGCAAGATCATTGTCAAACTTCTACCTCAACTCCACCTTTCAGCACCCTCCACACATCCCTTGCTTCCCCTAACGTCCAAAAACCTAGATGATCTCTGTTTATACAAACGTTTATTCTGAGACTCTCGTCCTTCATTTTTGACATTCCAGCCGTGGAACGTATTCTGCTAGCATCTACCCTATTAAGCCTTTTAAGAATTAAATATGTTTAAGTAATGTTGAACTTTTAACTTACTTCTTTGTTTTTCTACTTTGTACCTAAGATTTTGGACCGAGGTACCTTTGTACCGAACACGGTACCAGGAATGGCGACTTTGTACACTTTTCACTGTACTCTTCCGTCTCTGTAATTGAGTTCACAATACAATAAACCTGATTCTAAGTCAGATATTGCCCCCCATTCTTCTAAATTCTAAGAAGTAAAGGCATTATCTACACAACCTCTCCTCATTGAACAATCCCTTATCTCTGGAATCAGTCCAGCAAAACTCCCTTTGTACTCTTCAAATGCAGGCATTTCCTGTCCATCTTGAATTATCCCTGAGAAGGTCGTGGGTTAGCCCCCTCTTAGACTGGTGCAGCCCATATGGTGTAGGTAGTCCTGCAGTGCTGTTAGGTTAGGAGTTCTTAAATTTTGAGCCCGTGAAGATGACGGAACAGCGATATAGTTCCAAGTCAGGTTGATGAGTGACTTGAAGGGGAACTTGCGGGTGTTGGTACTCACGTATACCTGCTGCCCTTGTTCTTCTCACTGGTGAGATTTGTTTCTTTGGAAAGTATCCACAAAAAGCCTTCACAAATTGCTGGAATGCATCTTGTAGTTGCAATTGCTATATGCTGGTAATAAAGGCAGCTGTGCGAATGGGCACTGTTGAAGTGGGCAGCTTCATAAAGATGGTGTCAACTATTGTTGGAGCTGCACTTATCTAGGTGAGTGGAGAGTATTCTTTCACATTGTGTAGATGGTGGAGACCATTTATTCAGTCGAGCTGAGGCCATGAGTAATGTTGTGATGCAATGATATTTTCTTTGTTATATGTTGATTAAGACCGCTTTTAGATAGTTTTCACTGGATTATCTCTTTTGGCATCCTCTAACACCAATTTATATTTGAGATGATGAAATATTCCAAGGCGCTTCATAGACAGATGTGAATAGATAATTGATAAGTAAGGTGGTGAAAGGGTTTCAGGTGCAGTTGGGAATGTAAAGTAATCAAATCAGCCATGATCCTATTGAATAGCAAAGGAGAATCAAAGAACTGAGTGTGCTATTCCTCCTAATTTGTATATTCAGATTTTTGTATTCTCTCTTCCCTTTTCCATATTAAAAAATTTTTTTGCTGCACATCTTGCTCATAATATTAAGTTCACTCTCAAAGTTTATTTTCTTGTTTTGGTCATCTTTTGTTAGTATTCAAAAATGTCTTTATCTTCTGGCTTAGCGTGCATTTTTGCCACATTGTATGCTTTTATTTTCAAATCTGTTGCTATCCTCAACTTCCCTGGTTAACCATGGTTAGCTTATCCCTTTCCTAGAAATTTTCATTCTCACTGCGATATATCTTCATTGTAGCCACTTTGTTAAATGTCTGTCAATGTTCCTCAACTGTCTTTGCTGCTAAACTCATTTCCTAGACTACTCCAGCTTGCCACGGCCTCATTCTTTTATAATTATCCTTCCTTAAGTTTAGGACAGTTGTTTTTGACCCAAATTTCGCCCTCTCAAACTGAATACTAAATTATACCTGATATGGTGTCTGAACAAATTGATTAAACCTTCTTCATTACATAATACCAGATCCAAATAGCCTGATCCCTGGCTGGATCCACAACATACTGTTTTAGAAAACTGTCCTGAATACACTCTTTGAATTATTCCTTGTGGCTTTCTCTGCCAATCAACAAGAGGATTCAAGTCACTCATGATTAATTTATTGCCTTTTGTTTCATGCCCTCAGTATGTCCTGCTTTATTCTTTGTCTGAGTATATCGATACTGGGAGGGGTCTCTAGACAACTCCAGTCAGTGTCTTCTTCCCCTTCTCATTCCTTACCTCTGCCCATATGGAATCTACATTTTCTGATGCAAGATTATTCTTTTACTATTACACTTATTCCATCCAATACTAACAAAGCTACATTACCTCCCTCTCCTTCTGCCTGTCCTTTCAAAAATTACACACACCCCAAATATTTAGTTCCTCGCTTTGGTCTCTTTGTAACCATGTCTCTGCAATGACTGTAAGGTCATACCCTTAACCTCCATTTGTGCTATTTTGTTTTCCCAAATGTGTTCAAGTAAAGAGTGATTAATTTTGTTTCTTTTTACTATTCTGGTCTCTCTTTGATCGTATTTATAGTTGTTCCTCTTGTATACTCTGTCCCTTTCTGTCCCATTCTGGGTCTCATTCTCTACTTGTAATGCTGCCACATCCTTTTGCTTTGTAAACCAACATTTCCCTTCTCCCAAACTCTCCTCCTCCCTCACCTAATTAGTTTAAAGCATACCCCACAGCCGTCATTATTACAATTCACCAGAACACCAGTCCCAGTACTGTTCAAGTGAAGCCTTTCCCACCCAAATAGCTGCCCTCTGCCTCAGTACTGGTGCTAGCACTCCATGAACTGAAACTCATTCCACCCACGTCAATCTTTGATCCACACACTTAACTCCTTGACTTTATTTACCCTATGCCAGTTTGCCCAGGGCTCAGGTAGTAATGCAGGGATTATTCACTGTGAAGGATCTGCTTTCTAATTTAGCTCTGAACTGTTCAAAAACTTGAAGTAAAACTGCGTTTCTAGACAATGGAACCAATGTGAATAACAACTACTGGATCCTTCCCCATGTTCTACTCCAGCCCTGAGAAAATGTCTTTAACCCGGGCACCAGGCAGGTGACACAGCCTTTGGGAGTCCCACTCTCAGCTGCAGAGAGCATTTATCCCTATAATTATGCTGTCCCCTAACACAACTGCAATCCTATTTCCTCCCTCCATTTGAATGGCTCGCCATCCCAAGGTACCATAGTCAGTTCGCTCAACCCCTCTGCAGTCTTCACTTTGGCAGCACAGCTTGCAAGAACCTCAACTGTTGGACAATTTCAGAGCTTGAGGCTCCTCCAACGGAAAACCATGGGCCCTTTTCTGAGGCTATAATTTATTTAGGTGATGGTTTCAAGCATTTTTCATTGTGGTTGCAGCATGTTGATACTTTGTAAGTCAGAAATGTAGTCCTATGCTAGAATTGTTACGAAATGTCATCGCAAAGCTGCTGTTGTGAGGAAAACATACAACAGTACAGCATAGGAACAGGCCCTTAGGCCCACCATGTCTTCGCTGACCATGATGCTATTCTGAACTAATTACATCTGCCTGCACATCGTGCATATCCCTCTGTTCACTGCCTGTTTGTGTGTCCATCTAAAGGCCTCTTAAACTTTGCTACAGTATGTGTTTCTAATACCTCCCCTGGCAGCATGTTCCAGACCCTTACTGAAGAAGGCAGGCATGCTGTATGCCTTCTTTACCACCTCATCCAATTGTGTTGCCACTTTCGGGAAGCTTGGACCCAAAAACCCCTGTGTACATCCATGCTCCTAAGGGTCTGGTCATTTACAGAAAACCGTCATCTTGCAAAATGCATCAACTCATACTTGTAAAAATTTGAATGCATGATAGGGTATTTTCAACATGCAATTGTTCTGAAGGTTGTTCATTACAAAAGGAATATTAGCTCAAAGATGATTATTATCCCATATTTGAGAAAAAAAATCAATATTTGCGAGTTAATGACCATCTTTGAGATTCTACTTTGGGCCTTCCAGTGATTTGTTTCTCCTGTTTTTGAAAGAGGGGTGATTTTGGTAGTTTGCCACAAGGTGGCACTGATGTACTAGCACAATTCTTTGAATTTTTGATGTAAATCTTATTCATTTCAATGCTGTAAAATAAGCATAAAACATAACTGAATGACAATGTGAAGAGAAGATAGATGATTTCAGTTGCTTTGATTGCATTTCTTTTAATAGAACCAAGAAATATGGATGAGTTCTGCTATAATTTGTTGCTCCTGGTGGGAGAATCTTTAATGTATCGCTCTTTAGTTCTTCATTAGTAAATGAAGCTTAATTAATTTTCCTTTGCAAGGAAAAATGATCAGATAAGTCCAAAAATAAATAAAAGTGTGCAAGAGCATGGAAACATGATCTGATGGAGAAGAAAGATTTTGATTGCACGTTTCAATCTTGCAACACAAATTTGTCACCAAACATTTTAGTTGCTTGACCAACTCAAGTCGGCTTTTTCCTCTATGCACTCTAAATCGTCAAGGTGACCTTTTGCACAAAAAGCTGTTTTCCAAAATGCATGTTTAATTTCTTATGGTTAATACTTCATAGCTCTTCTTTTGTCTGCATGTAACTCACACTGTAGTGAGTTCCAGAGCTAAAATTTTAAGATGGCCCTCAGAAGTGACACCATGGCCTCTAGTGTATGCTCACTAGTCTCCTGAGTTAGACTGTCACTTCTTTGTTGATGTCGCTAAACCACTCATGTCAACGTAAAAGTGTCAATATTAAATGCACTTAAAAAGTCTCTTTCTCAGAGAAAGACTTTTTACATCAGTGTCAACAAATGGTACGTGAGACTGTGAAACGGGGCAGGAATTCACATGTTACCAGTTACCTGACCTGGAATTGTACCCTACAAGATGCCTGATTGCATCTGTTGTGCTGTGCACTGGCTGGAATCTCTATTGCTGCAGCCCAACCAACAGCAAATGTTATCTTTTTGTCTGTCACTTCTTCAGGAGTAAGAGGTGAACAAAACGCAAGGGCATTAACAGAAATAGCTAGAGACTGCTGAAGCATCATTTGTTACCTTACTTCCCAAGACCATCCAACATGCAAAATAGAAAAATCACTTGACTCTTAATGGGGTTTCCTGTGATCTTATGTGAAAGTCCACAAAACTTAGTGAAGGGCTATTCAGACCACCGTAATCTGTTCTGCAGTTCAACTGTGGTTCAATACCACCAATCTTACCTTGTGTAAGGCTTTTGCAAAGAACAGGCCTTTCATTTCAAACATCCCAGAGATTCACCCAAAACTATACTCATGTTCCCAAAAATAGAAAGTAATCTGATCTCCATAAATATGTTTTCAACCAGGGTGTTATTTCATTTTACTTTTCCTACCAAAGGTGATGACAAATCTATGCAAACTGCTATAAGCTTCAAACCATGTCTTATTTTTCATTACTCTTTAATCCTGTTGCTATGTTTATCAAGAACCTCAAAGACCCACTGAAGCACTGCATAATGGAATGACGAGTCAGCTGGTAACCCTATCTGATGTATTTTAAGCAAGGAGTTCTTTAAAACAGCACCTAACATGAAAGTCTCGTCTGCACAGAAGAGTGAAAAATTTGTCTTCCCAATCAATGATCATGTCAGACCAGCCCATTCACTCCTCAGCACTTGATCCCCTTCACTATGATCAGCCAACGTCATCCCAACTTTAAAAGTGTAATCATAATGAAGCTGGAAACTCACTATTTTCAATGTTTTATTTCATTATCAGATACGTTGTGGGGTTAGCTAGTAATTTGTTGCCCATCCTTCACTGACCTTGAACTGAACAACTTGGCAGGCCTTTTCAGAAGGAGTCAACCACATCACTGTGGATCTGGTGACAGATCAGTTAAGGATGGCAGATTCCCTTCCCTAAAAGGACACCGTGGACCTGATGGATTTTTACAACAATTGATGATCATTTTATCGCCACCATCTGAGATAAATTTCAACTTCAGATATTTACTTAAATGTCATGAGCTGCCTTGCTGGGATTTCAACTTGTGTTCCCATGGCAATAGCCTGTGAATTACACATCCAGTGACATTACACTGGTGTCTTCCCTGTACTTTAAGTGAACAATTTCAGTTTCCATAATTCAGCTGTTTCCAATGACAGTGAAAAGTTTTATGGAGTCATGTTTTTAGTTTTGGATGATTATCAGAGTATTTCATTGCCCTTTGAAATGGGTTCAAGTTGGATTGTAACAGGACGGTTATTAAATGGCTTTGCCTCTGCTGCCGTAAATTTTAAGCAGCATCAGCTCACCATGCTGCAAACCCAGGAGACTAACTTTTATATATCTCCAATCTTGTTGATTTTGTCATGATTACATGTCCAAAGAATCAGCTCTGCTGACGGTAAAATGCAGGAAGGATGTTAGCAAATGTTGGAAACTTTTACAAGATCAGCCAGTTGTGTTCCGCAAATAAAACAAACCTGTGCTAAACTTAGCATGGCCCAAAAGTTCCCATTCAATGAAATTGTTGAGGAGCACCATAAAATTGTTGTGTAGGCCACCAATATCACCGTTAATAACATAGACCTTACTTACCTGCATTTTTCATTGACCATAGCAATTACCAGAGTGAATTGGAAACAACATGGTCAAAATTCATCTCACATTTGAACAAAATGTCTGATGCAAACTGTTTCATCTTGATGGAGGAACTCAGATTAGCTTTGAGAGATAGCAATGGAAATCTTGCAGAAGGACTTTAGCTTCAAAGGTGCTGATTAAGGAAAGAAACGCTGGACTGAAACAGAATGAAGCAACAATTGATAATTGGTCTTTTCTAATATTGAGCAAAAGTGAGACAAATTTTATTAAATGGCTAGGCCCGTTCAAGTGGCATTTCACACAGATATGGAACTTTCCCACACAAATGAGGGAATAATTGGAACCTCACTAATAGTAAGTCCTTCAGCTTCCTCATTCTCAGCACAATCCAGCCTAACTTTTCTGTGCAATGTTTCTGCCAATATTTCTAAACAAGTATACTCTTCGTGCTAACAATCAGCATTTTTAAAACAAAGAATAAATATTTCAAGAAAGCAATCCCAAAAAAAGTATTTGCTAGTGACCTGACAAAGGAAATGTCTTTCAACAAGATCCAATAAGCAAGTGCATTAACACTTCATCAAAATGAAATCAGAGATTGACATTTAAGTGCAACTTGCCCTCTGGTGTGAAGATTGGCTTGTATGTAAGAAAATCACCATCGCTATTAATTTCAATGAATACGTTATCTTTCAGTTCGCAGAGCAAAAATTGTGGAGAAGCAAAATGAATAGCTTAAATGAGCAACTCTCTAATTTACTCTTCCTTTTGCAACATTCACAAATTCTTAAGCCTTGGATGTGCCATTATAATTAAAAATCAGTGAGAAATTGTGGGGCAATTTCTTTTAATAATGAGTGTTTCACAAGTTTCATTATTCCACCTTAATTCTTTTATTTCTACCAAGAACATTCACACATGCTTCCTGTTTCAACTCTATGCTTGCTTTAAACTAACATTTTCAATTCTTTAAAAGAAAATAAATAGCATGCACAGACAGTAGCTGTCAGTGTCAATGTAGTGTTAACACATTTTGCTTTAAATAGCTGCTCTTTCATTGTATTTCATGTGGGAAGAAGCATCAGATGGATCAGGGAGAGGGTTTTCGTCAAGTGGCCAAATTCCTGAATATGCAGTGCTTACAAAGGACATTCCTGTTGGATTTTCGGAAGTGACACTTCCAGCCATTGGTCCTGATCTCTCAAATGATTGTAAATAATTGGTAATTGAAATCCAAAATCTTGTTTAGCTATTTACCCACCTAAATTAACTATCAGGGGCAGAACATTTAAAAGAGACTGTTTTAATAAGTCCACTTTCCCTTGCTGTTGAGTCTGAATTCTAATCTCAAAGGAAAAAAGGGAAAAATATTTGTGGCACTTTTTCATTTGTTGAGGGAGCAGTGGAACTTCTGAAGGTCTTCCTAAAGGGAGACTTTCATTGCATTTTTAACTTTGGACTGAAAGAAGAAAGAGATATATTTTGTCAGGAACCAAAAAAATCTTTGTACCTGCTGCTGACCTCTCTTGACTGACCTTAGTATCCATGGGATCCATCTTGCTGCCTATCCATCAAAATGTGATTGCCAGTCCGTTCACCTCCTCACTGTGCTTGTGAACTAAACGTTAAGGAGGTCCAAACTGAAAAGTGTTTCTGGCCTTTAGACTGCCAGTTTGGGAGATCTAATAAGTGCTGCTAATGTACCGTCAATAGCCTTGCTTCAGCAACCAATACAAAGGACTCTTCCCAATCGCTGTGGCGAAGAGCTGGAATCCCAAAGTATGATGGGCTTTCTTTGCCTTTATTCTGAAATGTGAGTTTTTTAAAAGGAGGACTGCTACAGAGACAAAAGTAACTTTTTTTTCTTTATTCATTCACGGGATGAGGGCGTTGCTGGCTTGGCAGCATTTATTGCCAATCCCTAATTGCCCAGAGGCAGTTAAGAGTCAACCACATTGCTGTTGTAAATTCAGCAGAAGATTGGTAAAAAAAAAAGTCTGTGTGGGATTGATGGGTTGTAACACCTTAAGATGTTCAAGAAACTTCAAACAGACTGGACTGTGATCTCTTGTGACTGCAAAGAGACCATGATGCCCTGATTAAACAGCAAGCCAGTCACTATGCATCATGTCCCAACTGCAGGCACACGCTGTTTTTTTTATTGAAGAAAACAGAAGGATAAACGTTAAGAGGGCACTTTAAACTCTTCTGAGCATTCCCGTGGAACTGAAAACTCTTGTGTGAATCAACCGGGGTTGAAGCTTCAGTATGGCAAGAAGGTCACAAGGAAGGGACTGGTTACATCTGTATTGCAGGTAAAGAGATTCTCTCACTTCAAGTGCACGACATCAGCTAGGCAACAGCTGAACAAAAGGAACCAGGCAACGCACAGACTCTCGCTCATCCTGAATACCAGAATTCAGTCACCATTCAAGGAATTAGAAAGACAGAATCTCAACCAGTTTGCTAATTAAAAGTTGTGAAACCGACTGTTTAACTACCAACATCCATGCTACTGGAAACCTCCATGGCAACAACCACAATGCTCAACTATCCGTTATTTACACACAATTCAGAGATTGATCCCATTTTCCAGCATTTGGCTCATGTATCTGTCTAAACCCTTCCTAATCATATACCCATCCAGGTCCCTTTTCAATGTTGTAATCGTTACCCGCCTTTCACCACTTCATCTGGCAGCTCATTCCATACACACACCACCCTCTGCATGAAAAAAGTTGTCCCTCAGGTCCCTTTTAAATCTTTCCCCTTTCGCTTTAAACCTATGCCATCTGGTTTTGGACTGTCCCACCCCAGGGAAAAGACCTTGCCTATTCACCTTATCTATGATTTTATAAGTCTCTACGATGTCACCCTTCAGTCTCTGACACTCCAGGGAAAATAGCCCCAGCCTATTCAGCCTCTCTTTATAGCTCAAACCCTCCAACCCTGGCAACATCCTTGTAAATCTTTTCTGAGCCCTTTCAAGTTTCACAACATCCTTCCTAAAGCAGGGAGACCAGAATTGCACGCAGTATTCCAAAAGTGGCCTAACCAATGTTGTGTACAGCCACAACCTGACCTTTCAATTCCTATACTCAATGCACTGACTAATAAAGGCAAGCATACCAAATGCTGCCTTCACTGTTCTATCTACCTGTGATTCCACTTTCAAGTAACTGTGAACCTGCACTCCAAGGTGTCTTTGTTCACCAACACTCCCCAGAATCTTACCATTAAGTATATAAGTCCTGCCCTGATTTGCCTTTGCAAAGTGTAGCAATTCACATTTATTTAAATTAATCCCCATATACCATTCTTTGGTCCAGTGGCCCACCTGATCAAGATTCTTCTGTTCGCTGAGGTAACCTTCTTCACTGTCTGCTACACCTCCAATTTTGGTGTCATCTTCAAATTTATTAACCATACTTCCTATGTTCACATCTAAATCATTTATATAAATGACAAAAATCAGTGGACCCAGCACCAATTCTTGTGGTACACCGCTGGTCACAGGCCTCCAGTCTGAAAAGCAACCCTCAACCACCACCTTCTGTCTTCTACCTTCGAGTCTGTTCTGTATCCAAATGGCTAGTTCTCCCTGTATGCCATGTGATCTAACCTTGCTAACCAGTCTACCATGAGGAACCATGTTGAACACCTTACTGAAGTCCATACAGATCACATCCACCACTCTGCGCTCATCATTCCTCTTTGTTACTTCTTCACAAAACTCAATCAAGTTAGTAAGGCATGATTTCCCATGCACAAAGCCATTTTGACTATCCCTAATCACTCCTTGCCTTTCCAAATACATGTAAATCCTCTCCCTCAGTATTCCCTCCAACAATTTACCCGATTAATACCGTCTTCTTGTTAATTCAAAAAAGCCTCATTAAATCAGTTCCTTTTTTTTTCGGATGAATATTATTTAAATGGGAAAAGACTTCAAGAAGCTGCAGCACAGAGAGACTTGGGGGTTCTAGTGCACGAATCACAAAACAGCGAGCATCCAAGTTCAGCAGGAAATAGGAAAGGCTCATGGAATGTTGGCCTTTATTTCAAAGAGACTGGAGTATAAAAATACAGAGGTCTTACTATTATTATACAAGACCATAGTCAGACCATTCATGGTCATTCAGCAGCAATTGAACGACAGTATATTTAATATTATACGGGAAAAACTGAAGCATACAGATGTACAATGTACTGAGGTAAAAGGTGAAGCTTTGAAAGTGGATTTGATGCTCTACAATATACTTTCTGAGAATTTTTGACTTTGGACATTTTTTACTGGATTTTCCAACATGATCCAGTGTGTCACACTTGATATTGTTGCCAGTTTTTTCTGTTCTCTCGCCGTACTTTCTTGATCAGAATTGGCCGGAGCTGTGTTGTCCATTGGAGTCGAACATTCTCCTGACTCAAGATTCTCATTTCTGTTGTCCCTGTTTTGTTGACAGCATGGAGAAGACCATCTTGTAAACATCAATCAGAATCGTTCTGTCAAAGTCCATCAAAAGTGGCCTTGCTTCCCCTCCTTCCCTGTGTCGTGTGAATGGTGACCACAGTTCCTCATCTTTCCATGTAGCTCATTTCATTAATACTGTCCCAATCGAAACCACATCAGACTTGTCTTTGTACCCCAAATTCCATTCTTTTGTACAGTACAATATAAAACTTCAATTTTTTTGCCTAATTAATGTATCGAAACATAAATAATGTAACGTGTATGACAGTGTTCAGTCACGGTCTATCTGTGAAAACTTAAGACTCACATTTTCGACACAAAAGTAAGTAAATTGAACTGTAATTATTGTCTAAATTTGACCAACTTCATGTCTGAATTACACATCTCACCACAAGCTATGCTTTGCAAAAATGTATGCTGCCATTCACAATTTGTTTTCGAATATTGCAAAATGGACTTGATTCCAGAGCAGTTTCAAGGTTCTCACTTAATAAACGTCTTAGCTTTGTTTGGGGAAATGCAGGAAGTAAGGCCCTTTCTCCGCATCAAGTCAAACTAGCACAGAACATCGAAGGATTGCAGTTGCCAATTAAACTCCAAAAAGTTTGACAATTTGAAAATAAACTCTGCAGGAACCTGTGATAAATGAAACATAAATAATGTAAATCCTAACAAAGAGGGAAAAACAAAAACTGTTTCAGCTGACTTGCTGCACAAGCTGCCCATCATCTGACAGTTGCAGAGGAGGGAACCCCATGTAAAAGCTTAGCCTCAAGATAATCAGGAAATTTAAATCACAGAATACAGAAACAAACTGCTGTGAAAAAAAGGCATGATTTGATCTTCCCTGACCATCCTGCTGCGATGAAGGGCATGTCCGATGAAGGAATTAAAGTCCGTTTTGCATTTCTGAAGGAGATTTGGTTGAAAACTTCTGACGGAAATGTGGAGATCTTTCTTAATGTCAAAAAGGATTGCAACATCAATCTCTGTGTGATAGCTGGTCCTCAGAAAATCTGGCACAATGTTCTCAGTTTCATCAGCATCCTTTCTATTTGTTTTGGAAATTGGAAGAAAGTTGTCTCCCTTATTTTTATTGTGAGGCTGTGGTACAAATTGATTATCTTTGCTTCAGTAAATTCTCAGAACTCAAATGAATTTGGATTTGAACTTAAGAAATATTTGAGAAATATAGTGGCCCATGGCTTGCAAACATTGTAAATACCTTCTTTTCAATTTTTTGATGTGTTTTCCACACATAACATACAGATGTTTCTTTCTGCATTGTTACTCATTTATCTCTATGTCATCAAACATAACAAGAAAGTTCGAGATCAGAAAAGACAAGTTAACTCATCAAAAGACACTGTCCTTTTATTATAATACCCTTTAATAGCATCAAAACTGGAGATCGAGTTAATTCAATATATTTGCCATTTACTTTATTTCAAACATTCATCACTCCATCCATGATAACAGGATAAAGAGAATTTCCAACGTATGAAGTGAATTATTTTTTGACATTTTGACTCCATCCATTTTCAGCAGTTTTTGTTTCACCAAGGCTGCCAGTGTCATTCTGTTACAAGTTTGCACATGTAACTGATTAAGCTATTACTGCTGGCTAACCTTTAGGTTGGATGGTTATCTGGTTGGAGTGTCAAAAACTGCTCACCCAGACTTCATTTGAACCCATTTTAGTGTCCTTTGCTCTATGAGTTTGTCAGTTCACTGAGATGAGATTTCTTGCTGCCTTTGATCTCCAGTGCCTTGGTCTGAATTCTTAAAATACTGTGAAGTAGCTTTTTTTTGGTTGATTTTCATGTTTAAGCCTGGATAAGGAAACTTTCTTACTGCCTGAAAAGGATTTTCAGCATGAATTTCTCACAGCTGCAGCAATGTTATTGGGTTCATTTAAATTGTCAGTTTAGGAAGAGCAGTAAGATTTGGTGCTTGCAGTGGATGACTAAAGTAAGCTTAAACAACACCCCGAACAGGTTCATTATCGCAAACTTTCTAAATATCAAAAGGAGAAGAAACACATGTTTAAATGGCACATTGGCGACAAGAGATAGCAATGCAACTGTTGAAAGGGGAATGTGTAATTGACACGAAGACTGAATGTTAAATCAGAAATTTCAGAATACAGGAGAACTCCATTGATTCTGTGTTTATATATCAATTTAGATCAGAATCACGCTGCCACCAAACTGAGATTTGATACAGGGAAAATTCTGAATGCTGCACACTCCAGTAGACCATTATTCTTCAAGTCTTTCATTGTCTATTTTGGGTCTCGTGAATGTCATTCAAATTCCACGCTTGGTGTTGGAAATTGGGAGGATGTATTTACAATTCATTCATTCATTGAGGTTGGTTGGCTCGCCGAGCTGGTTTGTTGTTCCGCAGACGTTTCGTTACCGTGCTTTGGTAACATCCTCAGTGCAGCCTCTGATGAAGTGTCGGTGTGTTTTCCCGCTTGGTTTTTAAACTCTGGGGTCCGTTGCGAAGGATTGCCTCACTTCCGGGTTTCCTCCGTAGTGGAATGTATATGGGGTCGAGTTCAATGTGTTTATTAACAGCCTGTTTTGTGGAGTGCCATGCTTCCAGGAATTCTCATGCTTGTCTCTGCCTAGCCTGTCCCAGGATCTTGATGTTGTCCCAGTTGAAGTCGTGGTTCTCCTTGTCCATGTCAGTTCATTCATTCATTGTTAATGTTTCAATTATCAGCCATTTTGTGTAAAACAGACACACGATGTGGACTTCAACAGCACACAGGAGGTGTATTTGTGGTGACTGGTTGCTGGCGAGGCAGTCAGTACAGCTTGAAGGACTTACAACCTGAATTTGAAATGGGGAAGATGTCGAGTCATCCCCAGGCAAAATGTTGCCATTTCATAATCAACCACCTGAGACTGGCCTGCTTTGGGTATTGGCTCCTCATTTCATAGAACCCCTAGTGTGTGGAAGCAGGCCATTTGTCCCATCGAGTCCACACTGACCTTCCAAAGGACATCCCACCCACTACCCCACATTTTCCATGGCAAATCCTCCTAATCTGCACATCCCCGGACACTATGGACAACTTAGGCTAATCTTCACATCTTTGGATTGTGGGAGGAAACCAGAGCACTTGGAGGAAACCCACCTGGAGACAGGGAGAATGTGCAAACTCCACATAGACAGTCGCCCGAGGGTGGAATCGAACCTGGGACCCTGGCGCTGTGAGGCAGCAGTGCTAACCACTGAGCTACCGGGCTACACTTTAGCCTTTGCTCAGATCCCTTTTGCTCTGCCCTTTTTTATGCTAATGACCATTAATGTACTTGGTACACTCATAGTGAAAGTTGCCATCTGCCTTTTCAGTAGCATGCACTGAATCAGCATCTTGCCCCCTCATCTTGTCTACGCTATCAAATTGAATGGTGATCTCAAAGATGGGTTCTTAATTGCACGCCTTCCAAAAGATTGAAATATCAGCTCCAGGTCATGGATTTGGAAATAAAGCAACCTTGTATTTAAAAAGTAATGGGTGAAAATTCAGTCACTGATAGAGCAAGTTTCAAGAAATATATGGATACTCTATCTCTTGACTGGGAGCCAAATTTTTCTAAGTCTTTCTTCCATTTTGTTCGTCAGTTATCAGCATCAAGTGGTTGAGGCCAAGATGGTTTTCCAAATTTTCTGATCATTGCGCCAGTATGGCAACAGGACGGCCACACTTGTAGGTCTGGTTAAGCCAGTCTTAATGGGTGGAATCTTATACAATTCCAAATAACATGGGCTGTTGTGAGAAATCTGGCAGAATCATTCAAGAAGTCCAGCCAGGCCTATCTTGACTGTTGGAAGCAACTCACTACTTTTAACTAAGTTCCAGGTGTTAAGCCAAGATTCTTGATAAGGAGTGACAAGTTTTGCTTGTTAAACACCTGAGTAAGTGCACATCTGACATCATTAATATTCAACTTCCTATCCAATACATGCCTCAAGAAAACTAAACTCCAAAAGTTCTTGACATGGAAGTCAGAGCAGATAGCTGGCAACTTTACTGAAGGACCTCCATGTTGGCACCAACATCTTAGGGCACACACCATGGATATCAAACACACAGATTGGCATATCAGGGTAGCAGCATGGTGGCTCAGTGGTTAGCATTGCTGCCTCACAGCGCCAGGGACCGAGTTCGATTCCAGCCTCGGGTGACTGTCTGCATGGAGTTTGCACATTCTCCCGGTGTCTGCATGGGGTTTCCTTCGGGTACTGTGGTTTCCTCCTACAGTCCAATGATGTGCGGGTTACGTGAATTGGCCATGCTAAGTTGCCCATGGTGTTCAGGGTTGTGCAGGCTTGGTGGGTTAGCCATGGGAAATTTGGGGTTACAAGGATAAGGTGGAGGGGGTAGGGCCTGGGTCTGGGTGGGATGTACTTCAGAGGATTGGTATGGACTCGATGGGCCGAATGGCTTTGCTTCCACATTGTAGGGATTCTATGAGAAACATATGCTCGCCTCCAAGATCCCTTGCAGCATATCTTCGATCCTCCCACACAACACTTAAGCACTTCAATGCCACATTTCGGGACAAAATGCCAGCTGTCATTGTGATGCTGCTGCAGCAAGGAATCTTTGTTTATGTGGGCACACATTCAATTCATGGACTGGACCAGACTGTATCTCTGGGCTGTTCACTTGATGTCAAAGCATTCGTTCACTCTGAGCCCACCTGGATGCTCACAGCATCCCTGTCTTGCCACTTTGTGCTTTGGCCCTCAGCCAGAGATACCAGTCTCTCAGTACTGCTCTGTTTCTGTCTGTTCAGTGCAGATACAAAACCGCAATGCTACTTGTTGGCTGTTGGTGGGCCTCAGTCAAGTCAAGGGAGATAGCCTTTGGTCAAGAGGCTTCTGGCACCGTAGGCAACATCCAGTGCCAGCCGAGGAGCTTAGACATGGTCAGTCAGCAACTTTGGTGGTCGGGGTCAGGCTTCTCCGCACAAAAGAGGGGAGGGGCTGAACATCAGGCAGCCCACCTCCTACGTAGAGTCTTATTGTGGGCTACTTTCCTCCTGGAATGAGAGAGAGTCAGGTATTAAGGGCGATGAAAGTAGGTGGCACAGCCTTTAATTTAGGTGGAGGTAATGTGGTGCCCGAGTGAGAGTGTAAACAGCACAGAGGGCATGCAGAGTTAGTCCCTGCTGCGGATTGTGGTTTGTGAGAGTGAGCGAGAGAAGATGTAAAAGACAATGGTAAGAGTGGAACAGCATGAACCTTGCTGAGTGGGCCGGTACTGTAGCAGAGATAGACTGAGCGTGAGATGTCGGAGAGATGATGGGGGCATTTGCCCTGATGGAGTGGAGAACGTCATTGACCTTCTTCCTCGAGTGCTACACATTCCTCCAGATGGCTGAGACTTCTCTGACCTGGGTGGTAAACCTGGACTGAATGGCACGGTCTTGTCATGGCCCCACTGCTGGTGCTGCGGGAAGAGAATATCTGACCTCTGCACTATCACGTTTACACAGACTTTCGGGTTCCTGCCTGCAAACTGGAGCACCAGATTTCCTTTATCGGCCATGTCTGGGATGGTACAGGGCAGCTCTGGCCTAATGGTACTTGCTAGGTGCACAACAGCCTTTTAAAGGTCACGCTGACGCCACTGTTAATTTCGGAATTTCTCGGCAGTGGGCAGATAGGATGAGAATCGGAAGAGAGGAGCAACATAGAGGCATGGTAGATAATTAATAAGCTAGTTTGGTACTATACAGTGAGAGACCTTGCTCGGCCTCACTGCAAGGACCTCTCAATACAACTCAACAAAACATCTAGAAAAACATTAGATTCAGCCCTAATATTGACCAGCTGCTTCATTTACTGTCAATCTCTTGTTTTCTACCATTAAATCCTCTCATTGTGAGTTGACAGTCTGATGTTTCTGCACAGATAACTTGTCAAAAGGCCCCAATTGTTGAGTATTATAAAAGAGTTCTCTTGTCTTTTCAGGCTAGGTCAGTGATTCTTTGTTAGTTTCTTTTTCCACCAAGCTACCACAAGGATCTTTGTTCAGCACGGCATCTCAAAGCTGTTAAGTTTCTTTTTCTCCCTGTTTCCCAATGCTCTAAGCTTCACATCCATGATTAATTCCTGACCACATTTTAATTCATGCATTCTCATTTCAAGACTCATTGAATTTTGGAATGTTTTTGAATTTAAACAAAAATCTTTGTTTACCTGTTCCTTTTTTCTGATTCACTACTGCTTTTTAACATTGAATGACGCTGTGTTTCCGAGATAGTTAGCTCATTGACATGTTCTAACTTGCTTTCATTTTCTGAGGTGCTGCAGAGTGGAATGTGCTTTGTCTTTGTCATTACCACAGTGTACATTTTCTTGCTGTTAAATGTAGGCCTTATCTACCAATTTCCTTTACAATTGTGTTGATTGGTGAATAGCTCAAATTACATAATTTCCTCTTTTTGCATCATTTAAGGATCCTTAAGCCAAGGATGTGCCATTGTAATGAAAAATGGCTAGAAATTCTTGGGCAGTTTCTTTTAATAATCCTTGTGGCACTTCACTCATTAAATGAGAAGGAATTTCTAATTTGGTTAATAAATTATCGACAAAATAGGAAAGCGAATTTTATCATCAACATTATCAATTTTTGTAATCCAATAGTTATAACAGGTAAAAATCCTTCAGTAATCAGACTTCTTACAGTTTCCTTCAATGATATTTGTTGATCAATAAGTGATGAAGAAAAGGAATGTTGAAAAAGGTTGTACAATGTTTTGGGAATGGCTATAAAGTTTCTGGCATGGCAGTACTGTTAACTGACATATGAGAGTTAAGGAGTATAAGGTGAGCAATCTTTTATTAAACAGGGCTTGTTCTTCAAGATGAATTCAAAATGATAATATTTTCGAGACCTCTGTGCACGCATGGCATGAGGACTCTATGGTCTACCTAGCTCCCTCATGTCATTTACATCCAATTCACCTTGTGCTCAATTAGTTTTTTTTTTCTGATGGAGAGCATTGAGATAAAAAAAAGGGTAATAATTGGTTTCTTACATTAGTGCTACAAAAAAAAGACTTCGGTAGTATTTCAAAAAAAAAGCCTTAGTGAGTTTAAAATGAGAGGGGAAAGGTTTAAAAGGGACCTAAGGGGTAACTTTTTCACACAGAAGATGGTGCATGTATGGAATAAGCTGCCAGAGGAAGTGGTAGAGGCTGGTCCAATTACAACATTGAAAAGGCATCTGGATTGGTATACGAATAGGAAGGGTTTAGAGGGATATGGGCCCAATGCTGGCAAATGAGACTAGATTAATTTAGGATAAAAATAGAAATTGCTGGAAAAGCTCAGCTGGTCTGGCAGCATCTATGGAGAGAAATCAGAGTTAACGTTTCAGGTTGAGTGACCCTTCCTAAGAACTCCCCAGTTCTGAGGAAGGGTCACTCGACCTGAAATGTTAACTGATTTCTCTCCATAGGTACTGCCAGACCAGCTGAGCTTTTCCAGCAATTTCTATTTTTGTTTCTGATTTACAGCATTCACAGTTCTTTCAGTTTCTAATTTAGAATATCTGTCGGCATGGACGAGTTTGAGCAAAGGATCTGTTTCTGTGCTGTCCAGCTCTACGACTCTATCAGAGATGAACAGATTCCAATGAATGACACCATCAGATGGGTAGGTGCAGTCATAAAGTTTGCATATGTGCCAAAAGACTCTGTGGACAGGATTATAATTAAAGGTGCATTAAACAGACTTGGATGTGGAATGAATAAATGAATGAACTCAAATTCCCGGATAGAAAGAATGGAGAAAATAAGGTTGCTGGCAGAGGGGAGAGGGTATGGTAACTGGTTCACTGGTATCCCAGCCAGTGTAGTTCAAGTAAAGGCAATGAGCAATTCTAGCTCTGCTCCACATGATAATGAAATGCTGCCTGGTGGAACCTCTATAGTGTCCCAACCTGAAAGTGGATCTCCTGTTAAGATTGTAAACATCTATGAGGCCAATCAAATGTATAGGCAAAAGAGAAAACAAAAATGCTGACCCTTCCTGAGCCTCTTTGCTGCCCTCGGGGCAGTATTGAAATGTTTCAATTTTCTGGGGCAATGATGTATGTTTACAGACCCTGCCAATCCATTCTGACCATGCAGCAAATCTTGTCACTGGGATTTAGGGAAAGGCTTGCAATTGTAATTCTGGTCCGTAAACAACCCCACACAGATTCACTTGCACCAGTGAGACTCGAGCAATTTCACACACACACACACACACACACACACACACACACACACACACAGGACAAACTGGGCAATAAGACAACACGATCTCATACCTTTTTAGAAATACTTCTGGCGTTAACTTTAAATGGCATTCACTGCCTTTGTTGCTCCTATTTATCACACCATTAGTTCTTTAGGTTCTTTATGCAAGCATTAGAGTACTAATTAATGCTGAATTCTGAACTGTTTTCTGCAGCCCCATGACTGCAATGAGTCTGTACAAAATTGTATAAGATTTAATAACGATTTGCATTTATATAGCATCCACTCCCCAAACATTATAAGATACTCTGAGATAATTCCGAGGAGCTTCAACCTAACAGCAGGCAGGAAAGGAAACTTCCATCACATCAGTTTGGATGGGCTTCAAATACAAATTACCAGATCGAAAGAAAATAATGCCTAAGAACTTAAGAAAGACTGCAATGTTTGAACTTGAGCTTTATTCCTTTATTTTTTGACTTAATACCAAGAAGGACTGCAATTTTTAACTTTTAATTTAATTTTTTCTTTACACTATACTAAGAGTGACTGTAATGTTTAACTTTTAACTTTGTTCCTTATTTCTTTCTACCTTGTTCTTAAGTTTTTGTACCTAAGATGTGTACCTACCATATTCATGTACTTCTGTACTTCAGTACCCGTAGTGATTGGAACCAGGTGGATCCTGTTGACTACAACATCCTTGATTGAGGTTGTTAACCTGGGCCAATCAGGAAGCCCTGGCTAACGGACATAAAGAGGGGAGTTCAAATCTCCTCAGTTCAGAGGACTGACTCTGAGCTGGCTGACCACAGACAATGTGCTGTGCACAAGTAAATAAAGGGTGACTTGGTGACAGGATACCGGCTTCTGTACAGTTATTTGAGTACATGCGACAATAAAGTCTAAATCAAAATTTAATTTGCTGTGCCATTCAATTACATGTCTTAAAATTTGCGTTTGACAGGTCTTCAGTCATAGTTTCGTATTCTACAATTTTGCAGGCAGCCACAACAGACTTCACACTCCTAAAGTGTATATGGTTGTGTATTCTGTTCTTCTCTTTTGCCTCTATAACTTTTAATCAGAAAGATAAAATGGTATCCAGTACATAATCTTGTATTCTCAAGGTAGTTATGGTTAGAAGCTTTTCTGCTCAAGCTACAGAATTAAAAATCAGGCCATATTAGAACATTAAAGAATGTGTTTTTATCTGTTTCCTATACAACATGCCCCAGAGGTATAATCATCTCTCGAATACATGCATACACAGTATGTCTGAGCAATGATTATTTCCGCAGAGGACTACTTAACGAGTGTTAACTGATTCTGGACATGCAAATTAGATTTCTTTCTGTTTCTTGAAAGCATGCAGTTCCCAAAAGATAACCAGACGTGAAAGAGATGCTCACTAAAACTCCTCACGTCCTTATTGTCTCCTGGATGAACTGTGAAATAAGATCAGTTTGAGAACACAGATGCCTGAGATGGAACCCAAAATTCTGTGCACTGCAAGCCGTGTGCACATCAGCTTTTCACAATAATACTTCCACAGGTGACAAACCATGAAATTTCCCATCGTTTCTGCTTTGTGCGTTTACAAATAAATCAAATGAAATCCACCATTCAGGAACGTTCTGCCTGGTAGAATGTGTGTTGCAGGCAGCTTCTTCTTACTGGTTACCCTTCTTTTAAAAATCTGTTGTCAGTTTACGTTGAAATCCCTCAATGTGTTGCCTTTTTCCCAATTTCCGTGCCAAAGGCTGTTGAGTTCTCTTTTGAAAGAATTTGTAGATTCCACCCTCCGCAACAGAGATACATTTGTTCCACATGCTTGAGCAGGATTTCTGCAGTATATGGATATTAAGGCTTAGTGACTCAGACAGTCTGAGAAACACCTCCAATGGAAATTTGTGATGAGAATGACCATGTCTTCAGCACAGTTAGACATAATTCTGTAAAGCTGTATTTAGTTCTCTAATATGTGATAAATCAGTTATTGTTTCAATCTACCGAATGCCAAGTCATTTCTACTAAGCAAGACAAACCAAATATAAAATAATTTCTGATCAGCTCTTAGTTTCTCGCATTTCATTTTGTAGCCTCTCGGTCTGAATTTCCAATTTATTTGCAGAAATTTGCACATGCTACATTTAAAAGAAGTTGAAAGTCTTTTATCTTTGCTCCAGAGAATCGAGTTACATTTGTTTCCTGTCATTTTTAGCCCAACAGCCCAAGTCCAGGAAATCATTTCTCTTTTATCTGTACTATTTCTAATCCAAAATGTGTCTCTTTAAAGGAAAACATTAGCTTCTACACGGTCAATTTGAGAGAATATATGTCTACGCGATCAAGATTAGGATGTTCAAATACAGAGTCTAAATTTAGTATCTTCATCTGTGAGAGAGAACATTGATTCCACGGTCAGTTAAGCATTTTATAGTCTCCCAGATCCAACACTGTGTTCAACAATTAGAGGTAAAAAAAACATTCTGTCTCCATTTTTTGGGATAACCAGCAGCTTTCGGCAATGATTGCTCAGCTGCTGAAGCAATCTGTGTCTCTGTGCAACAAGACCAGGGCAACTTTCAGGTTTGGGCTGATGAGTGGCCATCACCCACACAATAGATTCTACCTATCGCTCTTTGGCATTCAATGGTGTTACCATTACCATCAACATCCCAGGAGTTACCATTGACCAGAAACTGAACAGAACTCCACCACATAAATACCTTGGTGATAAGAACAGGTCAGAAACTAGTGATTCTGCAGTGAGTAACTTGCTTCCTCGATTCCTAATGACTGTCCACAAGGTACGAGGCAAGAATGAAATGGAATGCCCGTCACTGGAGGGGTACAGATCCAATCATGTTTAAGAAACTTGACAACGTTCAAAACAAAACAGTCAGCTTGTTTGGTATCCCATTCACCACCTTCAATACTCACTCCACTTACCAACTACTACCATCGTAAGTGTCGTTTGCAAGCTGCATGGCTGTAGTCACCAAAGCTCCTTCAACTACACCATCCAAATCTGTGACTCCCACCATCCAGAAGGACAAGGGCAGCAGATCCATGGGAACACCATAATCTGCAAGTTTCCCTCCAAGGCACACAGCATGCTGACTTGGAAACATCTGGTCGTTCGTTTACTGTCGCTGGGTCAAAATCCGATAAATCCTTTCTTTACAGCTCATTGGGTGCCTCTACACCCCAAGGATTACAGCTGTTCAAGAGGGCAGCTTCACTATCTTCTCCAGGGCAATTGGGAATGGGAAGTAAGTTCTATCCTAGCCAGCAATGCCCATATCTCATGAATGAACTTTCAGAAATCTCCTTTTCACATTTACACTTCCTCTGGATTGATCTTACATTTCTTGCCCAAATGTTCATATCGCCTTCTACTTGAGACATCATCCTTCTTGACATTATAATCTCTCCTGCCTTTGACTTTATCACAGATCTTCCCTTTTTACTTCCTTCCCATAGATTACCAACACCCCCACCACCAGCACTTCTCTGCCTACAAATTTGCAAAAATCCCATTGCATTTTTTATATTTTTCCTAGATCTGGCAAAAAGTAATGTTAACTCTGTTTAGCTATTTGTCTAGATGCTGTTAGAACAGCTGTGTGTTTTCAGTATTTTCTGCCTTTGTCTCTGGAATACTTGCGCAGTAGCATAATCACCATGCAGTGTACCTTCCCCTGCAATGATTTTCCAGTTGTGAATGTTAACCACAGTGATGTGTCCTTATTTTGAATGAAGAATCATACTGAGGGCAGAGATTTTGTTTCTAATCACAGCGACAAGTAATTACTAACATTTCCCCGCACTGTAATTAACAAGTCCTCAACAAACATTTTATTGTTCCCATTACTTTCCTGACAGATATTTCAGGCTGAGCTCTGCCAAGCTAACAATCAAGAAGAAAAAATCTGTAATCAATTTTACTTGGTTGTTTAATTGCATCGACTTTAAAGTTATGACTAGCATCTCGAATAAATGAAACATCCAAGATTCCACAAAATGATCATGCAATATAATTGTCTGACAGTGGAGTTTTGTACAGATAATTATATGTTTTTAATTCTGCAAGCCCAGTTCACCAATAGGACAGCGAGTTCAATTTTTTTTCCCCACTTTATCTGAATGGATGAATTCTCCATTAATCTAAATTTTATAGTCAAGTTTGGTTCTCCGTCATCGTATTATTTTGGACAGATTTTGAAATAAATATTGAATCGGTATTTCTCTAAAAATTGAGACATTTTAGCAAACTCCTGCTTTTGATTTACAGGAGAACTACTCTGTGTGACTTTGTCGTGGAGCTTATACTGTACCAGCTGTGTCCTATGCACATATATAGCAAGTTTGAAGTGTCTTATGATAGAATCATAGAGTCATGCAGCATAGGAATACGCCCTTTGTCCCATCATGTCTCCACTGACCAACAAGGACAAAGCTAATCACATTTACCTGCACTTAGTCCATGACCTACTATGCGCTGGCATTTTAAGTGCTCATTCAAATGTGACTTAAATGTTGCAAGAGTACCTGCTATTGTTTAGCCACGTAGCCACTGTCCCTTTCCAACCTTTCTAACTTTGATAACAAATCTATTACGCAGCATTTTATTGTATACCCTATATCAGATGAATATAGAATATCAAACACACCATCCTCGAGTAGATGCAGGGAGGGTGTTCCCGATGGTGAATGTCTGCAGAATCAGGGGTCACAGGATGAGGTTTCGGGGTAGACAATTTAGGACGGAGAAGAGGAGACATTTCTTCACCCAAAGAGTGGTGAGCCTGTGGAATTCATTATCACAGGAAGTAGTTGATGCCAAAACATTGAATGTATTCAAGAGGTGACTAGATATAGCATGTGGGGCAAATGAGATCAATGGTTATGGGGAGAAAGCAGCAGGCTATTGAGTTGAATGATCAGCCGTGATCATGAAGAATGTTGGAGCAGGCTCGAAGGGCCGAATGGCCTCCTCCTGCTCCTATCTTCTCTGTTTCTATGTTTCTAATCTTCTGTTACTTCAAAGAACTCAATCAAGTTAGTCAAAAACATCTTGCCATTTAACAAATTCATTCTCAAGTGGCTTTTGAAGATTGTTAACTTCACTTTACAATCCAATTGTATGCCATAAGATTTGAAGAGTGACCTTAATTTTAATTGAAATTTTGTCTGTCCATCTTATATAAGAAAACTGAGTCACAGTTCAAAAGAAACAGCAGAAAATGAAACAAAATAACTGCGGTCTTGCAGCCTTCATGTTTGATGTGTTAAAGATCATATTAATTTCTGTTGTGTTTCTGAGCTTTTGTCTCATTTCTTTCAGCAGGGATACTCTGGTGATTTGATGATCAGAAATATTCAGCTTAAACATGCCGGTAGATTTGTTTGCATGGTCCAGACCACTGTCGACAGTGCATCAGCTGGAGCTTATCTGATTGTGAGAGGCAAGTACCCCAATTTACAAGCATTTTACTTCTTGATTTGAAGTGCTTATAAAATAAGTGAAAGGATTTATGTGTGTTATTGTTGATGATGTTTTCAAATGTTTAAACTGAATGGATACTGAATTATGCTTAGTTTTCAGAAAATGTAACCAACTGTTAGTGTTTGGGTCTGACAGAGTGATGTATTTGAAAATTGTGAGTTTGAATACCAAATTATCGAAAGGTTGTACACTAATAACACTTTAGAAAATTCTTCAACAGCAATATATCAACTATAAAACTTTCTTTTTATCTATTTTTCCTGATGTACTTAGTTATTTCTTTAACACTATGCTAGAATACAGCTGTTGTTAACCTGAAAATATGGCTTTTTCGACAATATTAGAGGAATAAACTTTGTGTGTATTTTTGTCATTTATGTTTTCTAAAAAAAAATACAGGTATTGTGTTTAAAATCCAAAACACGGGTGTGAGTTAGATTTGACTGTCGAAGCATTTTTGTTCTGAGCTTCCTCTTGTTCGGATTGATGTTGAGGAATTCTTTGAGCTGACCGTCAAAGAGTTGGTGCAATTCATTTTTCATTGTCCTAGTTGGAAACTTACTGAGCAGCTAGAGGAATGGCTTAACTCATTATTAATTAAGTGATAAATCAGTAAAGTTGAACAAAAATATTATACGTCCTGCAATACCACCCTGAAAGTACAAGTTGTCCCTGAGTGAAAAATCTCAATGTACATAATAAAGGAGTTTAATCAACCGTGGTGACACCTTCCATGAAATTGGCATTAACAGTCCTTTAGCTATGTCTTAATGATGACCCAGATATTTGACATGAATGAATTATACTTAGCATTGAGAAGCAAGTCCACCAACATTAGCACTGAGTGAATGGAAATGAGTCGTAGGTAGCATCATCCTCATATGTTTCAAGCAAAGCTAAAGTACATAAAGCGTGCAAGCATTGAAATGACTGAAACAGAGGTCATAGATTAAATTATCCTGATTAGGAACTTATTCATTGAATGGGGGTCAGTTTCATGTTGACTTTATCCAGCATTTACAGTTGAGAAGTCAGAAACTTGTACAATAGTATGTATGACAACCAATGAAGAATAAAATTTGAAGTAATTTCCTTGAATTGTTAGCTTACAATTGACGAGTCAGCCCCACCTTCAGTTACAATTATTTGCTGTGTCAATAATATGTTAAGATTGCAATAGATTCTGTTGTCACCTGCAACAAATGATAATGAACAATCCATTCTAGTGGACTTCTCGATTGTAAGTTGATTCTTTCCCTTGAGTGTGTTGCGGTGTCAATGTTCAGGGGCTGAAAGCTATCAGCCAGGCATGATAAAGACTTGTGAGTTAAAGGCCACATTCCCCCTAAATTACGCGTCTATTACTTAAAGCCATTGAGAATATTTTATTGAGACTTCTTGCATCTTTCATGTACTCTAGAAAGAGGTCTAGTGCTGTGCATGTGAAATTTAGCGCATACAGTAAAATCATGGCAAGTTTTATCGCCAGGGGCCTACCAATAAATTTGCATTAAGCAAAGTTTCAAGATAACTGAGGAAGCCCCTGTTCAAATGGGCGTTTTAGTTGATAATGAAAGGCTATGACACTGCAAATATAGAAAAATGTCTGTTTCTGTTAATGTGTTCACACCTCACCATGCTCCGACCTTGTACAGTAAAAGGCATTGATGCATGTTGGGGCTGGGAAAAACCTACGTAATTTTTTTGACTTAGCATGTTGTATTTGGGCAAGTGCAAAATAGTCTGTCATGTCATCAATGGAGTCGAACATCTTTTTTGTGTTTTCAAGCCGTTGTGCACAATCCCTCAGCGTGTCTATGACCTTTGCAGCTTCAGCTCGGGAAGCAGGCAGATGAACAGACAGGTATTCATCAGACATTTCAGGATCACTATCCTCCTCAGTCATGTTAGCAGGATTTGACGAAGAGATCTTAGTGTTGGATGATGGCTTGACTGTTATTTTAATGTTGTAATGTGGCCTAACTCCATTGCAATTTGTTGGCTTAATCATACGACAAAATGCCACAAATTCAGCCAATTGGAACTTAGATCTATCAGACTTTTATTCTGCGCGCGAGAGTGACTGACATCTTTGATAAATCTAGAATTTCATGTTTTCCAATTTTGACTGATCACAATTTTACTGTCGCTCTCACTGCTTTAGTTTTCCAATGTTTTCATGACCACTGACAAATTCCAACTAGTTAGATCATCTTTTGAACACCTTTTTCTGTCATAAGCCTTTCATGTGTGGGAAGTTTTCATTTGGTAGCACTGGAAATAGATTTTTGCTTCTCTGTAACCAAAATTTCTTTCCAATTTTATATTACGGGCTAGGCCTTTCAAAATCAAATCATAAATTTTGCCTTGTTTAAGTTTCAAGATTCACGTCTTATCCATGAACTAGTTAAAATTTTCCATCACAGAACTGCCCAGTTCTCCTCCATCTCATCCCAATTGCAATTAAAACCACAAGTTAATCATTTGTGATAGCAAAACTTGACTTTCCATACCGCCATTTAATATCAACTTTCCAACTGTCCTCTTCACTATGCCAATACTTTGCAGCCTGTTAAATTAAGCTTGTTGTCTTGTTTTCTTGGCAATCTCCACTATCCATAATATTCCAAAGCATTAAAATCAAATTCTTGACCTTGTCCTCAAATCTCTCAATGACCATGTCTATTCTATCTCGACAACCTTATCTAAACTCGCCCTTGTCTTTTAGACTCCTAAGTCTGGCTCCTGTGCATTGCCTCCTTCCATCTTCCACCCTCTCCTGCCGTGATTTCTGCTCTTTCTCCAGAAACAAAACATTGAATCCCACATCTCCACTTTCAGACACTCCCCAAAGCCTTTTTAGATTGCTCTCTCTTCCATGTCTCAAAAAGCATTTACCAAAATCTAATCTGTCAGCATGCATTTGATCATAATCCTTAATTTTTCTTTGTCTCTTTGCTGCTATAGATGACATCTATAGGTATTCTATAAAGTTAAAAGTTTTGCAATAATTGCTATTGCCATTACACAATGCTAGGTAACAAAATGTTAAAATCTTAATGCAGTGAAATGATGAAAAGCAAGGATCAAACGACAAATAACAACTGGGCCAAAACTTGCAAATAAGGTATTGGATTAGTTCTGGCCCTTACTTTTTTAGCATTAAGCATTTTAGTATTCAGCATTCCTTTCTTCTTTTAGTTGCAGGAAAAGGTATGGAGGAATGGAATTCATTTCTGGATATGGTTGAAATACACTGTCTGCGAATAACAGGTGGTAGCTGTTTGCAGCTGCTAAGTGAATTTGGTGTCATTAATGAATGATAATACTTGGCAGCCATTAAATGGCAGGAATCACTGTACGCTGAAAGAAAATACAAATTCACTAACGCATAACCAATAATAAATTCAGCCTTGACAGAAGTTAATGAAATATTTGCTAGATTTGTTCACAAAATGAATGTGTTTATTGCTTCCTTGACAGAGTTATACTGCATGCTTTATAGCTGCATGTAAGTCTCCCAGCATGTAGTACCCCTTGAAGGCTGTTTGAAAAACATTGCTTCTTCCTTGTTTCTTCTTGAGACGAGGTGTGCATTCTGTTGTCTCCTATTACTGATTGTCACTCTAGTATGAACTAATTGAAATGGCAGTCTGCTGACTGCTCCCATATACTGACACTGCCAAAACCTCAATTCCTATGTAACATAGATCTCCATTTTAGCTCCAAACAGCTCTTATGTGCTTGCCTGACCAGGTCCTTTGGAAACTCAGCTGCTGGTCCAGAAATAAGACAGGGCCTTCTCAATTCCCAGTTGAAATGTAAGGAAACAATTGAAAATTTTGTTAAAATAAAATCATATTGACTTTGCACATATACATGAAGATCAATCCTATTGGCCACCATGGTCAGGTATCCTTGTTGCCTGTTCAATAGATCTTCAATCTTCAACCCTGAGATTACGTAAAAATATAGAACAAGATAGGGCACCAATCGAGACCCCCTTCATCTCTCCCATCCTGTCACTGTTGGATGGATTCTGGCACATTTCCAGTAGACAAAAATAGACACATTTCATGTTAGTTTTGGTAGGTATCCTTTAAATTCTGACGGAGAAAGTTTTAAAAAAGACCACAATCCAAATATTTTTATCAGCTGTACTTTAATGCAATAATGTTTTTTTTTAATTCACAAGCTTGAAATAAATAGCTTCTCAGACTTGTAATAGGATTGCTTCAATTTGTGTCTAAATAGCACTTCATTTTTATATTTGTGAGTTCACTTGTTCAAAATCCAGGGTATGAGGGATTATGTTCAGGTTTAGTTGAAAAATCACAAGTAGTAAGAATTAGAAGTATCAGAGAAATGAACAATTTAGTCAGCATAAGAATATCCAAAAGTCTGATAATTTAAAAAAAAATTATCCTAATTTAGATGTTACTTATTAAACTTCAGCTTAGTTCTGAGATTGGCACCTTGACCTTAATATTTTAATCACTAGAGTAGTGGACCAAAGGAAATCTACTGTTATGTACATGTTATTTATGTGATCATTATTTTGCTTAATATTTTTGTAAAATTAATTTGCTTGATTAATTTGAGTTTCAAAGCAAGTCTTTTTCAATGCTGCACTGCTTTTGAAGAGTGAAATGATGCTTTATAGTATGTACCCAAAAACTAAAAGCCATTAACAACAACAGCTAAAAGTTATTATTAGATAGGGCTTGCTAGTTTCTGGGTACTTTGCCAAAGATTTTTTAGTTCAGAGGGCAAGATAGCCACAATGCCTTTTGTTATCTTTAGTATTGATTATTCCAATACTCATATGGCCAGTTAACACTTTCCATAAATTTGAGCCAATACAAATCTCTACTGAAGTTTTCCCAAAGTGCGCTATGGCCTCTTTACCTAGCATCATTGTGCTGCTGGATTATGCTTTGTTTGGTTGTTGTTGTGATTATATCAACCATTGAAGTTGTACTGAGAACTTGTAAGGTTTGTTAAACTTACAGGATCATTCTGTACTTGCGTCCATCCTTCAGTCATTATAATTCTTTAGTTTGTCTCGCAAATCTTTTAGGAAAGCTTCCATGGGATGAATACCATCAACAACTCTGTTTGCTAGGTCCCCATCTGATAATCCCCATTCTCTACATCTGCTTACAAAGTGGTCTCTGGATTCTCAACAACATGAATTCTAGTCAAAGAATACAAAAGTTTAACCTCTCTTTAAATTTGCCTTCTGATGTGGCCCTTTCTTTTCGGGGTCTTTTAGCTCCTTAGCTGTTCGTCTTCATGTGTTAAGTTTGTGCATGCTTTTGTTCTCGATTGCGAACACATCTTAACGGCTTGTATTTCTGCATCAGACACACCTAAGTCTTGAAATTAAAACTCTAGACACAGTTTAAACATTTTGAATTTTGTTTGGAGATCTACTGTCTCCCAATCTACACTCCAGGATTTATTAAGGATTTGCCCACTTACCAGCAGGCTGCGTTTACAAAATTGTCTGACAGTATTCAAAACAAAGTCATTGAGGGTTGACGCTTGCCCTTTAGTGCAACTATAATACTATTTATCACCTGTATCACATTTCAATTTAACATGCAGTGTAGAAACAGACCTTTCGGCCCAACAAATCCACGCTGACCCTCCCAAGAGCATCCCATCCAGGCCCATCCCCCTGCCCTTTCCCTGTAATCCTGCAAAATCAAGACATGTAGGCCTCATCAGCATGATGTTTTTCATATTTGTTTACCATTCTACCTTAATGATGATGGTTTTATAATACGTTGCATTTCAGGGCTTGATTAACTCTTTGGACTAGTTTATTTAAAATAGCAAAACACATTACAAGTTATGGAACAGAACTCAAAACAAACCAACTGATGTCCATACAAACAACTTGCAACTCACAACATGCTAACATTCTGACTTCTAACAAATGTAAGGTAGACATACAAAGTATCCAGTCTGGTAAGGGCTGGATTTTAAAATTTTTATCCTTATTGTCAATTCCCCTAAAGGTCCAAACGAATCATGGCATCCTGTCAACCTGATAAAGATCCACATATGTCAACTCTTCACTTCCCATTTGCCAGCCAACCTTCTCTCTCTGCTGTATTGCTACCCCATATACACAGTGCTTTTATTTTGCATAATAATGTTTGATATAGCACCTTATTAAATGCCTTTTGGAAATCAAAGGACAGTTTAGACACTGGTTTCCCCTTTATCGACAATACATGTTTCCTCCTCAAAGAACTCTAATAGATAGGTCAATCAAGATTTCCCTTTCACAAAACCTGTTGATTCTGCCACATTACCTTGAACTTATTGAAATGCCACTTCTAAGACTCTGATTATCTTCAGCAGGACCTCAGCACTTCTCAGCCTACAGCTCAGAACCACTTCTCTGGTGACTGTGATTATTCTGAATTCCTCCCTATTTTCTGTTTCCTGATTTAACACTGCTTCCAGGATGTTATATTTCTCCTGTATAGTGAAACTCATACAAACTAGCTGTTGAATATGTCTGCCATTTCCTTGTTTTCCATCATTAATTCTTCAGTTTCACTTTGTTAACTTTTCATTTTTAAACATTTGCAGAAACTCATACTATCTGAGTTTACAATTCTGGTGAGCCTTCTCTCATACTCTAATTTTTCCTTTCTAATTTATTTTTTGGTCAGTTTGCTGCTTTTATATTCCATGCATGTCATGTCATGATTTCTTTTTACAATATGACACTTTGCTTAATATTTCTAATTAACTACAGATGATGGACCTGTCTCTGGAATTCTTCTTACTCGTTCAAATGTATCTATTTTGTCGATCCAGAAGTATCTCCTTTAAATGTCTAGAACCAAGGGGTCACTATTTAAGGAGTCACCTATTTTAAACAGAGATGAGGGGAAGCATTTGCCGCAGATGTTTATCAGTCCTTAGAAGAGGCTTTCTACAAAGGTGGTGAAAGCAAAGTAATTGGATATTTTTTAAGGCAGATTTAGTAAGATTCTTGTGAAACCAGGGAGGAAAGCTCATCATGCATAGGCAAGACAATGGATTTGAGGTTATAATCCATGATTTTATTAAATTGAGGTGCAGGCTCAAAGGGCCAAATTGTCTGGTCCTGCTCCTGGTTTGAATGTTCTACATACCCCTCAACCTTTTAAAATCTTCTTTTACACCTACCTCTTCATCCGAGATGTTGGTCAGTCGTCCAAATATCTCTCCAAGTGGCTTGTACCAAATATTGCTTGATAAAGCATCTGGGAGGTCCCTTGTGATGCTCGAAATACTTTGAAGACACCGTATAAATTTTGAGGTGAGCAACTTGGCTCCCGATTCCTCAAAGCTTGTTCACCATTTATAAGCCTCCAGTCAGGATTGTGATGGAACATTTCCCACTTGCTTGGATGAGTGCCACTCAAGCAAGACCATCTCAACAGCATGCAGAACAAAATAGTCTGCTTGATCAGCCCCCCACCCACCACCTTAAATATGTACTTCCCCATCTCCACCCCCAACCGCCATCGTATTGTTGATAGTAATGTGTACCATATCTAGATACAATGCAGAAATTCCTTCCACAGCACCTTCTAAACCTGCAATCTCTTCCACCTAGAAGAATAAAGGCAGCAGGTGCATGGAATTGACACCACCTGCCAGTTCCTCTCCAAACCCCACACCACCCTCAATTAGAACTATATCACTATTCCTTCACTGAAATTTGGTCAAAATCATTGAACTCCCTTCCTCATGGCACTAAGGGTGCACCTATCCCCGTGATTACGGTGATTCAAGAAGGCAGCTTATCACCACTTTTTCGAGGGATGGGCAACAAATTCTGGCCTCCAGGTGGAAAGGGTCAAATTCCTTTACTCCCTTGCTGTCCATGCTCCCAAGAAGTGTCCTGAAAGAGGCTGTTTTATAATATGCAGACTCTAACACTCTTGATTGCAATTGCTATATAATGGTTCATGAATCATTTGCCACTGGATAGTTGATGTGCACCCACTGCCCTCAAACCCCATGCAATCCCTCCAATTCCTCCACCAGCAATTTGAAGGGCTGAGACAATACCTGTTGCTGATAAACAGCTTTTCAATTCTGTTTAGATTGAGTAGATGACTCTGCACCCAAAAAACACCTTGAGAATCGGATGGCTTGTTCAAAATACCTTTTATATCAAGATGTCCTACTCGTGCGAATGATCATATGGGTACTACTTGTACAATGTTTGTGTTGCCAATTCATGTCATTGCAAAACAATCACAAGACCAGCTGATTCAATTCCAAATAAATATTTCAACTTGATTCCCCAATCTCATCTTTCCTTGATTGCATTATTAGATGAATCTCAATCTCTTCCCTTCCACTTACCACCATCACCTCAATCTCATCTTCTCTTGATTAAATCTTTTATATGATTCTATGTCCCAAAGACAAGCAGCTGTCAAGTTTTACCAGCTTTTCAGCTTTTGATCGAAATAGCTATTTGTCAGTCTTCTCTTACATAGACACGCTGACACCTTCAATTTAATGGGTCGGCAGGCTCACCTTTGAAGATCTGTTGTGTACATTAAGCCTTAAGTGTGTTGACTTTGAGGCACTCCCAGTGGGTGTCATACATTGATATCTGAATTACTGGAATATTCACTAAGGGTGAGAATTTCACTGCCTTACATGGTGAAACAGCATTCACCTATTTTTAAGGGGAGATGGTGGTATAGCGGTAGTGTCACTTGGCTGGCATCCAAGAACTTGGCCAATGATCCGAGAATATGGGTTCAAATCCCACTATAGCAGATGATGAAATTTGAATTTGATAAAAATTCTGAGATAAAGAGCTGCCCTCATGGTGACCGCATAACTTCTGTTGTAAAATTGTTGTGGAAACCCATCTGGTTCACTAATGTCCTTTTGAGAAGGAAATGTGCCATCCTTACCCTGGCCCACATATGACTGTATATCCACAGCAGCTTAGTTAGCTCTCAACGGCTCTCTGGACATGCAGGGATGGGCAATAAATGCTGACCTAAGCAGCAATGCCTACATCACATGAATTAATTAAAAAAAAAGCTCTTCTGCTCCCAAATTCTTGTTCTCACTTGTCCTCATTGCTTCAAACAGTGACTGTTCTTCTTGAGTCACTAGTGCAATCAGTTACAATTGATCAGAACATCACATATGAGATAATATATAAACTGTAAAACAGTTTATGTTTAATTTTTGCTAAACATTTATCCATCAAAATGACAGGAGAACCTATAATCATGATCAAAGCTGCAGGAAACTTATTTCATTCAAGTATTGTAAGCCAACATATTAGTAAATAGAGCTTGGTACTCACTCTTTGTCAAGTCAGAATATGATTGATTGGTAATTTTAAATGCGAGCCATGTATCTGTTTTTCTAGAAAATATCCACTAGGCACTAATGCAGTTTTTGTAAACAAATGTCTTTTTTAAAAAATTTTTTCATAAAATCTGTGGTTGTGAGATCATGAGACAAGCCTTTGGAGCATAAAGTAGTGGAACTTCAAGCTTTACAACCTAGTGATACCATCTTTCTTTGTTTTTGTTTGCTTAGTCATCAACCAATTTTCATGTTGCATTGAATCCATTATCCAAGAAAGAAATTAAAGCATCCCATTGGTTTTCCTTTTCTCCAAACTCAGGATTCCTCTTCCATGGTTGACAGGTCCTTTGATGAGATCCATTTGATTTCTTGCGCTGCTGCTCTCATTATTCGGCTTCCTCCTGCAATGGAGTTCCCTTTGCCCTCCCTTTCCACCCAAGAAGCCCACACATTAAATAGATCATTTTTCACCACTTCTGCCACCTCCAGCATGATTTTACCAAAACACACACATCTCCCATCATCCTGAAGGGATTAATTTTGCCCTGGTGAACTCCTCAGTTGTCCCTAAAAATTCCTTCGACTCCCAGACAGCACCTTTCAGTATATGCACAGGAGATGCAACATCCACCTGTCTCAGGATACAAAATAGTCAGGTAGTATACCATTCCCCCCTCCCTGTAACTCGAAATGCTTTGAGCCTTACAATTCCCAAGGCGTTTGCTTTTCTCCAATGTTGGCCATGTCTGCATCCACACCCGTCCTCTTCAACTCACTATTGATGACGGTACTGTCAGACATAAATAAAAACCGAAAGAACTGCAGATGCTGTAAATCAGGAACAAAAACAAAGTTGCTGGAAAAGCTCAGCAGGTCTGGCAGCATCTGTGAAGGAAAAAGCATAGTTAACGTTTCGGGTCCGGTTCTGAGGAAGGGTTAATAGACCTGAAACGTTAACTCTGTTTTTCCCTTCACAAATGTTGCCAGACCTGCTGAGCTTCTCCAGCTACTTTGTTTTTGTACTCTCAGACATTTTGGTCACAAGCCATGGAATTTCTTCCATAAACCTCTCTATTCTTCTCTCCTCCTTTAGAATGCTCCTTAATATCTACTTCCTTGACCAAGGTCACCTGAGCTAATGTATTCTTGGTTTGATGTAAATCTTTGCCAGATCACACCTATGAAGCACCTTAGGATGTTTAAACGCTTTGTAGTGAAGCTCAGCCATAGATCAAAATGTGACTTTATTTATTAGGCTGAAACCACTGATTGTGTTTCAAAAGCCTGTAAAACAGCCTTTCAGTGACATAAAACAACCTTTCAGTGACTTAAAACAGTAGCTTCTAAGGTGACAGAGCATTAACATGGCTGTACTCTGCAAGTTGCAAAGCTATTGTAATGGAGTCAGACTGTTTAGAAGAACCTATCAGAGGCAATCATCACAGATAAATACAAAAGGTCAACCTCCTAATACATTCGCAATACAGCCAAGAAAGCTATGTGTTCAACTTAATATCTGCTCCCACTTTTGTGTGTGTGTGTGTGTGTGTGTGTGTACATGACTGAGACTGAATGAATGAGAGAGAGGGAAACCTTGAAGGCATGCATGTGTAAGTTGGAGTGCTTGTAGGATTTTTATTGTTTTGGATGGAAAACACAATAAACACTACTCTCTTTCCTTTACATAAAAGAAACTTAAAAAGTAAATCTGTCTGTGCGTGACTTTTATGATCACAAAAGTTAAACAGTTAAACATTCACTGAATTATCAAGTGTGCAGTTTAAGTAAAAGTGTCCTAAAATCAAAGAATTATAACAGCACACAAGGAGTCTATTTGGCCCATCATGTCTGCACTAGTTCTCCAAATGAATATCACACAGTGCCATTCTCCTGCCTTTTCCTTGTTATTTTATGCATTGTTTCATTTCAAATAACAATTCTTTCAGATTTCCTCGAATTAACCTGCCTGAACCAATCATTCAGTAGTGCATTCCCAATCCTAACCATTTCTTGCCTGAAATGTTTCTCCACCTATCACTTTTGCTTCTTTTATTAATAACTTTAAATGAGCCCTCTCCTTCTCCATCCTTTCAAGACTGGAAACATATTCTCTCGAGTTACTTTGTCCAGACCTCTCATGAGGTCTTCAATCAAGTCTCCTCCCAGCCTCCTCTTCTCCAAAGAAAGCAATCCCAGTTTCTCCAGTCTGTCTTCATAACAGATATTCCTCACACCTGGAATTTTCTTGGAAAACACTGTATACTTTCTCCAATCTTTCCTAAACTGATGCACCAAGAACTGTATGCAATAATGCAGCTGAGGCTTAATGAATGTCTCATATAAGTTCAACAGAAACTCCTTGTTCTTGAACTCTATGCTACCAAGAATAAAGCCTAGGAAAAATGTTACATTAATCGTGCTCTCACCCTAACTTGCTATTTTTCATGACTTAGCCTCATATACACCCAGGTCTCTCTACTCCTGCACCCCACAACCCATTGAGTTCGAACAAGGCATGAGACAAGCCTTTCCACTCTTTTTACCTGCTCGTAACAACATTAAAGATGTGCTATAAATGCAAGTTCATTTCATGATGTTTCCCAGGCTCTATTTCACACAGCAGCTCTCAGTAAGAGTTGAATGCAGGTACATAACTGGTTAAAAGCTTTTCAGTCACATGTCAGAGAATATATTACGCAAGCAATTTGCTTCACATTCAAGAGCTCTTTCTGGAAGACTTTTTTTTCCAAAACATTTTTTTGTCTGAATCATTTAAATAAATTATATGACTACCAAACTACAGAATCAAACCAGCTATTGGCACCTGATTAAAAATGAATGTTTTGTTCACAAAAATATGTGATTTTAGGATGTTATTTTGCCATAGTTACTAATTGGTTCAAAGGAGAGTTCGGCAATTTTAACATCTTTAGATTGGCCTCCCTCTTAACTTGCCTACAATGGAAAGTAAGTATAGACTGAAGTAAAATACATCAGATGAGTTTCAGTTGAGTAAGAAGAAAGAGACAATTGCTGAGAGTAATGGAGGCTGCTATAGATATCCAAGCTTTCTGCTTATTTTGGGCATTGCAGTTAGGTGTAGTGGCTATTGATTGCACTACATATCCAGTAATGCAATACTCTCCACTGTTGAGTAAGGCATAATGAAGTTGAGCCTAATATGCTGAGAAAAGGTATGAACAGGCCAGTAATGGTTTCAACATGGTGTGAGATCATTCCTTTAACAATGACAACTGCTGCTTCCAGAAGGGCCAACTGATAAGTGACCAAAGCACCTGCTTGTGCTTGTTATTGTCATTTTTTAACGTGAGTTTCTTTTATTCACTCATGGAACATGGGTGTCGTTGGCTAAGCCGGCATTTGTTACTTGTCCCATTGTTGCCCTTGAGAAGGTAGTGGTGAACTGCCTTCTTGCACTGCTGCAGTCCATGTCCTATAGATACACCCACTACGCCATTATAATTTTGACCCAGCAACAGTGAACAGTGAAATACCTGTCTTTCATTTGAAAATTATTCTCCCTTGTTATTGACTCTTTGACAAAGGGGAACAGCTGTTTTTTAATCCATCCTGTCCATGCCTCTCATAATCTTATACATCTCTATCAGTTACCCACTCAATCTTCTGTGCTGTAAAGAAAACAACCTGATCTTATCCAGCCTGTCTTCAATGCTGAAATGCTCCATTCCAAGCAACATCCTGGTGAATTTCCTTTGCACCCCCTCCAGTGCAATTACATCCTTCCTATAGTGTGGTGACCAGAACTGCACACAGTACTCCAGCTGTGGCCTAACCAAAGTTCCGTACAAGTCTGACATTACCTCCCTGCTCTTATAAAGTATGCCATGATCATGAAAGGCAAGTATCCCATATGCTGCCTTAACTAACCTATCTTGCCACCTTCAGGTGGACAAGCACCCCAAGATCCGTCTGTTCCTCTGACCCTCCTGGTGTCTTGCCATTCATTGAGTGCTCCCTTGTCCTGTTCCTTCTTCCAAAGCACATCACCTCATATTTGTCAGTGTTAGATTCCATCTGCCACTGCTTTCCCCATCTGACCAATCCGTTTCTCTCCTCCTCTAACCTAACACTTTCCTCCTCACTGTCAACCACCCAGCCAATATTTGTGTCATCAGCAAACTTACTTATTAGCCTCTTACATTCTCATCTAAATCATTTTGATCATCACAAACAATAAGGCATCTAGCACTGATGCCAGTGGTATGCCACTGCACACTGGGCTCCAGTCACACAAACCTTCAACCTATGACGAAGCCAATGTTGGATCCACCTTGGCAGGTTTCTCTGGATCCCATGAGTTTTTAACCTCCTTTATCAATTTCCCCTGTGGGCCCTTGCTGAGATCCATATGAATGACATCAACTGCACTATCCTCATCCAAACATTTGGTCACCTCTTTGAAAAATTCCAACAGATTTGTTAGGTATGACCTCCCTCCGATAAGGCCATGCTGACAGTCTCTGATCAAACCTCACCTGTCAAAATTTTCTCCTTCAGTATTTTCTCCAATAGTTTCCCTACCGCTGATGTGAGACTCACTGGTCTATCTCTCCCACCCTGGTTGTAAAGTGGAGCCACATTTGCTGTCCTCCAGTCCTCTGACACTTCCCCTGTGGCTAGAGACAGTTTCAAATTTGGGCCAGGCCTCAATATTTTACTATTTCATTTCCTACAGTAACCTGGAACGCGGTCATCCAGACATGGCGATTCCACCCCTTTTAAGTCTGCCAAAACCTCCAAAACCTCCTTGCTTCTTATATCAATCTGCTCAAGAGATTCACAGTCCATCTTCTTCAATTCTGTAGTTGCATCCTCCTCCCGAGTGAAGACAGATGTGAAGTATTCATTTAACACCCTACCAATGTCCTATGGCTTCACTCACGGATTGTTCTCTTCATCTCTAATAGGCTCTACTCTTTCCCAGGTTATTCTCTTCCCTTTAATATACGTGAGGAATAATTGCGATTCTCCTAATCTTGTCTGCTAATATTTTCTAATAGTCCCTCTTTGTTCTCCTAATTGCTTTCTTGAGTTCCCTCCTGCACTTTCTATACTCCTTTAGGACTTCCATTGGTTACTCCCTTTGAATCTGTTACACATTTCCCTTGTCCTTCTGATGGAAGATTTTTCACTTTGTCTGCACAAGTGCAACTCCAACAATATTCAAGTAACTTGACACCATCCAGGACAAAGCAGCTTGCTTGATTGGCACCACATGCATGAGGATCCCTCCAGCACCAAAAAGAACAAAAGTGAAGTACAGCATGGCCCTCCGAGCCAATGCCGATTATCATGCCCCAACTAAACTAAAAAAACAAACCTTCTGCCCTTATTCAGTCTGTATCCCTCTATTCCCTCCCTATTTATGTAACCTTCCAGATGCCTCTTAAATGTCGCCAATGCGCCTGCTTCCACCACCTCTTCTGGCAGAGCATAACAGGCTCCTACCACTCTCTGTGTGAAAAACTTCCTTCACACACCTCCCTTAAACTTTCCCCCTCTCACCTTGAACCTGTGACCTCTTGTATTTGAAACTTTAACCCTGGGAAAATGCCTCTGACTATCCACCCTACCTGTGCCTCTCATAATTTTGCAGACCGCTATCAGATCTCCTCTCAGCCACCACCTTTTCAGTGAAAACAATCCTCATCTTTTTAACCTTGGAGAGTTGGGTGGAGAAATGGCAGATGGAGTTCAATCCAGGCAAACGTGAGGTGATGCATTTTGGAAGATCCAATTCAAGAGCGAACTATACGGTAAATGGAAAAGCCCTGGGGAAAATTGATGCACAGAGAGATCTGGGTGTTCAGTTCCATTGTACCCTGAAGGTGGCAACGCAGGTCAATAGAGTGGTCAAGAAAGCATGCGGCATGCTTTAATTCATCGGACGGGGTATTGAGTACAAGAGTTGGCAGGTCATGTTACAGTTGAGTAGGACTTTGGTTCGACCACATTTGGAATATTGCGTACAGTTCTGGTTGCCACATTACCAAAAGGATGTGGATGCTTTGGAGAGGGTGGAGAGAAGGTTCACCAGGATGTTGCCCGGTATGGAGGGTGCTAACTATGAAAAGAGGTTGAGTAGATTAGGATTATTTACATTAGAAAGACGGAGGTTGAGGGGGGACCTGATTGAGGTGTACAAAATCATGAGAGGTATAGACAGGGTGGATAGCAAGAAGCTTTTTCCCAGAGCGGGGGACTCAATTACTAGGGGTCACAATTTCAAGGCGAGAGGGGAAAAGTTTAAGGGAGATATGCGTGGAAAGTTCTTTACGCAGAGGGTGGTGGATGCCTGGAATGTGTTGCCAGCAGAGGTGGTAGAGGCGGGCACGAGAGCACCATTTAAGATGTATCTAGACAGATAAATGAATGGGCAGGGAGCAGAGGGATACAGATCCTTGGAAAATAGGCAACAGGTTTAGATAGAGGATCTGGATCGGCGCAGGCTTGGAGGGCCGAAGGGCCTGTTCCTGTGCTGTAATTTTCTTTGTTCTTTGTTCTTTCCTCATGGTCAATGCCCTTAAGACCAGGCAAATCCTGGTGAACTTCCTCTCTCCAAATCTTCCACGTCCTTCTAGTAGTGTGGCTACCAAAACTGCGCACAGTAGCCTAATGTGGCCTAACAAGGGTTTGATATAGCTGCAATGTGGTTTACTAACTCTTGTACTCCATGACCAGGCCGATGAAGGCAAGTATGCCATATGTCTTCTTAATCACCTTAGCCACTTGTGTAGCCATTTTTAGGGAACTGTGGACCTGCATGCCCAGATCCATCTATATGTTAATGTTTGTAAGGGTTCTGCCATTTACAGTATAACACACACCTAAATTTGAAGCTCCAGAATGCATCACCTCACATTCGTCTGGATTAAACTCCATCTGTCATTTCTATGTCCAAGTCACCAATCTATCTATATCCTGTTGTACCCTTTCACAATTGTCGGCACTGTCAGCAACTCCACCAATTTTCATGTCATCTGCAAACTTATTAATCAGACCACCCACATTTTCCTCCAAATAACTTATATATACTATAAACAACAGAGAACCTAAGACTGATCCCTGTGGAACACCATTAGTTACCAGTCTCCATTCTGAAAACACCCTTCCATCGCTACCCTCTGACTTCTATGACCAAGCCAGTTTTATATCCATCTCGCCAGCCCACACTGAATTCCATGTGATTTTAGTTTTTTTACCAATCTGCCATGTGGGGCTTTATCAAATACCTTACTAAAGTCCGTATAAACTACATCCACAGCCCTTCCCTCATCACTTATCTTAACAATGCTTAGTTGTAGCATTGTGTACTATCTACAAGGTGCACTGCAAAAATTAACCAAGTCTCTTTAGACAGGGCTTTTCAAACACATGGCCACCTGCATCTAGATGGACAAGAGCAACAAATACATGAGAACACCAGGACCTGCAATATCCTCTTCAAACCACTCACCATCCTGTCTTAGAAATCTATTGCCATTCCTTCACTGTCGCTCGGTCAAAATCCTGGAACTGCCTCCCTTAAGGCATTGTAGGTCTGTCTCCAGTATGTGGACTGCAAAAGTCCAAGAAGCCAGCTTGCCACCAACTTCTCAAGGCCATGGGATGGGCTATAAATGCCAGGCTCAGCCTGTGAGTGGATGTAATTTTAAAAAATAGTAAAAATATGATGAGGTCAATCAGCAAAATCTCTTCTCATACCAAAAACATAAGATAAGATGGTCCAGATTTAAGATTGATAATGATAATGATAAAGATTCAGAGAGTGTTCACAGTATGCTTGTAAAGCTGATGTACATATTACTGGATTACAATATCGTGTTACTAATTTAATCAATGTATTACCTTTGTCCAACTCAAATTTTCATGTTGAACATGACATGTACACAACTGAATTTCATTCTGTTAGTCTAAATGCAGACTGTAATCCCCTTGAGGGAAAGTTTAAAAAAGAATCATTGAACATATTGGAAAATACTTTAAAAATTGATGTAACTTTCATTATACACGTGATGAATATCTACAAGATGGGCAAAAAGAGCTTGCAGCAAAGCAAAATGTGTTTCATTTGTATAAAAACATGTTGTCGGTACTGAAACAGAAATGTTAAAGTTTGTGTTGAAGAAGTGTACAGTTAATGACTTTGGTGCCTGAAGACTAATACATGAAACTTGGTTACAATCACCATTATTAGAATATCTCCAATGTTCACTTTCCTGATATCTTAAACAAATGAAGATCATTTTGTTATGGACCAGACCAAATCCCCTCAAAATATGTTTAGAAGATACACTGGCAGCTACATTGGCCCCATTCCCCATCTCTTCCTCCGTTATATTGATGACTGTATCGGCGCTGCATCATGCTCCCATGAGGAGCTCGAACAGATCATCCACTTTACTAACACCTTCCATCCCAACCTTAAGTTCACCTGGACCATCTCTGATACCTCTCTCTCCTTCCTGGACCTCTCTGTCTCCATCTCTGGTAACCACTTGGAAACTGATATCTATTTCAAGCCCACCAACTCCCACAGCCACCTAGAATACGCCTCCTCTCACCCACCCTCCTGCAAAAATGCCATCCCCTGTTCCTAATTCCTTCGCTTCCACCGCATCTGCTCCCAAGATGAGGCATTCCACTCCCGGACATCCCAGATGTCCTCGTTTTTCAAGGACCGCAATTGGCCCTCCAGAGAGGCCGAAAACGCTCTCGACCACATGTCTCGTGTTTCCTGCACCTCAGCCCTCACACCCCCACCCTGCAATAACAACAAAGACAGAATTCCCCTTGTCCTTGCGTATCACCCCATCAACCTCCGGATTCAATGCATCATTCTCTGCCACTTCTGCCACCTGCAATCTGACCCCACTACCAAGGATATATTTCCCTTCCCACCTTTATCTGCCTTCCGGAGGGACCGCTCTCTCCGCGACTTCCTCGTCCGCTCCACACTCCCCACTAGCCCCACCACCCTCGGCACTTTTCCCTGCAACGCAGGAAGTGCTACATCTGCCCCTATACCTCCCCCCTCACCTCCATCCCGGGCCCCAAGAAAACCTTCCACGTTAAACAGATGTTCACTTGCACATTCGCTAATGTGATCTATCGTATCCGTTGTTCCCGATGTGGCCTCCTCTATATCGGGGAGACCAAGCAGAGACTCGGAGACCGCTTTGTGGAACACCTACGCTCGGTTCGTGACAAACGACAACACCTCCCAGTCGCAAACCACTTCAACTCCCCCTCCCACTCCTTGGATGACAAGTCCATCCTGGGCCTCCTCCAGTGCCACAACGATGCCACCTGAAGGCTGGAGGAACAGCACCCCATATTCTGCTTGGGAACCCTGCAGCCCAATGGTATCAATGTGGACTTCACAAGCTTCAAAATCTCCCCAACACCGACCTCATCCCAAGACCAGCCCGCCTCGTCCCCACCTCCTTGACCTGACCATCTTTTTTCCCACCTATGTGCTCCTCCCACCTCACTGACCAACACCCACCCCTACTTCCTACCTACTAGCCTCATCCCTGCCTCCTTGACCTGTCTGTCTTCCCTCCCACCTACCCGCCCCTCCGTCCTCACTGACCAACCTCCATCCTAACTCCCTACCTACACTCACCTTTACTGCTTTCATCCCCGCCTCTGTGACCTGTCCATCTTCTCTCCACCTATCTGCTGCTCTATCCACCTTCTATCATCGCCTCCCCCTCTCTCTATTTATTTCAGAGCCTCCTTCCCCTCCCCCATTTCTGAAGAAGGGTCCAGACCCGAAACATCAGCTTTCCTGCTCTTCTGATGCTGCCTGGCCTGCTGTGTTAATCCAGCTCTACACCTTGTTATCTCAGACTCCAGCATCGGCAGTTCCTGATATCTCCATGTTTAGAAGATAGCCTAGATGCTAACGTTTTCTTATTTTAATGGTAAGTGCCAGGCACCATGTTCCAGATGCAATTTGATTGGTCAAACTACCAGTCTTGAAGTAAAACACACTTTATTCATATGCAATGGTTAAAAGACAACAAAAGAAAGAATTGGAATAACTTAACTCTATTGAAAAACTTAACAGAATAATATATTATTTAACTACCAAACAGTATCCATAAACACACCCTTGGGAAAGGCAAATTCAGTAAAATAGATTGTCTCACATGGAATTCTAGAAGCAGGAAGAGAGCCCCAGCTTCTAGCTGTAACAGAAATAGGAATAAGAGCTTCCACATCCAGCTTCAAGACCTCAGCAGCAACTGTGACTAAAAAATTAAAACTAAAAATCCTGGTTCTCTGGGAGCTTGATTCCACCCATTCAGGCTGTTTCTATTGTTCCAATTTTAAAGAAAAACCAAGACCTCACAAGCCTTGAGCAGAATGAATAGCACCTCTGCCCCAAGCTTTCTTCTGAGTAAAAAAAAGAACAAAATACACCTCTTAAAGCCAAAGTATCATCACAATATTCTATCACTGGTCAGAAGTGAAAAATCAAGTGAAAGATTGAAGTAATTATAAAATAAATGATTTAGAAATCCTTGGACAGCACAACCATTAATTAAATAAAACTCATTGGCCAATAAAATTAGTTGAAAAGTTTACAATCAGAAATCCAGCCCCACTGAATTGACCACTACAGGAGAATGGCAGTATGTGTACAGTTCAGAACCTACCAGCTAGATTACAACTGCTTGATTTACATGTAGAAAGAAGATACTTAAAGATTCAATATTATAGGCATTGTTTGGCCACTGTTTCCATGATGAAAATCATGTCTATCATATGGTAAAATGTCTCCCATAAACACCAGAGTCCACTTTGTGTGTGGAAGCAGGACCTATTGTTTGGGTGGCAGAATGCTACACTTTCAGCAGCCTGGTAGCCAAATCTACAGTCTTGACAGGGATTACTGGTATCTCCATCCAGCTGAGTTTTATGATTTATTTGCACAACTGGAGAGTCTCCTGTCCAGTCCACATTACACTCATGAGCTGCTGGTCTTCCCTTGCCCAATTACCTCCTTTACTTTTGAGGAAATGTTTACGAATTTGGCCAGTATTCTAACTGCTGATCTCGATGTCTTTCAGCCTGGAATGCTACTCCTGCACCTATATTTGGTGCCTGCATCTCACCTGATGAGGCCAGAGAGCCAATTTGCCTTGGTTTTGCCTTTGGCCTCATTAGGCATATGCTGTGTGCACATTGGTCCTGATCTAATCTCTCTGCATAGGTTCTCAAATTTTAGTCCAGGATATCAACTGCACTTCTTTGGTTAGCTGGTTGAAATGTCCTGGAAAAATGCTAAATGGACAAAATACAGTAGTTGGCCATAGAATCACATCGGAAATAATAAAAGATATAATAGCACTGAGGAAAAGTTGAACCAAATGAAGGTATTGTGACAATTTTGTCCTGTCCCACCATACTATCTAGGTGCTGGTTGACTTCAGAACAAAAGAGTCAATTTATTATTCATCTGGACCTCAATTTAAAAACCTGGCAGTCTGAATGAGGCTTAATTAACAGAACACTCACTGTGCCCAATTCAGTTTTCATCAGGCCTCATAGTACTGCTGTGCAAGTCTAAGCACGAATACCCTGCCCCATGCACATCATATAAGCTTGCACATGCACATTCATGAATCTGTGTCAAATCAAAATGCTTGTACAGAATACCAGCAGAATATTTAAACACACCAATCCGCTCACCTCTAGGAGACCTGCCAGACAATGTCATAATGTGGATTTCTGCCTCAAGACAAAGTTAATTATTATTCGCTAAATCAGGCCTTTGAAGTTAGCATAAAAATTTAATCCTTACTCATTGTGATACGTGAACACTAATTACAGCATTCATCAACCCAAATTTAACATTTGCCCTTTGCTGGCACTACATAGCCTTTACAATGATACTGAATAAGTCAAGATAAAAACAAATTTGACACATATTTTTCTGGTCATTTCACTGTTTGGTTCACCAACATATAGAGTAAGATTTCCTCCTTGCAGCAGATCTAAAAAAGGCCATAAAATTTTAGTACACATATGATTTCACCGCACCGGGTATAAAAACCATCTTCTGCAATGTTCATGGAAGTTATCTTTCATCATTGACTCAACTCCAGTTGCGTCATTTAAGTTATACACTACACCAATAATGTCTGCAAACATATTTCTATATGTTTATATATTAGACTTGGTAGTGTCGTTGAAACGACAAAATGGCCATGTTGTTTTAACACAAACTCAGTTGAAGTGCTGCTGCAATATAATTGACATTTGTCACTTAATCAAATATAATCCTTCACCTATGTCTCTAAGTCTGATCAACATGCATTAAAATTATTTGGACCCTGAAATTCGAAAGTTTACATTTAAGATATCATATCTGTGTGAGGAAGTCCAACTAATTCAGCAGCACCTTTTTGTCTTCAATTTTTTTTGCTGCAGCTTAATAGAGCAGCTTCTAATCTAATATTTTGCTTCCTATACTGATTACGCTGTCACAAATTCTGGCTGTTGGTTTTGACAGCTTTTGCTCTTTTATTTCCTGTGGCAAAAGTAGCTTTGTCCTTGATGTCCTGAGGATGTCTTTCATGTCTCAGCTCCACTTTCAAGTCACACATTCTCCAGTGGTTCTTCTTGGCTCTGCCAGTCTGTTTTCCATATGCCAGTTCTTTAATTTTAAATCTCTTATTCTGGTAGCTCCACAAATTATTCATTTTTACTTAGACTTTCCTTCCCTGCATGTGTATTCACTCTCCCTAACATGTTTTAGTTTCAATCTTTCACTCTGAGGACTTACAGCATTTACATCTCATTGACAGGTATTTATTTGTCGTAAGTCCTGGAACACAGGTATTGACTGTAAGATTTGAAATTCCTTACTTCCCAAAGAAACCACTTCAGTTAAATATCAGAAACGGAAGCAGGGATAGAGGAGAGAGGTGTACAGGGGTTGGGGGGTGGGGGTGGTGGTGGGGGGTGTGGGTGGTACAAAGGCTGAGCAATGAAGTGTGAGGGCTGGTAGGATCAAAACATCTGCTAATGTTTCACAGATTGGAACTGCTGAAATGAATGGGAGCCTTGTTACAATAATCGCTTCTTTACTCTGAAGGCTGAGTGTTCACAGTTTTCACTTCAGGCAACATAAAATTTGTATATTTGCAAAGTCAAAGCCAATCTCACAGGTCAGTAGGTGAACCTCTCCGTACTGCCAGCAGTGCAAACACTTCCCTGCACACAGTGAACTAAAGAGCCCTTCAAGACCCGGAGGGGATATTGAGTGTATTTTTCACCATTGAAACTAATCAGAATCAACAGCACAGAAAAGTAATGATTGAGATTGCCTTTGATGTGACTGCTTCTCTCCATCAAAGCAGGAAATGGTACCATGACAGGTACCTCACTGAAGGAAGGATACTTGCCATAGACTGAGTGCAATGAAGGTTCACCAGACTGATTCATGAAATAGTGGGATTATCTCGTGAGGAGAGATTGAGGAGTCTGGCCCTACGTTCTGTTGAGTTCAGAAGAATAAAAGATGATTTAATTGAAGCAAACAAAATTTTTACGGGGCTCAACAGGGGAGATGTAGGAATGATGTTTCCCTGGACTGTGGGTTCAACCAGAGGACACAGTCTCAGCATAAGGAGTTAGCCATTCTGGACTGAGAGGGGGAGGACTTTCTTCACTCAAAGGCAGGTGAATCCTTGGAATTCTCCACTCTAGGGAACTGGATGCTCAGCCACTGAGTATGCTTGAGAGCAAGTTCAATAGATTTCTTGATATTAAAGACATAAAGGGAAATGGGGATTGTGCAGTCAAATGGCATTGATGGAGTAGGTCTAATTGAATGGTGGAGCAGTACTGAGGGTTTGAATGACCTGCTCCTTCTCCTATATGCTGATGTACCCAAAATCGACCATGCTTTCTGCACTGAATCTTTCTGTCTTTTATCAATTATCTCCACTCTGGTCTCCCAAGAAACAGTTCTATTGTCCCCATTAACATCTCTCGAAATTGGTCATTTTCATAAATAGACAGAGAAGGTCAAACAGTTTGATCACTTGGGGTCATAATTGGTGAGCCCAGTCCAGTCCTTGTACAGAATTGTCTGCCTTTGGCAGGAGTCACTGAGCCATTCCCCCAGGAGATTTTAATATCCTTAAACTCAGTGGCACTGAGGTCAGTTGGAGTAATGTGTATCATTAGTAATTTAATTTTGCACAGATCTGAAATACAATCCACGACCTTTCTGTATGATTTAGCTGCTCGATGTTTCACTTGAACTTTTTAAGGAGCTCGCACCATTGGAGTAGCTGAGAGAAATCAGAGTCAGGCCTCAACCTGTTGTGATTGGGAGTCCGAAGATGGTGAGGCCACCACCTCTCCACTCTACTCAATGGAGTTTAGAAGGATGAGGAGGATCTCACTGAAACTTACAGATACTGAGAGACCTGGATAGAGTATACGTAGAGAAGATGTTTCCATCAGTAGCAGAGACTAGGACCTTGGGCAGAGAGATGGTAGATGGAGTTTAATCTGGAAAAAAATGAGGTGATGCATTTTGGAAGGTCTAATCCAGATGGAAAATTAAGAGAGATAGTAGAAACTGCAGATGCTGGAGAATCTGAGATAACAAGGTGTAGAGCTGGATGAACACGGCAGGCCAAGCAGCATCAGAGGAGCAGGAAAGCTGACGTTTCAGAAATCTTCTGAAGCAGCGTCCGGACCCGAAACATCAGCTTTCCTGCTCCTCTGGTGCTGCTTGGCCTGC
>NC_063347.1:43849217-43916487 GCF_021869965.1 Rhincodon typus | reverse complement strand
GCAGGCCAAGCAGCACCAGAGGAGCAGGAAAGCTGATGTTTCGGGTCCGGACGCTGCTTCAGAAGATTTCTGAAACGTCAGCTTTCCTGCTCCTCTGATGCTGCTTGGCCTGCCGTGTTCATCCAGCTCTACACCTTGTTACCTCGGAAAATTAAGAGTACTGATAGGCAGAGGGATCTGGGTGTACAGGTACACAGGTCACTGAAAGTGGCAACGCAGGTGGAGAAGGTCATCAACAAGGCATATGGCATGCTTGCCTTCATCGGCCAGGGCATTGAGATTAAAAATTCTCACGTAACATTGCAGCTTTATAGAACATTAGATAGGCCACATTTGGAATATTGTGTTCAATTCTGGTTGCCACACTACCAGAAGGATGTGGTGGCATTGGAGAGGGTACAGAAAAGAATTACCAGGATGTTGCCTGGTATGGAGGGCATTAGCTATGAGGTGAGGTTGGAGAAACTTGGGTTGTTCTCACTGGAACGACGGAGGCTGAGGGGCGACCTGATAGAGGTCTACAAGATTATGAAGGGCATGGACAGAGTGGACAGTCAGAAGCTTTTTCCCAGGGTGGAAGAGTCAGTTACCAGGGGCCATGGGTTTAAGGAGCGAGGGGCAAGGTTTAAAGGTGATGTATGGGGCAAGTTTTTTACATAGAGGGTGGTGGGTGCCTGGAACTCACTGCCAGGAGAGGTAGTGGAAGCAGATACAATAGTGACTTTTAAAGGGCGTTTTGACAAATACATGAATAGGGTGGAAACAGAGGGATACAGTCCCCGGAAGGATAGGGGGTTTTAGTTGTGAAGGGCAGCATGTCGGTGCAGGTTTGGAGAGCTGAAGGGCCTGTTCCTGTGCTGTAATTTTCTTTGTTCTTTGTTCTAAGTCAGGAAAGGGAAGAGATTTACACATGTTCATTGTTGTCAGAAAACGTCAGTCTTTTTACATGAGTTTGACCAAAGAGAATTGACATCAGGCGCACATCTATTTTATTATCAGATGAAACCTAGATGAACATTAGAGTTACATTCTATTTGTTCAAAGTAGTAGATCTTCGTTGATTTAAACTGTGACAATACGTTGTTACTGGCAGAATTATGTTCACCTTTGAAATTTTGTAGATTTAGAGCAATAAGGCAAACATTCCGTTGAATTGAAACCCATTTCAAATTGAAAATCTCTCAGAAATTACATTAATTATATTGTAATCAAAATGCAATTGTTCACATTTTGTAATCAATGTTGAACTTGCAAATGAAATTATTGAGATTTTTGTATTTTGTAGTTTTTTTTAATATTTAGTACACCAACTTCACTTAGCACTCTTGATATTTATTATCAACTTCCTGTTATACTTTCGTTCCCCATTTTATTTAATTTGTGTCTCACTGCTAACTTCTATTTTGTACTTTCAAATATATTTTTAAGACGTACTTTAAGAAAGAAAATCTCTTCTAGTTGCTTTGCTGAAACAGGCATACAGCATCCTCAACATTTCCATTTGAATTCCACAGCTTGTCGCTCAGTTATTAATGTCTAGCTGGTCTAAGCACTGTGGGACTGATATCGGGATTACTGACTTTTCTGACTTTTGTCTAGATTAGAAGGGGGAGCTTTACAGTAAATATACTCTTTCAAGCAACTAGTTTTTAGGCTAAATTGAGATTATGAATTTGCTGCTTTCTTTGCGCAGTTGTATCATTATTTTCACATATGTCTAAATAGTTGGTGAAAGAAAAACAGTAGCTAAGGCCTACTTTAGCACTGTGTTCTTAAAACTTTGATCAAAGTAATTTTCTGTCCCTCCATCCTCATCATTTGTGTTTCATTTCGGATTAGTTTCACAAAGTGCATCTGTATGGTTTAAATTAGTTTCAGTGAAAATTTTAAAAATATCCTCAGTGACACAGAATAGAATCGTAACACATCCATAAGGTGGCCACAAATTGATACTCTCAGAGATAATGAGCCAAATCTTCCGTACTGTGTACCATCAGTCCTACCTAATGATGTGCATCAGGACACTGTGGAAGTCCTGATGTAAAGACAAATGTGAGAATTACCCCGTAAGTATCAACTTCTGATGGGAAGTTCCACTGTTTCCAAGGACCTTCTGCAAAAGTCTCCATTTCTGAGCTAGATTTGGAGACTTAAGATAGTCCCACGGTTTGAATCTGGATAAGGTCATGATCCATAGTCCACAAAGGACCAGGGGCACCTCTCTACATGAGAGACAGAGACAGTTGGTAAGGTATAACTTCAGAGTAACCACTCCACAAATATGAGGTAAGGTGATGAGGCAGACCTCCATGAACCACTGCAGCTGGTACAGGGATTAAACCTACATTGTAAACTTCAATCTGCACCATACACTCTTGTCATCCAGCCAACTGAGCGAACCGATCCCAATTTACAGGAGTAGTTGTCCAGGAAATGAAAAACCTATTAAGTTCTCATCTAACATCTGCTAAACTGCACAACTGACTACTGTGCCCACCTCCGCCACTCCAACCCCACAGCCCCGCATTGCTCCTGACCTTTGGATTTATCTCCCACCCCATTCCCGCACAATTATCCCACAAACTGCCCTGACCCAATGTGACTACCCTCCCGATGAACCTCCCTATCTGACCACCTCCCAGAGCAGACCTGACTAACATCCAAATAACCCGTCGATCCCTCCTGATCTGAATATACTGCTCCATCCCTGTCCCTATTACCCACTTAACCACCTCACCCACACACCCTCCTAGCCATTTTTTTACCCACATTTTCCCTCTTCATCCCCCTCACCCATTCATGAGTGTGGAAAGACTGAATGTTTAAAATTAACAGCTTATACCATAAAAAGGGTGGGCCCTGTATTCCTCCAACTCTACTTTGCTCTGATGCCATTCCCAATGGGCACCGAGCAGCTTATTCCTGTGAAAGCCAGGTTGAAGTGACCAAATAGAAATGTGTAGCAGCATTGAATCAGCAATATTTACCAGAACAGTGCCGATCCCATGATTATTACCACTGCTGAAACTATCTGAGCCATAGTTCCAGTGTTTCAGTGTTTGATGGTCAAGTTAATTCTGTTTGTGTAGATGTGTTTCATTCTGTAATTGTGTATTTCTGTTGCGTCGTTAATACTATATGTGACCTCCAGATTTGTAGTACAGAGCAGATTGACACTTAATGAATCTTGCCTACATTTCATAAGTCTGAAGGGACCAATGGAGCTAACAGCAGCAATATTACATTAATTACATGGAAATATCCATGTAAATTACAGAGCTTGGTGAATGAATAAATTTCCATCCGGGGGATACCTCAGGTGGACCCTCTTAAACGTATTGCCAGTCTGACAGGATATTTTACACTTGGCTTAACAGTTCTCAGAAACAAAGGCACAAAATGCCACTTAATTAATAAATTACCATTCCATTTTTCCTACAGTCTGAGTGGACAGGTGTTGTTTTGTACTAGCTGTGACTCAGAACTCTTGCCTCTTGTCAGAAGGTTATGAGTTCAGTTCTGCACCAGAAACTTGCATAAAATCTGGGATGAGTCTCCTCGATAGTGCTGAAGGAGTGCTGCAGTGTTTAACATGCTATGGCTCTGATGAGATGTTAAACCCAAGCCCAGTCTGCCCTGCAAGGTGCCTGCGAAAGGTACAATGTGTTTGTTTCAAAGAAGAACAGGAGGTTTCTAATGGGGTCTTGCCCAATATGTAACCCACAGCCACTTGGGACTGTGCTGTGTATGTTTTGGCTGCTTAGGTTATAAAATTGACATGGTGATTCCATTTGAAAAATACTTGATGGACTACTAAGCTTTTAGGAATGTGCTGAGGCCATGAAAGACACCTCAGAAATGCAAGAGTATAAAATTAGAAATGATTTTGAGGGAACATTTTCTCATTAAATTGGACCTTTGTCTGCAAGCATTATGCATGAGTTTGGGAGCACTCTGAATTGTAAAGTGAGTTCATGTGTTTAAATTGTTTATTGTTGTGTGTAAATACTTATTGTGTGTATTTTTTTCCATATTTTGTCATCCAGTATTTTCAGTCTGGGCTTTTAGAGAGGCAGCAAAAGCATTGCTTTTGAATCGCCGAGAGGCTGTATCTAAGGCAGCCGGTGATCCAATCAAACTGGAATGCAATCACGGATTGTTGTGTTTGAAATAGCAGCTATAAATTTAAATATTAGAACTCCAAAACCTGACATAGAATGTACTTATCTGTCTTCAATTTCAGATCAGAATTTCCACCCCCACTTTAACAGTTATGTCAGCAGTGAAGCAACTTTAAGAATTGCAATTTCCAAGTCACAACATCCATGCATAAAATTCTAAGCTTCAGATATTCAACTTTATAAAATAGACATGGACAAATGTTTGAGTTGTGAACAAGTTCTTATTCCACAAAACATTTGACTTTTTAAATATTTTTAATCTGATATTTTGATTTCCATGATAACCTACTCAAGCCCTCAGTGAATTGTGCAGCTTCCAATCGCTTTATGCATAAATTATTAGTTGATAACTAATTAAAATGCAGTAATTAACAGAGTGACTAGTGGATCTCAATTACTCATCAAGCTCTGTACTCTTGCTATTTAATTATCAAAGAAAAATGACACAGGGGGCTGAATTTTCCCACTTGCAGTTGAGTGTTTTGTTGAGGGATATCACGGTAGGCAATCTGTCATGGCTCACAGCCACATGCTATTAATTATGGAACTGGGCTCTTTGGTGCCCTTTTTGTGGAATCACAAGACTTTTATTTATTCATTCATGGGATGACGGCTTTGCCTTCATCTGCCCATCCCTAATTGCCCAGAGGGCAGTTAAGAATCAACCACATTGCTGCGGGTCTGGAGTCATTTGTAGGCTAGACCAGGTGAGGATGACAGTTTCCTTCTCTAAAGGGCATTAGTGAACCAGATGGGATTTTTTCAACAATGGTTTCATGATTATCATCAGACTCTTAACTTATAATTTTCTTGAATTCAAATTCCACCATTTGTCATGGTGGGATTTGAACCTAGGTCCCCAGAACATTACCTGGGCCTCTGGATTAACAGTCCAGCAATAATACCACTAGGCCATCGCCTCCCTGGTGATGGAAAGACGAGAAAGATAGAAATACTCACCACTGCCAGGACTTTGTGGAGTTCATCCTGCTAGCACCATATTTAATGCCCAGTTTCAGGCTAACTGAGATGCCAGGAACCGTGACTCTCACTGTTGCAATCAACTATTATCACTGGGGACACAGTTTAGAAAGGAAATCTCACACCTGCTTCCCAGGCAGGGACCTGGAGGTGCTGGTGGAGGGGACAGCAGTCCTTTTCATTCTTGACCATTGCAAGAGGACATACTACAAGACACAGCCAGGCTGGATTCAGATAGCGGCTTGAATCAGTGTTGAGTCCAGGTTTAAAGGAAACACAACAGTAATCTTCTGCACTTTGCAATGGTATGTGCCACCATCTCTGTATTATTGTCTCACAGTCACGGGACCACCATTCATTCTAATTCTGACACTGCACAACCTTCTCGCTAAGGCGCAAATTCTCCAACCTTCACTATTACCTACATCATGTCCACCAAATGGGTAAAACCCAAGTCATCCTCCTCAGCTACTCACCCTCCTGCTCTTTCTATTCACTCACTAGGGACACCTTACCACCTCTCAAGCTCTTGCATTAACACTAAGTATTTTCCCATCTACGTCAATCATACCCAGCCCTTCCCTTTGTCTCGTTGCAGGGAAAATTGGCCCACCCACTGGACTGATGCATCCACAGCACCCCAGCTGATCAACCTGGAAACTCCAGGCTGGTTGCATTTGATCTTACCAGGATTGACTGTGGCCAACCTCCTGGACTGACATCAGTCGAGCTGCAGTAATGCCTGGATGAGTGCAGTTCCCCTCACACCCACTAAGGATTGCTCGCACCCCCACCTTTGATTTTCACACTGTGCCATTTGTTTGAAGCACATACATTGTGGAGATGCATAAGCTGATGGTATAGAGTCTATGTCGTATGCAGAGACATGATGGTGACCACAGAGCTGAATGATTGCCAGATAAGGTGACTTGGGCGTTTAATGACCTGCAAATGCATGAATATAAGGTACAGACCATTCAAAAGCGAGATTCTGAAGGTACCATTGAAAGTTTACAGCAAAAGTCAGGACAATATTTTGTCAGCATTGAGATTCCGATTTTTTTTATTCTCACCATATTTTTCCAACGTTCTCAATATTGCATCTTTGCAGTAAGGGATAAATCATGCCCATGTTCTCACAACCTATCCCATGCAAAGGACTAGACCTAAAGGCATTTGCAACAGAAGCAAGCCGGTTAGACCCTCCAGTCTGTTCTGCCATTCAGTTAGATCATGGCTGATCTGCATTTCAACTCCACGTGGGCTTGCCTTAACTAATAACAACAGCTGTGGATAATAAACTTGCTGGCTAAAAATTGAAACAAGGAAAAGAATATATCAGGTGGCAGGGTTATCACACCCTCCCACCGAACATGGCGCCAAGGACGTGTTAGCTACTCTGCAGCAATGTGACACATTGCGCACTGTTGTCGTTACAGGAGGATCCTTCCACCCATTATTAGCGATCTTCAATGTCCGCATCACGTCCCACATGTCTAAGGGCAGGAGTCCATCACAAAAGTAGGTATGGAGGGCACACAGTGGGGATGAGAATGGTTGTCTGGGCGGTGGTGGGGTGGCGGGGGGGGAGGTGGGGGGCCAGGGGGAGAGAGAGAAATGAGGCATGGTGGTTTCATGTTAGAAAGGCAAGAGGGTGAGGAAGTCACCCACCAGGGACAAGATGTGAGGGGGTTTATTGAATGGTGGCCCATTTAGGAAAGAGCACCAGCGATGGAGGCACTTACCCATGTTGCCCCTGATGTCTTCCCATGGTCCTCAAAATTGCAGGCAGAGATGAAGTAGCTCAAGTAGGCGTTCAGGTACATAATTCTTTGAAGTTTGCATCACATATAGGTAGGGTGGCTAAGACGACGTTTGGCACACTTGCCTTCATTGCTCAGGAGGAATAGGAGCTGGGATGTTATGTTGAGATTGTACAGGACGGTGGTGAGGCCTCTTCTGGAGTACAGTGTCCAGTTCAGGTCGCCCTGTTGTAAAAAGGATATCACTAAGCTAGAAAGTGTTCAGAAGAGATCTACTAGGATGTTGCCAGGAATGAGAGGTTGAGTTACAAGGAAAGGCTGGGTAGGCTGGGACATTTTTTACTAGAGCATAGGAGGTTGAGGGGTGACTTTATAGAGGTTTATAAAATCACAAGGGGTAGGGATAAGGTAAATGGCAGGTGTCTTTTCCCTAGGTTGGGGGATTTCAAGACTGGGGGGCATTTTTGGGTTAGAGGAGAAAGATTTTAAAAAGACATGAGGGGCATTTTTTTTTTAACACAGAGAGTGGTTCATGTGTAGAACGAACTTCCAGAGGAAGTGGTGGATGCAGATACAGTTACAATATTTAAAAGATATTTGGATAAATATATAAATGAGATAAGTGTGGAGAGATATGGAACAAGTGCAGGCAGGTGGGACTATTTTACTTTGAGATTACGGTTGAATCAAAGGGTCTGTTTCCATGCTGTTTGACTTGATGACTCTATGCCTCATAAGTGGCCAATAATGGGCCACTTGAAGCAAGGGTGGATCAGTCAGCCCAGGCCTTGTCCCACTAGGCCACACTGTTATGTTTCAGAAAGGTTGGTGGTGGGAGGATAGATGACAGGAAGGCTACCTGGTGAATTTAATAGTGCCACGCCCACCCACCAACTCACACCCTCCCCCATAACCCCTGTCTACAAGTCCACCAATAGGCAATGTTCCCTTTAAGTTATGCAGCTATCAGTCCGTTCCACACGTGACAAATCAGCATCAGCACATCGATCACGGCATGGACTTCCAGTTCCGAAGTTGCTGTTGCACGTGGACCTCAGAGGCTCATTGGCAGCCAGTAAGAAAATTACTGGGAATGCTGCTGATGGAGCCTGTAACTTTTTGTCCAACATTAAATTTCTCACGAATTGTCTTGCATTTTAAATGACTGTTAACTTGACTTGACGCGAGACGTTCATAGACTATATATATAAAATAATTGTATAGTAGGGAAATTCTGTCATTCGATGCAGACTCAGAGGAGAGGAACTCTTTAAATGGTGCAGTAAAGCCTTGAGGATCAGATTTAGATTTTAATCAGAGAATTAAGTTAAGGAGGTGTGAGATTCAAATCATTTACTGCTGTTACAATGCCATGCAGAGGAGATTTTTTTTCTAAATTGTGTAGGTGTAAGTATAATAAAAGCTAGGGTTAGCTCACACATGAAGGCCTTGAATGCATTTTTGAAGGCTTAGTAAAATGCAATTAAATTGAGCATGTGTACATATAAAAGCCTCATTAACTTTACCATGTCTTCTGATTCAGGAATCCAATAATTTTTGAGACAATAGCATTTTCTTTACGTGCACTGAACCCATAATTTGTCAGAATGAAAGATGTTCCCCTTTCCTGCATGGAAATCAATGGAAATTGGCAGAATTATAATAGTTTTCGTGTGTGAATTTACTGTTTAAACCATTTTTGGCTTTAAGAAGTCCGTAAGATGAGCTGAAGTCTTGCTCTCAAAGCTGTCAGAATGAATTCGTCACATTTTTCGTTCCATAATCATTGTATGTAGCCGTGCTAACCACTGAGCCACCATGTTGCCCTTCAGTCCAATGTAAATTAATCTCACTACAAAACACTATGACTACATCTAACTGTCAAAGTGTGCACTATTGTACAATCTTGATGTCCTGTGGAATAAATGCTCTTGTACAACGTATTTAAATTTTAACCATTAAATTTCTGCTTTAAACCATCATGAGATAATACCAGTTTTAAAATTCTGCATTTCAATTCTGAATGCTTGCCTTCTTCATATTCATTCCCTTTGTCAACAATTTCAGCATTCCATTTCCATGGCCACAATCAGTATTTCTGACAGAATTACTTGCAGATTGAACCAATGTGGTTGGGCTAAGTGATTTGCACGTAATTGTTTGTTCTTTCCGCTTGACCAGTTGCATCTCAGCAAATATTTAAATTATGTCACAAATCATGCTAGAAATATCCAACATGCTACACCAAGGTTGTCACTCACAGAAGCAAGCAGTCAGTGTTGTAGATTCGGTTTAACAATAAGACAGAAGTTTCTTGTGCCAAAGAATTGAAAATAAAATAGAATAAATAAAAGTATTGACATATAGCATAAACTTTAAAAATTTGAAATAAGGTGGCAGTGTGGTTAGCATTGCTCCCTCACAACACCAGGGACCCAGGTTCGATTCCACCCTCGGGCGACTGTGTGGAGTTTGTGTGTGGCGTTTGCACGTTCTCCATGTGTCTGCTTGGGTTTCCTCCGGGTGCTCCGGTTTCCTCCCACAGTCCAAAGATGTGCAGGCTGGGTGGATTGGCCATGCTAAATTGCCCATAGTGTTCAGGGATGTGTAGTTTAGGTGGGTTATAGAGGATGGATCTGGGTGGGATGCTCTGAGGGTCGGTGTGGACTTGTTGGACCGAAGGGCCTGTTTCCACACTGTAGGAATTCTGTGATCTATAATTTTATGATGATAGAAATATAATCCCACTAATCTCAGCAGACTCCTTTACATATCCCAAAAGCAACTCTGTGCAATCTCAAAAGCACTTCTGTAAAGTACCCACCGCACAAAATCTCTTTCTCTGTCACCTCTATAGGCTTAATTTAACTGTGACTGCAGTTTCCAGTCTGGTAAATCTGATAGCCTATTCCTGGAGTCTTCAAACACTTGAAGCTAAGCATACTCAGCTTCAAATAAGTTCTTCAGTTTTTTTTTCCCAACAACTTCTAATCTGGATCTATTGTTAAACTCCTCATTCTACTATAAAGTATTTTGGTCAAATACACCCTTTCTCTTCATCCAAGACTACTGCAGAACTGCCCCAAACTGAAACTAAAGCTTTTTTCTCCTAATCTCTGGGTATTTCTCCTGAGCTTCTAAAAAAAAGAAGGAAAACCTGTTTATCTCGTTCAGTTACAAACTCTCAGAATGTTTAAATAAAGTCTAATTTTAAAAAGTATCATCATGGCTGCTGAAGTTCTTCTAGTATAATCAATAAGCTTTTTTCAGATACATAGATGTGACTAATTTAAAATTCCAAAATTCAAACTTAAATAATATTAAAATATTCATTAAACACATACGCTACACAACACATTACAAATTGGAAACGCTGCGAGGTTGAGTTTTTATTTCTGATATTTTTTGAATTCTGTGTTCTCACCACAGACTCAGTTTGTGCTATTCACAACTTTCTAATTATAGCAGATAATCTTTTTTTTAATTTCTGAACCCCAAGCAGTAAGTTGCTTTTATGTTGTTAGTGGCAGATTGATCCACGTTTGTTCAAGCAGCTATACCAACAGGATTTGGTTTAGATGCGATCTGCCTGCAACCAAAGTTAGCAAATCCCCCATGTTGAAATTGGGATTGTCGCTGGCGAAGTGGGACCTACACTTCAGCTATCTCATTGACGTCAATGTTAGAGTTTTGTTACGGAAGAAGTACTGATAAATGTCTGTGAACTGGATTTGAATCAGGGCCTCAAAAGGGGAAATAACTGTCTCACAATATAAATCAAATTGATTCTCAGTCACAATACAACTGCAGACCTGAGGCATCAGCTCATTCTAGAGCAACGAAACATATTGTAATAGCTTATGTCCATCACCTGGGTCAGGAAACATACTAAATAAAAACCAAAAGAACTGCGGATGCTGTAAATCAGGAACAAAAACCAAGTTGCTGGAAAAGCACAGCAGGTCTGGCAGCGCCTGTGAAGGAAAAAACAGAGTTAACATTTCGGGTCCGGTGACCCTTCATCAGAACAGCCGGGTCACCGGTCTACTAAAGAGAAGCTAAATTATATAAGCAGTGGGGAAAAGACGTGATGAACAAGAAGGTTCCAGACCCGAAACGTCAGCTTTCCTGCTCCTCTGATGCTGCCTGGCGTGCTGTGTTCATCCAGCCCCACACCCGGCTATTTCAGACTCCAGCATCTGCAGTTCCTACTACCTATGAACAAAACCATGTATGTTTCAGTTTTCCATTCTCACTTGCTTCCACAAGCACTGAAAACCAGCTCACACTTTGTCGCCATAGTCCGGCCAGATCTTAGGGCTGCTCTCTCTTCAAAGAGAGAGAGAGGCGGCCGGTGGTAACTTAGCCTGAGGGCCACCATGCCTCAAGGGGGAGAGGTTGAGAAGGAGAGTCCTTCATAGTAACTTCAGCTGGTGATGGGAATTGAGCACACTGCTGGCATCACACAAACAAACCATCCAGCTAAATCAAACCCTGCCTGTGCTGATTCAGGAATTTACAAATGGACCTTATCAATGCTGCTTCTGAGCAGAGGTATAGAGACTAGGGAACATTGATTTGTTAACAAGAACTGTGATTCTCTTTCAACTTCAAGCTTAGAAACAAGCCAATGTAGAACAACTTGGGCAATTAGAATGTTCAGGATATTTGCAGCTTCACATGACAGATAAAACCAGAGAATAGCTAAACAGTTGCAACTACCTTTACCTTGGTGTCTTTACGAAACACTGCTTCCCCCATCTTTGTAAAATGATTATCTCTATCTATGTGTCTTTGTTGATGCGTTATTTTCTTACGTATTAGAACTTCACTCTCTTTCAGTCAGGAAGACCTTGGATTGGCTTTTCTTTATTTATGACCTGGCTGTCTGATTTTAATTGTACTGTGATAGAGAGGTGCTTAAAAAGCAATGTTTAAAATCACTTGTTGAAACGAGGTTAGCAAAGGACCATGACTCCTCCTCACTTGATCTCTTGAACACCATCTGGAGCTTATAATAGCTGAGGATTTCCATTCTTCAGTCAGCTTTTTATTGAGTTGTTCATTATATGACTGAGTATGTGTGTCTATTGATTATTCTCTGTGTAAAGTTTGTCAAGTTGGGGTGTGAGTGCAGAGAAAGGAAAACTAAATGACAGGTGCAGATAGAAACTTGAGAAAGCAGATATTTTAAAAGCATGGCACATGAAACCCTCTACAGGCATAGAAACATGTGTGTCATCTCTGCACATTTCTGAGACATAAAATACTGTATATTCAAAGTATCTGCTCTTATCATGTGTTCTGTAGGCTGTGTGATTTACTGCAGGTTATACTGTGAATATGTGGAGCAGATAAAACCTTTCAAAAGACCACCATTATTTATTTGTCACAATTTCGGAACCTGGGGTTTTGCATGAGGAAGCTGAGCAAATGGTAAATGTGACATGCAGCACTGGAACTTATGTGCTTGGGACAGGAGGTAATGAAAGCAGGGCTTAGGCAGGCAACTTTTCAGAAAGGTTTCTGTAATGGTGAATGACAGGTTCTCCATGAACATGTAAAGAAATAATCAAACAGAATGGAGTGGCATATAGTCGCTGATCTTCACAGTGTGAAATGGGATTCTTCTTAAGAAAAGAAATCATCAGCTTCATTCAGAAGGGCATGAAATTGCAATCTCATATGCAAGATTTTCTACTCATTGCAGGAGAGATGATTGGTTTGGAGATGTGTGTGCACCCCTGCTTATTTAAGTTACGTTAATGTAACCAAGTTGTATAATCAGCAATGCAGCAACAGAGGGGTAAAAAAACTCACCTTGCAGTGTTATTTTAATCAAGAGTAACAAAGCATATTTGAAAACTCAGTTTTTGACATCTGCACCAATTTGTATGGGCAGTCTGGGGTTTCTGCAGCCTTCTATAAGCAATGTACCGAATACTGGCTCCGAATTCTGTATTCAAGCAATTAAAGGTCAAGGAAAATATTGACTCCCATTCTGTAATGATCACACAGTCAAAATTCCAGCCCACTCTTCAATATTCCTTCAGTTAACACGTGTGTCATTTATATAAATTGCAGGCAGGAAGAAAAATCCATTAACCCTGACATTCTCTTTTATTGCTACAAGTTGCAACCTTTCACTGAATTTATCTGCCTCATATTTTTACCCATGAATTGCTCAATAATGGTACCAATAAAATTGAAATGACACTTCATTGTACAGTATTTTTATCTGCTATCTGCTGATTTTGTTCCCCACTTCACCTTTAGCAAGACTTTAATCATTATGATTATCTGACATTGAAGGAAGCAGAGATAATATATGTGCATTGGTACGATAATGAAGCTGACTTTCTCAGGTTTAAAGCTGGAACTGCCCATGGAATTAAAAGAAAGAGACCTGATTATGAATTTTAAAGGCATAGATCATAGGGAGCAGGCCTACAATTTCCCATTTGAGACTCAACCTCCACTTAGAAAAACTTTTCTACCGTCTTTCTTTATCATTACTTAAACCATAATTCTACTCATTCTTTGATATCAATTTGTATTGTTTATTGTCCATTCCCATTTTATGCTCTGCTTAAATATTTTAATGGTTGTTAAGGTTAAAAAGATTATCCTAGCACATTGGTTGATTGCGAATATCCACAGTCAAGGCAAAAGAGCATTGATCTTTACATGAAGCATGCTAACACAAAAGTTGAGCAGACTTTGACAATTAAAGGAATGCTCCATGCACCCATCTGATTTTCCTGTGCCAGTTGCCAATTCCTTTACCCAAAACAAATAGTCAGAGAGTGGAAATTTTCTTCTAAATGTTAACTGTGCCTTTCCTGTATTTCCAATGGAGTCAAAACAACTTTAGCACTTGAAACAAACTGAGAGTTATCTTAGTTGACATTCCTCCTTCGATCGAAACAGATCAGCCATCAGTCGCAAGTAGTATTTTGCTATGTTTCCAGTAGCTCCTATGCTTTCAACTTTGAATTGATGCATTACATGCAAAATCTTTAAGTGTTGCTGAGGCACCTTCTTTATAAGCTTCTTAATATTCTTTGGTTTAGGTATACACACTTTTAACATCGCCCTGTCATAGAGTCATAGGGACGTATAACACAGAAACAGGCATTTCGGTCCAACCCACCCGTGCCGACTACTGTTCAAGGAATATGGTTATCATTTTGTTTTGGGCTGTATTTATCTAGCAAATCTTCAGCATGCGCTATTTATCAACTTCAAGTGACATCAAAAAATCGAGAATGTTTTCATGAGATGAAACTCTGGAAACACAGTATCTCACATTGGCATTTTCAAGTTCTCAATGAGACTCGAGCTGAACTACTGGGATTGGCTCACCTTGCTATTTCTTTATTTCAAGTAACCCTTAGTACATTGAAACATGACTGTCCACTTTTCTGGTAGCGTTGTTCTTTCTACTCACGTATAGACTTGCATGCTTGATTCTCACATTGATGCAGGCCAGATTATCTGTAGTTAGATCATGACTATGGCCATGTTAAGTCAGTGCATTTCCTTTCATAACAATTCCTGTCTATGAAAGTTCCAGGCATTAAAATCAACCAGTGAATGCTGAAAATCAGTACTCCATATTTTCTTAATATTGTGGCATCTTTAAAAGCATTGTCACACTCCAATCCCACTGAAAACTAAGCAAAGTTTCAAATATACGTTTCTGACCTAATGTGTGGACTGATGATCCTTCACCAATTGTTTTCTTCATGTAAGATATATTCTCCATTATAACATATCCTTTTCCAGCAGCTCAAAAACAGCTGAGTTCTGAGCAACATTCGCTTATATTTTCATGTATATATGGGACAATGTTTAAACTAGATTGGCAGGGGGTGGGGAAGGAGATTTGTAATTCAGAGGATGAGGTATTCAGCCTTCCAACAGACACAACAGGAGTGAGCTTGTTAATAAAGAAATGCAGTCGATGGAGCGTATTTGTGGACACAGGGATGGTTTGAAGTGTGTATACTTCAATGCTAGAAGTATCAGAAATAAGACGGATGAACTTAGAGCATGGGTCAGTACTTGGATCGACGATGTTGTGGCCATTACAGAAACTTGGGTAACTCAGGGACAGGAATGGTTGTTGGAAGTTCCGGGATTTAGATGCTTTAAAAGAAATAGGGAGGGTAGTGAAACAGGCGGAGGAGTGGCATTGCTAGTCAGGGCTAGTACAGCAGCTACTGAAGGGCAGTTCGAGAACGATAATGTCTACAGAGTCAGTTTGGGTTGAGGTCAGGAACAAGAAAGGAGCAGCCACTTTGTTGGGGGTTTTTTACAGACCCCCTAATAGTTGCAGAGATGTGGAGGAGCAGATTGGGAGGCAGATACTGGAAAGGTGCAGAAGTCACAGGATTGTAGTCATGGGTGACTTCAACTTTCCAAATATCAATTGGAAACATTTTAGTTGTAATAGCTTAGATGGAGCGGATTTTGTCCAGTGCGTTCAGGAAGGATTCCTGACACAGTATGGAGATAGACCAACACGAGGAGAGGCCACTTTGGATTTGGTACTTGGCAATGAACCGGGCCAACTGTTGGTAGGAGAGCATTTTGGCGGGAGCGATCATAACTCTGCTACTTTTACAATATTCATGGAAGAGGAGAGGTACATACAGCAGGGTAAGGTTTATAATTAGGAGAAGGGTAATTACAATTCTGTTAGGCAAGAACTGGGTAACATAAAATGGGAACAGATGCTGTCAGGGAAGAGTACTATAGAAATATGGAGATTGTTTAAGGAATGCATACTGCATGTGCTCGATATGTTCGTCCCTAGCAGGCAGGGAAGATACGGTCGAGTGAGGGAGCCTTAGTTCTCAAGAAAGGTCGAACGACTAGTTCAGAGGAAGAAGGATGCTTATATAACGTTTCGGAAACAAGGATCGGAAAAGGCTCCAGAGGGATACAAGTTAGCCAGGAAGGAGCTGAAGAAAGGGCTTAGGAGAGCTATAAGGAGGCATGAGAAAACCTTGCTAGATAGGATCAAGGAAAACCCCAAGGCTTTTTACATGCATGTGAGGAATAAGAGAATGACCACAGAAAGGGTAGGGCTGATTAAAGATTGTAAAGGGAATTTGTGAACGGAGTCTAAAGAGATAGGAGATGTCCTTAATGAATACTTTTCTTTGGTATTCACAACTGAGAGGGACCTAGTTGTAGAGAAGGACAGTGTGAAACAGGCTGGTAGGCTAGAGGAGATGGATGTTAGTAGGGAAGATGTACTAGGAATTTTGTGGAACTTGAAGATAGATAAGTCCCCTGGGCCTAATGGGATTTATCCAAGGATTTTTGGGAAGCGAGGGAAGAGATCGCAAGGCCTTTGGCGATGATCTTTTCGTCCTCACTGTCCATGGGTATAGTGCTGGAAGATTGGAGACTGGCAAACATCATTCCCTTGTTCAAGAAAGGGAATAGGGATAACCCCGGAAATTACAGGCCAGTTAGTCTTATTTCAGTGGTGGGCAAATTATTGGTCAGGGCTCTGAGAGATAGGATTTATGATCACTTGAATAGGCACAGTTTGATTCGTGATAGTCAGCATGGATTTGTGAGGGGTAGATCATGCATCACAAACCTTATTGAATTCATTGAAGAGATGTCTAAACACGTGGATGAAGGTAGAGCAATGGATGTGATATACATGGATTTAAGTAAGGCGTTTGGTAAGGTTCCTCATTGTAGACTCATGCAGAAAGTAAGGAGGCACGGAATAGGGGGAAATGTGACAGACTGGATTCAGAATTGGCTGACCCTTAGCAGACAAAGGGTGGTAGTGGACGGAAAATATTCAACATGATGCTCAGTTACGAGTGGTGTACCACAAGGATCTGTTCTGGGTCCTCTTCTTTTTGTGATTTTTGTAAATGATTTGGATGTAGGAGTGGAAGGGTGGCTTAGTAAGTTCGCGGACTATATGAAGGTGGGTCAAGTTGTGGATAGTATCGAGGGCTGTTCTAGGTTACAAAAGGACGTTGATAGGATGCAGAGCTGGGCTGAGAGGTGGCACATGGAGTTTAACCCTGAAAGAGGATTAGATAGGGTGGACAGTGGGAGCCTTTTTCCTCAGATGGTGATGGCTAGCACGAGGGGACATAGCTTTAAATTGAGGGGTGATAGATATAGGACAGATGTCAGAGGTAGGTTCTTTACTCAGAGAGTGGTCGGGGCATGGAATGCATTGCCGGAGAGGGTAGTGGAGTCGGCCTCATTAGGGGCATTTAAGTGGCTATTAGATAGGCATATGGATGATAGTATAAGGTAGGGGTGGAGGTTAGATAGACCTTAGGTTTAGGGTAAAAGTTCGGCACAACATCGTGCATCAAATATCTAAATCCTTCTCATTATCTTGAACTGCAGTCTTATTTACATTAAGCTATCCATTGATATCCCATCTGCAAATTTGATAACCCTCTGTTGGTTTTAGAATGAGATAACTTCTGCATATGAAAAAGCAGAGTTCTTCATTCTGGACTCTATAGCACCATCCTTACCATATTATAAATCATGCAAGTCGAAATCCCTGTGCAAAAACCTGAAAACTGATCACATTTGTTCTTGCCAACAAGGTGCAGGGCTGGATGAACACAGCAGGCCAAGCAGCATCATAGGAGCAGAGAGGCTGACGTTTCGGGCCTAGACCCTTCATCAGACAATTTGTTCTTGCCCTCATTTACCAACATGGCGCTCCATCTTCTATTTTTTCAAAATCTTAATTTTCATCTTCAAATCATTCTATGGCCTCACCTTTCTAGTCTTACAGTCCCATCTATGCATATCACGAATTCGTTCTCTAGTTGAGTGTTGTTAACTCCATCCCACCACAGTCTTGAACCAACATGGACAAGGCTATCCTCGATTTGCTTTTGAACAATGAGAAGGGGTTAATTAAGAATCTTGTTGTGACAGTCCTTATGGAAAAAAATGTGACCATAACATTATAGAATTCTTCATTGAGAGAGAATGTGATGTGGTCCAATCCAAAACTGGGGTTCTCAATCGAAAAAAAGGAAGTTACAAAGGAATGAAGGGTAAATTAGCTGTGTGTGACTGGTTATTAAAAGGCATCTCAGTGGACAGGCACTGTTTAATGTTGAAGCTAGTGTTGTATGCATTGCAGCAGTTACACATTCCTCTCTGACAAAAGAACACACAGGAAAAGTAGCCCAACCATGATTAACAAAATAAATTAAGGATAACATCAGTTCCAAAGAGGAGTCAGATAAAATTCCTTGAAAAGGTAGCTAACCTGAGGACTAGGAGCAGTTTAAAATGCAGCAAAGGAGGGCCAAGAGGTTGCTTCAAAGGGGGAAAAAGTGGAATATGGGAGTAAAATTGCAAGGAACATAAAAGCTGATTGGAAGAATTCCTATAATTATGTATGATGGGAGAATTGCTAGTGGAGAGCATAGAAATGGCAAAGCAATTAAATAACTACTTTTGCTCTGTCTTCACAGAGAAGACACAAATAACTTCACAAAAATGCTATTGAAGCAAGAGTTACATTCCCACCTAGCTTCCAAACATCAGCAAACGTGAGCAGTTACTCTCAATATCTTCATCCAAATAATTAACATAGATCAAAAATAACCAAGGCCACAGCACTGATCCTGACACTTTTTAAAAACCTGTCAGCTTGAAAATACCCTGTTTATACGAGTGTTGTGGACCAGTAGTAGGTAGCATTCTTCTGTCTGGGCTGGAAGGGCTGGGTTCAAGCCCCACTTATGAACTTGATAGACAAAGAAGATGTGTGATGACATAACCAAACAGATTTTCAGTCACTCAGTCTTTCAGAGACAACTGTGGCAAGTGGCAAGAGCAGGAGAGCTTCCTGGTAAGCCAGAACCATGCTTTAGCCACAGGACAACAACCATCCATGTTAGGAGACTCCACTGTTCCTTGTCATAAGCAAGCATCATCCTCATTCCAATGGGCTACCGCATACACACACACCACACTTATACTTAGATGGTAGGATTTACACTTACTCTTGCGTTAATGACTGTTAGTATTCTTGTATTCATGCTGAAATTCATGAGACCTCTTCTTGTGAATCAACCTTTCTTATGATACCTAATTAAATGACAGTTGGAAAACCAAGCATAGTTCATTTCCTAGCTCTCTTCCATTTAACCTACTAGATGAATACACAAAAATTAAATAAATCTACCAGCCAGAATTTTTCTTTCAGAAAACCATGTTGCTTCTACATGATTGTGTTATGATTTTTTAAGAGCATGCTAGACTTCCTTAATACAGGATTCCCGCATTTTCCTAGTGTCTCATGACAGGTTAACTGGTCTGTCGAACTCTGCTTTTCCACTCTCACATTTCTTCTCAAGCAGTGTTACAGAAGTTAATTCCCAATCCACTATAATTGTTTTTGTGTATCAGTAATTTTGAAAAATCATAACCAGCGCATCCATTGCTCTACAACTACATCTTTTGGAACTATAGGACGTAAGCTATCAGTTCCTAGGGATTTGTTGATTTTTAATCCCTTATGTTTTCCCCTTACTTTTTTCTGGGGGAATCATTTTAAAGTAGACTTATTCATTAACCCTCTGGTTCTGAAGGTTATGAAGCCCATATGAAGATTAAAGTCTGCCATGATTCTTTCTATAGAATACAATCGCTACAGTGTGGAAACAGGCCATTTGGCCCAAAAAGTCTACACCAACTCTCCGAAGAGCATTCCACCCGGACTCACCCCCTACCCAATCCTATCCCTGCAACCCCCACAGCTAATCTGCCTAACCTACACATCCCTGGATACTCGGGGCAATTTAGCATGGCCAATCCACCTGACCACTGAGCCACAGTCTTTATTGGTAATTCCAATTATTTCTTACTTAATGCTTTGTCAACAACAGTATAACTGTTGTCAGTGGACTTATGCAATATCTCCAGCAGCTTTTTCAGACTTGGGCTAAACACAATCTCTCGCCATCATGATTCTGTTAATTTCCTGAGTCAAGATCCTTTCCTGATACTTTCCTCGTCTTATCCTTTAGCCATAACTGCAGCTCCTTTTTCAATTCTGCCTGTCTTTTTGATATATTGTGTATGCCGGAATATTTGTTTCTCAGCCTTGGTCATCTACTGCACTAACCACGGTTCTGTCATGGTGATTACATCTCAGTCATTTATCACACTTTGTGTTGTAAGTCCATCTATCTTATATATCATTAGTTATGAATTTTGTAACATAAAGTAATAGCAAGCTGCAATGTCCTAGTCTAGAGTCAAAAGACAAACACTCAGCACTGACTGGAGGAGAAACAAAAAGTCTAAAGAGTAGCCCTTCTACCCCCACCCGCACCAAATTTCCACTTCTACAAAATTCTCAACTTTAGTGTTCTGCTTATGAAGTATTCTAGGAATTGTAAAACTTTCTCAAGAGGCATATTTGATATCCATTTCATTCCTTGATTTAAATCCTGCTTGGTTGTTTTTGCATTATCTCCAATAATTTTTACTGTTGCTTTATGTCCTATATTCCACTTCGACCAACTCTCCAATAAAATGCTGAAGGAAATGCTGTCTCTGAGATTTGCCAATAAACAAGGCCCTAATTACCTTTAAGTTGGATTGAAATGATTCCACAGCACTTTCCAAAAGAGCATGAGTGTTCTCCTTGATGTCCAGACAAACTATTATCTCTCAACCAACGTTAAAAAAAACATATCTAGTCATTATTTTACATTGCTTTCTGTGAAATTGATTATCATGCAACAGTGACCATACTTTCAAATTGATAAACGTTGTGCATCCTGAGATCATGGAAGATGTTATCTCAATGTAGCTCTTTAAAAAGAAATCCCTGAAACGTATTGCTGCATGGAAAAATGCTACAAGCATGTAATTTGTGTTTTCAAGTAACATAAAATGAGTCAATCTGATCACAGTATGGTTCTGCTTTCCCAGTATTTTGGTATTGCAAACAAATAACATTAAAATACAGTCAAAGGAATCCCAATTTGTTTCCTAAAAGTTGCTTAGATCTTGATTCGTGGATGAAGCAGTGACTCCAGATCCACTGGTTGCCAGCTGAGACTGGTATGTCTTTGCACTGCAGTTCTTTGTGCAAGAACTGAAAGAGGATTCTTAAAGGATGCAGGGATATGCATAACCTGCACTCACTTTGTTGTCCATGAGCTGTGGTGCTCCCAATTGAAATGGATATGTATTGATGCTTTTGTTGTCGCAGCTTCATGTCAGTCAAAATGTAACATTAGAAAATTTAGCCCTGGGTAAGTTGTGGCACAGTAAATTGGCACAGTGGGTTTAACTTGACCAGCTGCCAGGAACCTTAAATATGCTAATAGAGATGTTCTGCCTAACCAAATAATAGGCTTTATTAGCCTTAGCTTACTATGGTTGGCATTGTACAGCAGATTTCATTTATCCCCTCCATTATCATGGAATAAAGTTAATGTTACACAGAAACTTGAAAATAAGAACAAGAGTAGGCCATTCAACCATCCAAGCTGCTCTGTCATTCAGTATGATCATAGCTTATCATCCAACTGAGTACCTGTTCCTGCTTTTCCCTATTGTCCTTTGATCCCTTCTTCCCCAAATGCTAGATCTAACTTCTTCTCAAAATCATATGTTGTTTTGGCCTCTACTGCTTTCTGTGGTAATGAATTCCACAGGCTCATGACTCTCTGAGAGAAAGAATTTCACCTTATCTCAATCCTAAATAGTTCACCAAGTGTCCTTATACTGTCACCCCTGGTTCTGGACACCCCACCATCAGGAATATCCTTCCTGTATCTACCTTGTCTACTCCTGTTAGAATATTACAGGTTCTATGAGATTCCCCCTCTTTCTTCTGAACTCCAGCAAGTATAATCCTAACTTATTCAACCTCTCCACTTGCATCAGTCCTGCCATTCTAGGAATCTGTCTGGTAAATGTTTGTTGCATAATCTGACCTGAATCCTTGGATATTTTCATCCAAAATTGCAATTGTGAATGCTGTTTCAAAATATAGGGGCTGGATTTTATGCCCTTCCAGCAGTAGGTGAGAGGGTATGTAAAACCCAGCAGAAGGCCTGCTCGCCACCTCCTCACCCACCTCAGTCCACACTGCACTTCCAGCAAGGACACAAGGTGGCCACAAGGCCTTTACGTTGGCCCAGAACCAAGTCCAGCAGTTCTCACTGTGTGAGAAACTGGCAAAAATGGGTTGTCTCTACTTAGTGGGCTCTTTGGATCTCCCCCATTCCCTCTCCCACCACTCAAAGAAGCCATGACCCCATGTCCCCCTTTCCCATTGTATCTCAAACTTTCGCATATCACTCCACTGACTGAGGTCCAATGAGACCCTCAAACACTTTTGATGTCACTATCCATTGCCTCCTCAGGTAAGAACCTGGCAGCTAATGAATGGAAATGGCCTCCAATTCTTCCAATTAATTACATATCTTACCCCCTCCTCCCTCCACTTTTTAAAATTTTTATCTTTGATTTGGACTACGAACTATATACTGTTAAATGTTTAATGTTTTTGTCTCATAAAATGTGGGAACCTTTCCATTTCTCATTTCACGTTAGGTTTAATAGGTAAAGCAATGAATCCCCCTGTTTCAACAGCAATGGTTTAGGCTGATCTATCACGTACATGTGGACTGAGAATTGATCTCGAGAGTAATGAAGAGAGTATACACTGGCTGAGTCATTATACAGTTGGCAGAACAAAGCTTTAAACCTGACAACAGAAAAATTAGTTGTTTCAGGAACCAAACAGATCTCTAAACAGCAAGCTACAATCTCTGAAATCGATGTTTTTAAAAATACAGATGACAAGTTAGCATGCCAGACACAATTGATTTTTAGGAATGCAATTGCCTGTCTCAAACAGTTGTTCTCATGCCTGTAATTTTTCTCTCATAAGTCTGCAGCAATGATGAACCAGCACTATATCACTGGGGAATTAATTATGTAATAGCCTAAGATGTCGCCATATCCACCACTAGGAATATTTAGCTCACCAATTCTGTGCCTCTACCAAAAACAGAATAAATTGAAGGAATAAAATGGAAAGTTGCTGATATTACACAAGAGATCTAAATGACTGTAGAAGAAGATCGACATTCTGAAATGCTATGTACTTTATGTTTCCATTGTTGGCTGTTTTTGTTTTAGAATAAAGCAGGTTTATTTTCTTTTGGTGTTTACAGTGGACATCGTAATATACTTCTCTTATGTTTTTCAGTGTAAAATTATTAATACTTGTATGCATGTCATGACAGCTTTCCAGTGAGTCCATTTCACCGCTGCACTTATGGAGCAGTGAAACCCAAGATACCTCAGTGACTGGCCATTGACGCCATGCAAATTGGGATAGCACTGAGGTTTAGATTGATATGGACAGGCAGATCACTCCTGTAAAAAATATATAGCACTGCCTACCCCGAGGGAGTCTGAGAATATCAAGTGACACCACATCATTCCTATTCACCACATATAGCTTGGGGAAAACTTACTAGTAAGAGAGTGACTTGAACTCGGCAAGTCCCAAAAGAGCAATCAAGCCATTTGCAGCCATGTAAACAATCTTCTCTACGTTTGATTAGCAGTTCGCTCTGCAGTTTTCATGCCTCTACAGCTTTGATAATGCAAGTAATAGCCTGCTCTTGCAATGAAGACAAAGGATTTTCCCAGCCGCATCCCCTTATCATAAATGGGCTTGGGGTGGATCGGACCTTCATACCAGAGTTTCTGCATAAGAGAATCCTGAAGAAGTTCAGTTTTCCTTTCCCTGCTCCTCAGCTGCACCTTTGGAAACAAATCCAAGATGCACCCCACACAAAAATTAAACAATGAATTCACAACTAATAAGATAATGATTTGGAAATTGAGCAAAATTGCAACCACTTCCTGTTTTTGGGTCATTTATATCTTTCGTCATTCTGATATTTGTAGTCAGACTTATCCATAATGAATTAGAGAATGTGTTTGCGTTAGACTTATTATTTTTGTAGAACAATCCAGACACCAACTAGGAAATGCTTTCTCAATCACCAGTAAATACTGTAAAGTAGTTAACACTTAGAGCCAAGCCTGCCAGCTGCCTTGGGTTTTAAGTCCACTGTATAATTATATGAATGTTCTGCTCAGGATTATGTGAACTATACAAAAGCTTTATTGCCTTGCATTGTTGCCATATGTTTTAATCGTTACGTTCTGTTCACGCTGGTTAGAATAAGCTCACTGATGCATTAAAGATCTATTAGAATGTAGCTAATGGTCTACTTTTCTTTACAGTACGACAGTGGAGACATTTGGGAGTAATTGGAAACAGGAAACTTTAATATTCCAGTCAACTGTTTGATAGCTATTGCACTTGAGCAGTTATGGCTGTAGGCAAGCAATGTTTCCAAGAGAATCAGAAAATTATTGCTTGTAATCATTAATGAAACCAGCTCACTCAAGTATGGATTTTGTTCTCCGTACAAAAGTCCTGCTGTTGCTTCCTCATGGAATTTTTTATGCAGATAAACTACATAAAAAGTGAAATTTTAAATGAACGATTGCAAAAGCAATAAAAGGCAGAGTTCATATTTAGATATTTTCCCAAATTTATTTTTTTACGATCTTGGCAGTTACTCTCTGGGACTAATTCTGCTGGTGTTTGCTGGGACTGTGCAAGGACACCTTATTTGCATGGAGCAGAAAGGTGTAGTGTCAAATTTTCAAAAAAAAATCCACTAGGCCAAGGAAGGACATTTATTTTATGTTCCAAGGTATATCAGAAGTTACTAAAAATTATGCTGATTCAATGTGATATAATTCACTCCCTCCATCACTGATTCTCAGTAGCAGCAGTGTGTACTATCTACAAGATGCACTGCAGAAATTCACCAAAGATCCTCAGACAGCACCTTCCAAACCCACGACCACTTCCATCTAGAAGGCCAAGGGCATCAGACATATGGGAACACCACCAAGTTCCCCTCCAAGTCAGTCACCATCCTGACTTGGAAATATATCACCGTTCCTTCACTGTCACTGAGCCAAAATCCTGGAATTCCCTCCCTAATAGCATTGTGGGTCAACCCACAGCAGGTGGACTGCAGCGGTTCAAGAAGGCAGCTCACCACCACCTTCTCAAGGACAACAAGGGATGGACAAGAAATGATGGCCAGCCAGCAACGCCCACATCCCACAAATGAATAGAAAAAAAATATCTGTTTAAATCCCCTGAGTTTCCAAGTCTGTTTTGTCAAGTTCATGTTTACAACCGAGCACAAAACAGAAGTAAAAAACCAAAAGAGTTGCAGATGCTGTAAAACAGAAAAACAGAAGTAAAAAACCAAAAGAGTTGCAGATGCTGTAAAACAGAAATAAAAACAGGAATTGCTGGATAAGCTTGTTACAGTTAATACAGCATCTGTTGGCATCTCCTCAAAAACAGAAGATATGGGAGTCAGTGGGAAGCCACAAAGCTCATCCTGCTGGCTTTTTGTCATTCAGCAAAATTGTGGTCAAACTTTTCCAACAATTTCCCTTTCCCGTCTTTTGATTCCCTCAGCAAAAATATATTGATATCACTCTTAAATGTACTCAGTTAACATCCATACCACTGTAATGAATCCAAAGATTTGCAACTCTGAGTGAAATCATTGCTACTCCTTATAAGCCTAAATAGTAGACACCTTAACCTGAGACTACGACGTCTCGTTCAAGACTGTTCATCTAGGGGAATCAAATTGTCAGAATCTATCATGACAAGCCCTCTTGGAATTTTATACATTCCAGTGAGATACCAAACTCTGAACTAAATGTTGAAGCATCAGATAGGTTTCCAGACAGTAGAGCAACTGTCATTAGTCTGCATTCCTGGTCACAAATACAACTGCAAAAATGTATTTTTTTATAACCGAAGTCAGGGTCTAGCCATTGATATGTTAAGATTTGTGTTGATATGAGAAAGCAGCATTGTATCACTTCACATTTGTGAAAACGATATGGATCGATAGCAGAATGCAAAGAGTTGTGAAGAAAAGTTCTTGAGCTTATAGAGCACCTCTTATAATTTCAGATCACCCAATATGCTGTACTGCCAATAAAGTACTTTTTTAAAACAAAAAGTGCAGTTAGACCTGTAATGTCGGCATATGTTAGCCAATGTGTGCACAGCAAGGTCTCACAATCAACAAGATATATCACCAGGGTAACCCTAGTTCTTGGAGTACTGTTTGAGGGATACACATATTGCAGGACACATGCACTCATCTTTGGAAACAGCAATTAAATTTTATATCACCTTTGGAAATTGCAATGATTTTATTTACATCCAGCAGAAAGGGCATATGATCCTCTGTTAAACATTTTTTTCACTCATCACAGGTGGGGACAGCACAGCGGCTCAGTGGTTAGCACTGCTGCCTCACAACACCAGATACCTGGGTTCGATTCCACCCTTGGGCGACTTTCTGTGTGGAGTTTGCACATTCTCCCCATGTCTGTGTGGGTTTCCTCTGGGTGCTTTGGTTTCCTCCCACAGTCCAAAGATGTGCAGGCTAGGTGGATTGCGCATGCTACATTGTCCGTAGTGTTCGGGGACGTGTAGATTAGATGGGATATAGGTGGATGGGTCTGGGTGGGATGCTCTGAGGGTTGGTGTGGACTTGTTGGGCCGAAGGGCCTGTTTCCACTTTGTAGGGATTCTATGATCTATGAGAAATGACCTTCAAACCAACACCACATACTGACACCTCCATAACTCAGCACTTCCTCAGCTCAGCTACTGCTGAAACCCTTATCAAAATCATTGTTACCTCTGGACTTGAGTACTCAGTACCCTTCTGGCTGGTATTCTATCTTCAACACTACATATACTTGAATTTTCAAAAACTCATTTATCTTAATTTAAAACACTGCATCCTGTTCATCTATCACCCCTACACTCAATGATGTACATTGGCTCTAGACATTCAACACTTCAATACTAAAATCTCATCCATGTTGTAAATTCATCCCTGACCTTGACCCTCTCTATCTCTACCTCGACCAACAACCCTTTAAGATATCTGTACTCTTCCAATTCTGGCATCTTGTGCAGCCATATCTTCAACTGAAGCAGCAGAATTCCTTTCCTGGACTTCGTCACCTTATTACCCCACTCTTCGCGTTATGTAAAACCTACCTCCTTGACCAAATGTTTTGGTCATCAGTCCTGACATCTCCTTATCTCCTCTGTGCCAAATATTGTTTAATAATGTTTCAATGAAACACTTGGGATGTTATATGACAGTAAAGGTATGATATAAATACAAACTGTTGTTGAATTTCCTTTTATACTCTACTTTTGATTTGCATCTCAAATTTGGCTAGAATCCTAGTTAGATCGGAGTGAAAGAGACTGTAAACTAGATTTAATTGTACGATTTAATGGGATAATCGACGAAGTCAAAAAAAAGGACCTGCATGAAACCAAACTGAGATTCTGCAGAGAGTTGAGAGATGAAAATTACCTCCACATAAATAAAGTGAGTGTCATGTTCACTTTCACTTGACATTCAGCACACTCTGGTGGTTCTGAATGTCCTTGGGCAAAGTGAAAGGTTACAAATTGTATGCAATGTTCCCATGAGTGCATTAAACTGTGCACATAAAAAGCAGAGAATTCTGCAGATGCAGAACTGTTCATTTGCAGAGAATTATGATATACTTAACATTCACAATGCTGGAAATAAGTTTATTTTTGTAAATAATAACAGACTCAACGTAAAATAGAACTGCAAGTAGAAATGATATGTGAAATATAATGTGTTGACTTCTGGAATCAAGGAGAGATCTTATCAAATGTTACAACTGGAACATAAAAGGAATACACATACAAAGAGGGCACTCATTGGATTGCATAACTCTGTCATGCTCTGTTAACATTATCATAGTTACACCACTCTTCCTTGATGCATTTCCCTTGCCTGGTTGATATTCTGCAACGAGAACACAGCAAAATATTTTTGTTATGAAGCTTCAAACTTCATAAGGAGGATAAGGGTCCATGGTGTCAGAGGCAAGGTGCTCGCATGCATAGACGATTGGCTGTCTGGCAGAAAGCAGAGAGCGGGGATAAAAGGGTCTTTCTCAGGATATCAGTCGGTGACAAGTGGTGTTCCACAAGGATCAGTGTTGGGACCACAACTTTTCACTTTATACATTAATGATCTAGATGAAGGAACTGTGGGCATTCTGGCTAAGTTTGCAGACGATACAAAGATAGGTGGAGGGACAGTTAGAATTGAGGATGCGGGGAGGCTGCAGAAGGACTTGGACAGGTTAGGAGAGTCGGCAAAAAAGTGGCAGATGGAGTACAACGTGGGAAGGTGTGAGGTCATGCACTTTGGTAAGGAGAATAAAAGCATGGACTATTTTCTAAATGGGGAGAAAATTCAGAAATCTGAAGTGCAAAGAGACTTGGGAGTTCTAGCCCAGGATTCTCTCAAGGTAAACTTGCAGGTTGAGTCAGTAATCAGGAAGGCAAATGCAATGTTGGCATTGATTTTGAGAGGACTTGAATATAAAAGCAGGGATGTACTACTGAGACTTTATAAGGCTCCGGTCAGGCCACATTTGGAGTATTGTGTGCAGTTTTGGGCCCAGTGGTATCAATGTGGATTTCACAAGCTTCAAAATCTCCCCTCCCACTACCGCATTCCAAAACCAGCCCAGCTGATCCCCGCCTCCCTAACCTGTCCTTCCTCCCACCTATCCCCTCCTCCCACCTCAAGCCCCACCCCCATCTCCTACCTACTAACCTCATCCCGCCCCCTTGACCTGTCCGTCCTCCCTGGACTGACCTATCTCCTCCCTACGTCCCCACCTACACTCACCTTTACTGGCTCCATCCCCGCCTCTTTGACCTGTCTGTCTCCTCTCCACCTATCTTCTCCTCTATCCATCTTCTATCCGCCTCCCCCTCTCTCCCTATTTATTTCAGAATCCCCTTCCCTCCCCCATTTCTGAAGAAGGGTCTGGGCCTGAAACGTCAGCCTTCCTGCTCCTCTGGTGCTGCTTGGTCTGCTGTGTTCATCCAGCTCTACACCTTGTTATCTCAGATTCTCCAGCATCTGCAGTTCCTACTACCCCAGAACTGACTACAAGACTTCTGAGACCTCTTGGAATAAGAATAGCACACAAACCAACAGCCACACTTTGTCAGTTACTCTCAATGACAAAAGACCCCATACCCACAATGAGCAGAACAAATGTGATATACAAAATACCATCCAGCAATTGCAAGAAACACTATAAAGGACAAACAGGCAGGAGACTCACCACCAGGATACATAAGTACCAACTAGCAGCAAAATGGCACAAACAACTCTCCCTCATTTCAATACACTCCTACATTGTAGAAGCACATCCGTTTAACTGGGACAAAGTTACAGTACTAGGACAAGTGAGACAAAGACAAGCATGCAAATTCCTGAAGAGAGATAGTAGGAACTGCAGATGCTGGAGAATCTGAGATAACAAGGTGTAGAGCTGGATGAACACAGCAGGCCAAGCAGCATCAGGGGAGCGGGAAGGCTGACGTTTCGGGCCTAGACCCTTCTTCAGAAAATGAAGAAGGGCCTAGGCCCGAAACATCAGCCTTCCAAATTCCTGAAGGCCTGGTTTTCAACCACCGGTGCAATAAACAAACATGTTGAAATAGACCCCATCTACATACCAGTATGGCAGAAAACCGGAAACAGGACTACCCATCGTGACCGAACGGACCATATGAATTCAGAGTGGGACAGAACAACAGCGCTTCAGCAGAGGCTAGACAGCGCTGAATATGTTACCTAGGAGGAAGACGAAACGTTTGCACAAAAACCTGTCAGCTCGGCAAACCAACCAACAAGCCCAACCACAACCCGAGGTACACTTCTTTGCAAAAACATTAAAAAAATACATTGTCTGCCCTCAGTGGTGTGCATAATAAACTCGAATGGAGACTAGAAATCTGAAGCAGAAGCAGAGAATGCTGGAAATACTTGGCAAGTCAGATAGCATTTGTTGAGAGAACACAGTTCGCAACAATTTATCTATGGAAACCTTCCCTTCAACGGGAACATATAACAGATGGAAGGGACAGACCCAGGCAAAAAGGGAAAAGTAAACTATACGCAAAGTAAAAAAGCATAAGATCTGGAAAATGTTTAGGTGGAGAACAGGAGACATGTCAAGGAGAAGTGATTTGTACATGAGACAAAAACAAGTATTACGAAATTAATCAAAAACGGGAATGAAATACTGGTGCAAACAATCTTAGGGCTGAGTATAGTGAGTTTAAAAGGTTCATAGTCCATTATACATATGTCCTGGTTATAATGAAAGGGAACATCAAGTTGGATATTGGTAGACATTTGATTATCTACGGCCTATTTTGCATTTCTTGTTTGGTCACTTCCAGAGGATGTGGGATTGCCTGAAGAGAAATAGCCAAATAAAATGAGAAAAAATAAAAGAGATGTCAAAAGGATGATGAAACTGTGATCAATTTTTCCAGAGGGCATGGTTCTTTGAGAAAATGGAGGATGGAAGGAGGAGATGACTTTGGAAATAGCAGAAATTATAGATGGTCTGTCCAATGCAAAGGATGGATAGGTCAGTGATAGTTCTGTCAGGAAGGAGAAAGGGTGACAGCAGAAACATGGCAAATAGGATTCAGGTGAAATTCCAAGCAACCATTGTGGAAGCTATTTTTCAGAGTATCGTACGGATCGAGGCATCATCACAGCAAGTATGGTGGAGAGAAAGAAACTGGAGAAAGGGAAAGATGTTTTTGGAAGTGAGATGAGTATAAGTGTACCACTGCTAAGTGAGGGATTAGTGGGCAGAAATAAATGTTAGTGAACAGTGTTGAGACTGTGTTAGAGAAGTGAGAAGGGATAGGAAGACTGAGAGGTGACCACTATAATGGTAAAGGAGAAGTAGAAACTTGGCACAAAATTCATGGAATGTTGAGATCAGAGCCAGAGCAGGTTATGTTCATAAACCAAGCAGCTGCTCAAGGCAATTGCTGTGAAGAACATTACACTGAAAACTCAGGGCATGATTGATGTAAGGTGTTTATCAGATACCCAGGCAGTCTATTTCGTTGTTCATTGTTTATCTTTCTTGACAAAGTAAGTTAAATATTTACCTCTTCAACACTTTCACTGACTAATACTTCAAATTCTTAGAAACCTATATGAAAATATTTTGTCTAAGAAACCTTATTTTTTATGTAGTTATTTTCCAATATGTTCCACAGAAAAAACAGGTTCCCAGGAAGTAATTGGTCTTCTGACTTTATAAAGTCATATAATGCTATTTTGAAACCAAATAGCCCATTTTGAAGGAGCCAGTTATTCCAGTCAGAAAAGGAAGCCTTTCACATCACCCATATATTACGTACTGAATTCTGCAATCAATGTTTTAGTCTTTCTCCTGTTGCCCATAATGTTAGGTAACTCTGGTCCAGCAAATTCAGGAATCTAACTAATTTCATATTTGAGTCCTTTATTTCAATTGGAATTAATTTAATTAGAACTGCAGTCTATCTTAATTGCAGTATAGAAACAAGCCATTTGATCCAACTGATCTCACTTAAAAATATTAACACTTCATATAACCATTCCACAACACTAATTGCCTCTTCCCATCATTGTTTTATTCCTTCACTTGCATATATCCATCAATGGCTCTCAAATGTAACAAGGCTACTTGGTATTATTGCTTAATTTGACAGCATCTTCCATGTTCTCACAACTCCCCATTTGCAGTGAAAATGATCAATATGAGAAGACGAATGAGGTTGCTGAGTCTCTCATTGCTTTCTGTGACTTTTCTTAATTCCAGTACAATCGATCAAAAGTGTAAAATTTGATTGAAGTAATTTGCACAAGAAAGGGGAATGTACCCCTGTGGACTCAAAAAATGTTTTGAAATCAGATCTATTTTTTTCAATCAATATATATTTATACTCTTTTCAATAATGTAAGAGAATGGCTTCTGAAGATACCTGTTTCATAGACTTATATAAAGTTGGAAAAAAATTTCTTGGTGCTGGGAACCTGATATTTTTCATTCTCACCATATTTGCGCATCTTTCATGCCATTGCCCAAGTGAACAGGGTGACAAAAGTTCCTTACTTTAATAAAAACCAAAAGAACTGTGGATGCTGTAAATCAGGAACAAAAACAAAGTTTCTGGAAAAGCTCAGCAGGTTTGGCAGCATCTGTGAAGGCGTAAACAGAGTTACCGTTTCGGGTCTGGTTCTGAGGAAGGGTCACCAGACCCGAAACGTTAACTCTGTTTTCTCCTTCTCAGCAGGTCTGGCAGCATCCGTGCTTTTCCTGCAACTTTGTTTTTGTTCCTTATTTTAATGTTCACTCGCAGCTTGTGGAATTCACTGGCCAGGCCAGAACTTGCCCATCCCTAGTTGCTCTTGAGAAGGTGGTGTTGAACTGCTTTCTTAAATCACTGTAGTCTGTTTGCTCAGACTCCCTTCCCCCTCCTCATTTCTGAAGAAGGGTTCCGACCTGAAACGTCAACTTACCTGCTCCTCTGATGCTGCCTGGCCTGCTGTGTTCCTCCAGCTCCACACTGTGTTATCTCTGACTCCAGCATCTGCAGATCTTACTATGACTGAAAATGCTGGGGCTAGGACACTATCCTGAGGAACTCCTGCAGAGATGTTCTGGAGCAGGGATGACCCACCTATGTGCCAGGTATGACTCCAACCAGTGGAGAGTTTGCCTCAAGATTCCAATTGACTCCAGTTTTGCTAGAGCTCCTTGATGTCACACTCTGTCAGATGTGGCCTTGATATGTGGCCTTGGGCTGTCACTCTCACCTCACCTCTGGAATTCAACTCTTCTGTCCATGTTTGACCCAAAGCTGTAATGTAGTCAGGAACTGAGTGGCCTTGGCAGAACCCAAACTGGGCATCACTAAGCATGTTATTGCTGAGAAGGTACTGCTTGATAGCACTGTTGATGGCACTTTTCATCACCTTCACTAATGATAAAGAGTGGACTGATAGAGCAGTAATAGACCAGGTAGGTTTGTCCTGCTTTTTGTGTACAGGACATAGATTGGCAAGTTTCAACATGGAAGGATAGATGCCAATGTCACAGCTGTACTGAAATCTCTGGAGGAGGCCGATATAGATCATTCGCTTGGCACTGTGGCTAAAGATTGTTGCAAATGCTTCAGACTTACCTTTTGCTCTGATGTGTTGGGTTTCCTCTCATTATGGATGGGGATGAGTTGTTTGATTATCCACCACCATTCATGACTGAATGTGGCATGTTTACAAAGCTTAGATCTGATCTATTGGCTATGCAATCATTTGGGTCTATCTATTACTTGCTGCTTATGCTGTTTGGCAAGCAAGTAGTCCTGTTCAGTAACTTCACCAGGTTGACACTTTGTTTTTAGGTACACTTAGTGCTGCTCCTGGCATAAGATCATAAGACATAGGAGCATATCAAGTCCATCAAGTCTGCTGTGCCATTCAATCATGGCTGATAAGTTCCTCAACCCTATTCTCCCGCTTTCTCCCTGTAACCCTTGATCCCCTTGATAATCAAGAACCTATCTATCTCATTCTTAAATGTACTCAATGACCTGGTCTCCACAGCCTTCTGTGGCAGTGAATTCCATAGATTCACCACTCTCTGGCATGCTCTCCTGCACTCTTCATCATGCTCTCCTGCATTCTTCGTTGATCCAGGGTTAATCTCCTGTCTTGATCTAACTTTAGAGTGAGGGTATGCCAGGACATGAGGTTTCAGATTGTATTGGAGTACTATTCTTTACCCATTAGTCCCTGTTCAAGCCTGATGCACGGTAAGCTCAAGCCTAACAGGTGTCCTTTAAGAAAAGCAGACAGGTAGATCGATGTTCCACACTTCACCCAACTGCACTTGATCATAGAATAACTCTGAGGCCACCTCCAGCCAGGACTTGCTGGACTCTATGTCCAGTCTCTTTCTCTATTTCTTCTTCTTCCAGGGAATCCCGCCAAGGTGCTATGACTGAGCTGTGAAGTTATCCATTCTCAATTTCCATCTATGTTTCTGCAGCCTCGCTTATACTTGCACTCCTTCCAGTATGCTTCATGGTTGCAATCTGTTTTAAGGCTGCAACCTGAATCTGATAATTGTGCCTTCCATCAACCTTCTGTCAAACCCTACTACCTCCCACTTAGTTGTTTTGTATTTGTTTTAACCAACCTGTTCATACATTTTATGACACACCTCCAGATGGCAGATGGGACTTGAACCCAGATCTTTTGGCTCTGAGATGGGGCCTTTTGCCACAGAGGTGCAAGATTCCTGTTGGCTGGCTCCCCAACTGCTGAATTTTATTTGGCTTCATTTTGGAAGATCACAGAGGGCTTTCATAATCAGCACATGACCACTTAGTTTACACAATTCAGCCTTTAGTTTACAAGGAGTGTGTGATTTCCTTAAAATTAAACAGAGAACTGCAGATGATGGAGATCTGAAACATACAAAATCAGAAATTGCTGGAGAAACTCAGCAGGGCTGGCAGCACCTGTGGAGAAAAAAACAGAATTAATGTTTTGAGTCCAGTGAGCTTCCTTCAGAACTTCCTTATACCTTTATCAGAAAGCTCTACCTCATATTGACTGAATTTGAATTTCATTTGCCATTTATTCATTTGTTCATTTTGCAAGTCATTTTCACCTCTTCTCAAGTTTTCTCACAGTTCTGAAGGAAAGCCAGCATCCTTTGTGGAGTGGTTACCAATTACTAATCTCATTCAGAAGGTTGGAATCACCCAAAAATACATCGTAAAGTCACAGAGTTATACAGCACGGAAAAACATCATTTGGTCCGACTCATCCATGCCAACCAAGTTTACCAAATCAAACTAGTCCTATTTGCATGTATTTTCCCCATGTCCTTCTAAATCTATCCGATTCATATGCCTGTCTATTTATTTTACAAATTAAATTAGCTGCTTTGAAACTTGACTGATTCAAAGCAAATTACCGGATTTCAATATTCTTATGGGAAGTCAAAATTGTTTCAGCAAAACAGAACATGCCAAACCGCAAAATGGGGGAATCAGTTTATGTGATGGGGTTTTCACCTAAAATGGAAATAAGAGAGTGGCATGTCCTCAACAGCATGCTGCTCGATGAACATTCTGGTTAGCTCAAAGCACATATCTTTGATCTGTACGCTATAAATAGTAAGCAGTGGTTGAAATTAATATTTAAATGCACTCCAAATTGATTTTCTTTGAACCAGCCTGCTGCACATCCTCAGCCATTCAGCAGGCATCCCAAAGGACAATCAAATCTACACCTTGTCAGACCAGTTGGAATATATATATGGGAGTATCTTAAAAGGATCACTGATTACTTTCTCAATTGCACTTCCACAGTTTAGATTTTACAAAATCTATGTTCAGACTGGGTGCGATTTTTTTTTTAATCTCTCCCTGCCTGGCAGGAATAGGGCAGAAGGATACTGAATTTCTTTTTCAGCCAATTCATTGGGTACTTGAATTTCAACTCCACCTTGCCAATCAGCTATTGCCTTTCTGCTGTTTTCAGCAGCTGGATAACTCATAACTTGCAAATGAGGTTTTTCAGTTTGCTCTGACTGCAGAACAGACCACCAAATCCATGAAAGCCATTTTTTGAAAGTAGACAAAATATGAGATCCCAGTTGCTTACTAATAAAGTCACAGATTCCAAAGTTATGAACAAACAATTGACCATCCTACGCAAAGTTAGACCAGTAATAAAATGTCCAATATATATTCAATATACATTCTCAAATTTAACAGAATTAAACTGCGGTAAATGTGGACAACAGACACTTGGTGGTCAAATGCTCATAACCATTGGAACAGAAACAGGTTATGCTTTACCATTCAATGAAAATATGGCTGATCTGATAATCCTCAAGTCCACTTTCCTGCTTTCTGCCCATAACTTGTCCTTTCCTTAGAGAGAAAACAAGTTAACATTTTGAATCCAGTGAACCTTCTGCATAAGAAAGGTCTTCTTAACTCTGCTTTCTCTCCACGGATGCTACCCGACCTGCTGAGTTTCTCCAACACTTTCTGTTTTGGGTTCAGCTTTCCAGCATCCGCAGTTCTTTGTCTGATTTGAATTCCCTTGCTGAAGAAAAATGAGTCTAGCTCAACTTAGAATATATTTCACAGATCCAGCCTCTACAGCCTGTGGTAAAAAATTGCACAAATTCACTACCTTCTGAGAGAATTCCTCCTCATGTCTGCCTTAAATGGGCGACCTCTTATTCTTAGATCATGTCCTCTGGTGCTGGACTGTCCCACAAGGGAAAGCCACCTCTCTGCATCTACCCTGTCAAGTCCCCTAAGAATCTTGTATGTTTCAATAAGGTCACCCTCATTTTTCCATATTCCAACAAGTACAGGCCCAACCTACTCAACCTCTCCTCATATGACAATCCCTTCACATCTAGGATCAGCCTAGTGAACCTCATCTGGACTATGTCCAATGCCAGCATATCTTGCCTTACAAAAAGGACCAAAAACTGTTCACAGTATTCCACCTACGGCATGACTAGCACCTTGTATATCTTTAGCAAGAATATTCTATTTTAATTCTCTATCCCCTTTTAAATAAAGGCCAACATTCCATTTGACTTCCCTATTAAATGCTGAATTTCTATGCTCGCTTTTTGTGACTTATGCATAAGAACTGTCAAATTCCCCTGTCGTGTAGCTTTCTGCAATGTTTCTCCATTTAAATAATATTCATCTCCTCTATACTTTCTGCCAAAGTGCAGATTTCCTGTTTCCCCACATTATACTCCCATCTGCCAGGCCTTTGCCAAATCGCGTAAACTTGTCTCTTTCCCTGAGTTATCAGGCCCTTTGAGTTATCCTCTCAAATTTCTGTTGCATTAATTTTTGTTATCTGTCAACTTCGATATTGTACATTCACATTCCTGAATCATATCATGAATATGTATTGTAAACAGTTGTGGCCCCAGCACTGATCTCAGTGACACATCACAAGTCATGAATTGCCATCCTGAAAATGGCCCCCTTATCCCAATTCTCTGTCATCTATTTCTTGCCTATGGTTGTGTATTACTTCCAATCATGGGTTCTTGTCTTATTATTTAGCTAAGCATGTGTTTTCGTTTTTTCTTAGACACCTTCTGAAAATCCAAATATATTATATCCATCACTTTCCCACTATATACCCTGCTTGTTACCAACTTAAAGAATTCTAATAAATTTGTCAGGCATGATTTCTCCTTCGTGATGCTTTGCTGAGCTTGATTGTATTATGTATTTCTAAATGCTTTGTTTTATAATATCCTTTATAATCTTTATATTTCTTCATAAAGTCTCTAACATTTTCTCAATAACAGAAGTTTGGCGAACTGTCCTATAACTACCCTATTTCTGACTGCTTCCCATTCCAAATAAAATAGACAGCTTTCCAATCTATAGAATGCTTCCAGAACCTATGATTCTTGGAAGATTACTGGCAGTGCATCCATTATCTCTGTAGCCACTTCATTTAATATTCTAGGATGCATCATATTAGGATTAGGGAACTTATGAGTGTTTAGATCCATTAGTTTCCCTAACACTTTTCCTCTCGTGAGAGTTGATATATTTATTTCCCTTCCTCCTTTACCCCTTGATTATTTAGTAATTTTAGAATGCTTTTTTGTGTTTTCTAATGTGAAGATTGATGCAAAGTCTTTATTCAACTCTTTTGCCTTTTGCCATTTCCCATAGAGCGTATAAAATAATAAATGCAGTCCAGACAGATCTCACCAAATTTTCAGCACCCTCAGAAATTATGATACTCTGGGTCTTCAAATTACATTAAAACTTTCAATTCTACTTTATTGAGGACCTAAATTTGTAACCCCCTGAAAAGCTGCTCCGTCACAGACTGTCTCAGCTACTCTTCATTTTCTGATATTTTACTTTTCAATGAAGATACGTTTCCCTGGGTTCTGAGGATTCGGCATGTAGACGCATACAAATGTCACCATTTCACATGCAGGTGACTTCACCAAACTGGTACTCACGTTTCTCTGAGTTCTGATCTTGCTGAGTTGCACAAAACTGATACTATATTTGGTTTTGATTTTATTATCATGTGTATTGAAATGCAGTAAAAAAAGCTTTGTTTACAAGCAGTACAGGCAGATCACAGCAAGCAAAGGATGTACAGACCAAAAAGACTTCGAGGCGTACAGATTACATTGCAGGTTACATTATTTGAGGCGAGAGCCCATTCAACAGTCTGATAATGGCTGGAAAGAAGCTGTTTCTGAACCTGCTTGTGCGTGTGTTCAGGCTTCTGTATCTTCTGCCTGATGGAAGAGGTTGTAGGAGATAATTACCAGGGGCAATGGATCTTTGATGATGTTGGCAGCCTTTCTGCGGTGGCAAGCTGTGTAAATGTAGTCCATGAATGGAAGGTTGGCTTCCGTGATGGTCTGGGCTGTGCACACCACCTTCTGCAGTTTCTTACAGTCCTGGGCAGAGCAGTTGCCATACCAGGCCATTATGCAACCAGACAGTTTGCTTATGATGGTACATCCGTAGAGGTTGGTGAGGGGCCTTATGGACATGTCAAATTTCCTGAGCCGCCTGAGCAAGAAGAGGCGTTGTTGTTCCTTCTTGACTGTCATATTTACGTGGGAAATCCAGGACAGTTCATCGGTTATCGTCACTCTGAGGAACTTAATGCTCTTCACTCTCTCACCCTCAGTTCCGTTGATGTAGATGGGGGCATTCCTTATGGCGCACTGCCAGCTTTATTGATTGAATAAAGGTACGTGGCTTTGTTCAAGCCTTCACAGGTCCGCGGGCTTTTGCTGAGCTCTAGATGTTAATGTAGCTGCATTTTCTGCTGCCTGGACTTCTCTTAAACCCATAAAGTTCAGTGTCTGCTACAGCAGCCCATTTCAGGATGGAGCCTCTTCTCCCTGCTCGTAAGTACCTGACTGACTGGCAGTTTGAGGTGTTACCAAACTGCATAAAATTGACCAATCAGTAATCTTTGAATTATTCTGAAAGATGAAAGTTTGAAAACTTTGCAATAAGCCCTTCTCCTTTCGCTGAACAGGATTAAATTTGGCAAATGAGCAGTGGTACATTCATGACTCAGTTGGGAGGAGTGCATCAGTGATCAAACTCCACTACTCTACAAGCCATCATACATGTGTAAATGCCCAATAAAATTAGCAAAATGATCTATTTACCTTCAAGGTGAAAATACTTCATGCCAGGTTTGTCATTAGTAGGAAAATAACTACCTTTGGCAACAAATTTGTTCTTTTAAGAGCAAACAAAAATGGGTTACTCATCCCTGCTATGCAATGTAAGCTATGCCCATTTTAAACCACAAACACACAGATGGATTAATTCATGAAAAGGGCAGACAAAACAAACATTTTGACACAAATACTACGAGTTCAACAATATAAACAGGGAGAAACAAGTTCTGCAGTATAAGAGTTCAGAGCACAAAGGTGAAATGAGTTATTTCTCCCAGTTCTTGCAATTTTTTTATTTAGTGACAATGACACAATATTGTCTGGGCAGAGCAATGATCGATTTTTCAATTCAGTAGCTGTTCGGGTGCATCTCAGTGCTTTCTTGCATAAGAGTTGTTCTTTTCAGAGTCTTCAAGATTTTTCATCTCCACTGAGAGAGATGATGAGAAATGCTTCCTGTTTGCAAGCTGTTGAATGCCTGAGTGCAGTGCACTCTCAGATCTGTGACAGACTGCAGCTGAACCAATTTCAAGTCTATTGTTCGAATGTTGTTCTTTAACTTAGGCTCCTAGTGCTGTTGTCTTTCATAAAAAAAATTGACTTCATGTCTCCAAGATGTAACATTATCTTGTGCAACCAAAAGATGTAACGCGCAATCCCTCTTGATCTTCAAGTTGCCAACACCCTCCTGCTACTTTAAACGGTATTGGAGTCCAACTAACGTTCTTCAGTCTTGCATGTGTAGCAGCCTCATGGAATTGTATGGTCCTTGAATGTCACAATTGATTGTTCGACATGGATACAATCAAAAACAAAAGAATTCATCACAATTTAAATTATTCATGACCTTAAATTTGGTCTGCTTGCATATTTTATATTGCCCCCACCCAAAAACCACTGGCCGTTTACATTGAACTCCAGAAATCGAGCATTCCCATTGTTGAAACAGAGATTGTTAGTTTTTGTTTCTGAGGGTGTATATGGAAGTGTTCTTGTTATCTCAGACTCTGAAGGAAGGATGTTGCGTTCCCTTATTGATCCATTTGTTTCTGATCTGTGGGAGGGGAATTGGGATAACGGATTTATAACCTGGTATCGCAAGATGTAAAACATACATTGAATTTATATCAGCTTTTCCATCAGTCTTTTCGGTCACTTACTTAAATTAATTAATTAGCTGACCTCATTTCATTAGGTTTTTCTCATTTAGCTATGGTACTCACTGACCAGTTTTACTCCCATTCAGCGATTTTCTGTCCTGTCAAATATCATTCTGTTTAAATGTAGGACGGCAGTTACCTGTATTCATCTTGGGATTCTTGAAACTCAATGATTAGACATACTGATCCTTGATTTTAAAAAAATCTTTGTTTTAGCTTTACAGCATCCATTGTTCTTTATTTTGTTTTGTGCATAAGAAGCTGCTTGCTTTGCTCATACAGGCTTTCTTTTTGAAACATTTCTTTTCATAGGATGTAGTTGGCCCTGTTGCCTATCTCCTGCATCCAGGAGCCCGAGCAAAACTGGAATCAATGGGTATCAGGGGGCAAACTCTCTGGTGGTTGGAGTCATACCTGACACATAGGAAGATGGTCATGGTTGTTGGCGGTCAATCATCTCAGCTCCAGGACATCTCTGCAGGAGTTCCTCAGGGTGGTGTCCTAGGTCCAACCATGCCTCATCAATGACCTTCCCTCTATCATAAGGTCAGAAGTGGGAATTTCCACCGATGATTGCACAATGTTCAGCACCATTTGTGACTCCTCAGATACTGAGGCAGTCCATGTTCACATGCAACAAGATCTGGACAATATCCAGGCTTGGGCTGACAAGTGGCAAGTGACATGCACGCCACACAAATGCCAGGCTATGACCATCACCAATAAGAGACAATCTAACCGCCATCCCTTGAGATTCAATGGTGTTACCATCACTGAATCCCCCACTATCAACATCCTGGGGGTTACCATTGACCAGAAACTCAACTGGACTCACCACATAAACACAGTGGCTACAAGAGCAGGCCAGAAGCTGGGAATACTGAGGCGAGTAACTCACCTCCTGACTCCTCAAAGCCTGTCCACCATCTACAAGGCACAAGTCAGGAGTGTGATGGAATACTCCCCATTTGCCTGGATGAGTGCAGCCCCAACAACACTCAAGAAGCTTGACACCATCCAGGAGAAAGCAGCCCACTTGATTGGCACTACATCCACAAGCATTCACTCCCTCCACCGCCGATGCTCAGTAGCAGCAGTGTGTACTATCTACAAGATGCACTGCAGCTATTCACCAAAGATCCTCAGACAGCACCTTCCAAACCCATGACCACTTCCATCTAGAAGGACAAGGGCATCAGACATATGGGAACACCACCCACCCCTAAGTTCCCCTCCAAGTCATTCACCATCCTGACTTGGAAATATATTGCCATTCCTTCACTGTCGCTGGGTCAAAAACCTGAAAATCCCTCCCTAAGGGCATTGTGGGTCAACCCACAGCAGGAGGACCGCAGCAGCTCAAGAAGATAGCTCACCACCACCTTCACGAGGGCAACTAGGGATGGGCAAGAAATGCTGGCCAGCCAGTGACAATGTGGTGGTAAGCCAGCTCCTTCAATTGCTGTAGTTCATCTGGTGCAGATACACCCCCATTGCTGTGAAGAATGAAATTCTGGGATTTTACGCTGATGTCAGTGAAGGAACGAGAATATAGTTCCAATTCAAAATGAAGGATACTTTGCAATTATGGTGCTCCTGTACATCTGCTGCAATGTCTTTTGAAATGATAAAAATCATGGGTGGAGAGGTTTAGTTGAAAGAACCTTGGTGAATTGCTGCAGTTCATTTTATATGCAGTACGCACTTCTGCCACAGTGCTTCAGCAATGGAGGTAGTGAATGCTTAAGGTGGTAGATGTTGTGCCCAAGAGAGTTGCTTTTCTTCTTAATGGTGATGAACGTCCTGAGTGTTCCTAGTCATATTCATCTAGGCGAGTGGAGAGTAGTCCCTCACAGTCCCAGTTTGTATCTTGTAGATGGTGGACGGGTTTTGGGAAATTCAGTCGTAAATCACTGGTCTCAGAATTCCCAGTTTCTGTCCAGCTCTTGTAGCCACAGTATTTATATGGCTGGCCCAGTTCACTTTCTGGTCAATGATAACTCCCAGGATTTTAATAGTGGGATATTCAGTGACTGTAATGCTGTTGAATGTGAAGGGGAGTATTGATCTTCCAGGCAGTCACGATCCGTACTAAAAGATGTGAAGCATCGTTCGGAGTGTGTGAATTGTTCTTTTTCTGCCTGTCCATTCCTTTGGAAGAATCATTCAGTCATTACCCTGATTTATGATTGTCTACTGTCTGAGATAACCAGTGCTCATACAGATAAATAGTTTCATTACACTGAGCATAGTAAGCTGCCATGTACCATTAATTGTATCAGAACATATGACTTAAATTGCCAACTCTGGACATTTAATTTTTGATCTGCTTCTTATTCTGCCTCCTTGTGGAGTAACTGAAAGTTTTGTCCTCAGTTGACAATGTCCTACTAATTCAAAACTTTATTCTCATATTGCCTTATACACTGAAGCCAAATTCTGCCCCAACTCTATTTACAGGTTTTCTGATGACACCACAATTGTAGGTTGAATCTCAAACAATGAGATGAGACAAAATACAGGAAGGAGATTAAACGTTTAGTGGCATGGTGTAAAAACAACAATCTCTCCGTCAATGTCAGCAAAATGAAGGAGCTAGTTATTGACTTTAGGAAATGGAGTTGAGGGCTTGCCCTATCTGCGTCAATGGTGCTGAAGCGGAGATGGTCAAGAGCATCAAGCTCCTGATGGTGATGATCACCAACAAACTGTCCTGGTCCACCCCTATGGATGCGACAGTCAAGAAAGCACAACAATGTCTCTACTTCTTCAAGTCTGAGAAAATTCGGCATGTCCACAAAGACTTTTTCCAATTTTTATAGATACACCCATCGAAAGCATCCTATCCGGGTGCATCACAGCGTGATATGGCAACTGCTCTTCGCAAGACCACAAGAAACTGCAGAGAGTTATGAATGCGGCCCATTCCATCATACACACCAGCCTTCCATCTGTTGACTCCATCGGATACAATTCACCCAAGTCACATGCATGAAAGTGTCCACTGATTTTTTTTAAGTATTGATTTTTGAATGCTTGATCATCTTCCTTGCTATTGAAAATGTTTCTGTTTGACTATTACAGTTTTTCTTGTCCATGATACTGAAAAAGATGAGATATTGAGAAAACTTTTGGTTGATCTCTTGTTTACACAAAATCTTGTCATTTCGTACAAATGAGATTTGTGCTGTTCTCTTTTGCAGATACTCAACAGGTGTAAAATGCCCATTCTGCTACCATCCTCAATACACCCTCCCTTTCCCACAGCACCAACCAACAGGTACAGGAGGCAGAATATTTCCCTATCACATCCTCCCTTCTTTCTGTCCAATGTCCCAAGCATTCTTTCCAGGTTCATCATTGACCTATACTTACATTAGAACATCAGAACATAAGAACTAGGAGCAGGAGTAGGCCCCTCGAGCCTGCCCCACCATTTAATAAGATCATGGCTGATCTTTTTGAGACTGAGCTCCACTTACCCGCCCACTCACCATAACCCTTAATTCCTTTACTGTTCAAAAATTTATCTAGCCTTGCCTTAAAAACATTCAGCGAGGTAGCTTCAACCGCTTCACTGGGCAGGGAATTCCACAGATTCACAACCCTTTGGGTGAAGAAGTTCCTCCTGACCTCAGTCCTACATCTGATTCCCTTTATTTTGAGGCGATGCCCTCTAGTCCTAGTTTCACCTGCTAGCGGAAACAACCTCCCTGCCTCCACCTTATCTATTCCCTTCATAATCTTATATGTTTCTATAAGATCTCCCCTCATTCTTCTGAATTCCAATGAGTGCAATCCCAGTCTACTCAGTCTCTCCTCATAATCCAACCCTTTCAACTCTGGAATCAACCGAGTGAATCTCCTCTGCACCCTCTCCAGTGCTAGTATATCTCTTTTCAAGTAAGGAGACCAAAACTGCACACTGTACTCCAGGTGTGTCCTCACCAGGACCCTATACAGCTGCAGCATAGCCTCCCTGTTTTTAAACTCCATCCCTCAGACAAAATTCCGTTTGCCTTTTTAATTACCTGCTGCACCTGCAATCCTACTTTTAGCGATTCATGCACAAGGACACCCAAGTCCCTCTGCACAGCAGTGTGCTGCAATTTTTTACCATTTAAAACATAGTCCATTTTGTTTAAACTTGTTTAAACATACAGTACTGTATTTGCTGCTCTCATTGAGACCTCCTTTAGAAAGAAGAAACCAAATACCAAATGAATAGTTGCCTTGCTGAACATCTCTGTTTAGCCCAGAGCATGGCCCTCAGCTTCTGGTCAGTTACTGTTTTAAATCTCCATCCCACTTCCTCTCTGACCTCCCTGAACTCAGCCTGTCACTACTTTAATGGTGCTCAATGGAAGATCAAGGGATGTTCCTCAATGAAACACTTTGAAACATTCTGTACTCAATTTTGTGTTTTACAATTAATGTTCCCTTTCCTGTAATGCCAATTTTCCATTTACCTAAACTCTAACCTTGCTTACCAGTGTTAAACCTTCCTGTTCTCATGAAAAGTAACTTGCTGAAACTATTCAGTTTGCTTCACAATTCGGCAATGCTCCTCACCAGCAATAATATGACACAGGGCCCAAGTAGCCACACTGCCTGCTGTACAGAGCCAACATGCCTGCCAGTCCTCCTCACATGCAATCATATGCAGCCTTATTCTCTGAACACACTCACTGTTTAACCACCACGTCACCGTTTGAACCTACCCGTAGCTCCATCCCATCTGAACAGTGTCGAAGCCAACATTAACCTGCCCTGAATGTCCATTTTATATCCGCAGCTGTCATTCTGTGAGAGAGGAATATCGCGTAAACACTGCAATCAGAAAAAAATGTCCAACCACGAGCTTTTATTTACACAGCAAAAGTGAGAGTAAATAAAACCAACACAGTTTGAAGTTTGCCCTAACACTGCAAACCAGATTTTGGCATTCTGTCCAAAGAGTACTTAATAAGCCACATTTCTCTGCTGCTCCCAGCTCTCAACTGTTGGAAGCAAGTATCAAAGAGATTCTGTCTGGTGTGTAACGCCCATGCAGATGAACTGTTGTCATGTAAAACAACAGCTTCTTCCTCCTCAATGTCCTTCTTGAAGATTGCTTCCATTTGCTCAGATCCTCAGCATTCAGCATATTGCTTCTTTGCCTACCCAAGTTTTACAGTGAACAGTATGATGCAGCAGACCCTTGCAGGCTATATTGGGGTTCCCCCCCTCCAGACTGGTCCAAGCAGTGGAAACTTGTCTTCAACAGCCCTATACTCTATCCTTCACAGCCATGGATGAGGCACGAGTGACATTAAACCTGTGCTCCACATCAGTCATGGCTTTGTGCGTGCGATGGTGTCATGAAACATGTCAGCACTGGATAGTCCTTGCTTCCCTCATAACCAGCCTTGCAATGTGACTGGGCACTCAAATACATCGGGTACAAGTGAGTACTGCAGAATGTATGAGCGATGGAGCTGCCAGGACGAAGGGGCACATACCCCCAGGCAGTGGTAATGAAGATCACAGATCCCCTGAACATTAATCAAGTAGACTCCCTTCCTATTTATGAATGTCACAGCATTGTGATATGGCCCTCTGAGCACTACATATGTGCAGTCAAAGGCACTGTACACCATTTCCTTTGTGTGCCTCTCTAATTTCGGTCATTCTTAGCTGTTGACCCATAGTTCCAGGCAATGCTGTAAACACAACATTGCTCAGTTTCAGAACTTTTTTCTTTACCATATGATTTTAAATTTTCAGGGAAGGTCTTCTGCTACAGTCTCGGCAGGAGGGATGTTACTTTGTGCTCCAATTTGTGAGCTCATTTCTCAACTTCCTGATCTGAAAAAAATGCGTGAATTTTCATCTCTGGAAACTGTCTCCTCATGACATGTTCGTATAGGTGGTTTATTGGTACATCTATTACATCCTCAAATTTATTATTATCCTCCAGAGTATGGCTGTCTTTCTTTCTTTTAATTCTCATTTGCTGTGATAGTCTGCCTCTGATAGCTTTCCTTTATCCATTCATCGAATAAAGGCATCACTGGCTGGGCCAGCATTCATTACCCGTCCCTAGCTGCCCTTGAAAAGTGGTGCTGAACTGCTTCCTTGAACAGCTGCAGCCTATGTCCTGTAGGTTGACCCACAATGCCCTTAGGGAGGGTGTTCCAGGATTTTGACCTGTCAACGCTGAAGGAATGGTGATATATTTCCAAGCCAGGGTTGTGAATGTTTTGGAGGACAAATTGTTTGACAACAGAGATAGTAGGAACTGCCGATGCTGGAGAATCTGAGATAACAAGATGTCGAGCTGGATGAACACAGCAGGCCAGGCAGCATCAGAGGAGCAGGAAAGCTGACGTTTCGGGTATGGACCCTTCTTCAGAACTGGGGGAGGGGAAGGGGATTCTGAAATAAATAGAGAGAGGGGGAGGCGATGGTAGAAGATGGGTAGAGGAGCAGATAGATGGGAGAGAAGACGTACAGGTCAAGGAGGCAGGGATGGAGCCAGTAAAGGCAAGTGTAGGTAGGGAGTTGGGATGGGGGTTGGTCAGTGAGGAGGGAGGAGTGGGTAGGTGGGAGAAAAGACAGACAGGTCAAGGAGGCAGGGACGAGAAGAGTTGGTCTTGGGATGCAGTTGGGGGACGGGAGATTTTGAAGCTTGTGAAGTCCATATTGAGACCATTGGGCTGCAGGGTTCCCAAGTGAAATATGAGGTGCTGTTCCTCCAGCCTTCGGGTGGCATCGTTGTGGCACGGGCGGAGGGCCAGGATGGACATGTCGTCCAAGGAGTGGAAGGGGGAGTTGAAGTGGTTTGCGACTGGGAGGTGTTGTCGTTTGTCACGAACCGAGCGTAGGTGTTCCACAAAGCGGTCTCCAAGCCTCCGCTTGGTTTCCCCGATGTAGAGGAGGCCACATCGGGAACAGCGGATGCAATATACCACATTCACAGGTGAACATCTGTTTAATGTGGAAGGTTTTCGTTGGGCCTGGGATGGAGGTGACGGGGGAGGTGTAGGGACAGGTGTAGCACTTCCTGCAGTTGCAGGGAAAAGTGCCAGGAGTTGTGGGGCTAGTGGGGAGTGTGGAGCAGATGAGGAAGTCGCGGAGAGAGCGGTCCCTCCGGAAGGCAGAAAAGGGTGGGGAGGGAAATATATTCTTGGTAATGGGGTCAGAATGCAGGTGGCAGAAGTGGCGGAGAATGATGCGTTGAATCTGGAGGTTGATGGGGTGATACGTGAGGACAAGGGGAATTCTGTCTTTGTTGTTATTGCGGGGAGGGGGTGTGAGGGCTGAGGTGCGGGAAACGCGAGAGATGCGGTTGAGGGCATTTTCGACCGTTGTGGAGGGGCAATTGCGGTCCTTGAAAAACGAGGACATCTGGGATGTCAAGGAGTGGAATGCCTCATCTTGGGAGCAGATGCGGCGGAGGCGAATCTTTCTTTGTTCTGTAAAACTTTGCTCAGTGATTTGGCTTTTCATAAGCACTACAGTTTCATCTGTATGTAAAACTTTGTCTGTGACTTTGCCCCATCTGAAGCTCTTGGGCATCTTTCTCTCTGCCTGATGTGCATTGCTGATTCAATGCATCAGCCCTCTTCCTTTCCCTAATTCATTTAACTGGATATTTGGGTAGGCACTAACTCTGTTTTTTTTTCTCGATCTAAATTAGCATTTATTTCATTGGTTTTGGGTTTACTCACAGACACCTACTGCCATCAGACCATGTCTTGTGGTTCCCAGAAGTTTAAGAATTCACACCTTTAAGCGTAAATATGAGAGCATCCATCAAGCATTTTTTTTTCTCAAATCTCACCATGCACACCAGAAAGATAACTTATCCCCTTGGAACTTTTATTGTGGTTGCACTGACTGTACTGCAGTAGTGAACAATATGATACGCTACATATACATGTATACTGAAATATGACAATATAGTTTCTAAATAATATTTTATTTATTTTTAGCAAATGCTAATAATTGGATTCAAGCAGTGGCTTCCTCTTATTCTGCAATCAAGGTGATTAGTCTGCTACTTGTTCTGTACAGGGAGCACTTCTTGGTAATGTGCAGCTTTGTTTGTACCTCTCCACAAGTGTTGAAGGGGTAGAGGTTGGCTGCACAGGAGCCCTGGTTTGACCTGGATCTGTTAAATAATGATGACTCTCGCATGGCAGTTCAAAGTCTGCTGTTTGACAGATGGCGTTTGTCACATGGACCTTGTTAGTGACTAAATCATATCGCAATCATATGACAAAAAAATAGCAGCAGTGCCTTTTCCAGCTGTGATACAAGGGAGCATTTCAAATGGAATTTCACGGCACTTTGCTTCAGAACATGCTCAAGAGATTTGTAGAAACCAGAACAAAAAATATTGCAGATGCGGAGCATCAAAAGCACAAAGCAGAAATAATTAAAACAGATTAAGCAATATCTGTTATCCTGCTGCCTGATTTGCTCAGTGTTTTCAGAATTTTCAAATTTTATTCCAACAGTTTACAGAATGGACCTAAAATAGTAATTTATCTGACACTTTTTCGGATCCCGTACCTTCACAAATCACACCTGTATGGTTTGCACGTGGTTAGCTAAACTGAAAATATCAAGGTTAACTTGAAATATTTCCCACATGAAAATGGATTTGTTTATTTGCTTAACATGTAAGATTCTAATCAAAGCAGAAATCAATGAATTTTTTTAACTTGCTGCAACTGGCATGGAATAGGCATGTGAAGTTTCAAGTTTTCAAAATGATCTCAGTTAATGGTGTCATATAGTGCTGACAGCTTTTATCTGCATATATCCTGAATATCATGTAATGTTGCTTTCAAAATAGTTTCTGCATGCAATCATTTAGAGAGATGATAAAGGAAAATACTACATATTAAATCAAACTGACAGACAGGGATCTGAAAGCACATATTAAGTTTCTGCCATTTCCCTGTCAGTGTCCTTTCAATAACAATGAAGAACTTCTTTCAACATCAATGAAGGGATGCATGAGTGCAAAATAAAAATACCCACATTTATTTGAGATGTAACAATTTGTCAAGGACATTTTTCATCTGCAGGTTGGCAGAAGATGCAAAGGCAGATGGGTGTTGTCATTTTGCATCACTCTAACTTACAAGCTTGAGGCAAAACTGCATCAAAACAGTTAATGTTGAATAGCAAAAATTGTTTGGATTCAATTCCTTCACATTTATATAATAACTTCAAATAATTAAAGAAAAGGATCCTTGAAAGTACCCACAGTGCAGTCATTGTAAGAACACAGGTTGCTTTGTAAAAGCAATAACAGAACTGTGTGGTAATTCTGTGTAATTTCTGCAATTTTACATTTCTTATTGCAATTAGGCTTTTAAGAGACTGAATGATCTAATGAATGAGCTTCAGCCCCTGGCAACCCCAATCAAAAAACAGCAAGCATGCTTTCTAGTAATTTGGTGGACAGAAAATCAATGATTTCCCAATATGCTCTCCCAGGAAGAGAGCACATTCAGAAAATCAACTCTCTGTAATATGCCTTCATACAAATATGAGACACCACTTGATTTATTGTTACAGTCATAAGCAAATTGTTTAATGTTTATTAAATAAGATGTTAGCAAGGTATTGGTAATGTAGGAAAATTAATCAGTGCACTAATAAGCATTAACAGTGATACAGATGATGAGTAAAGGACTATGAATAAAATGATATTGATTGGAGAAGTCTTGCGTACTATCAATGAGCAAGATGAATAATTATCCTTGTAATAGTGTAAAGCAATCAGATAATAGTCCCTCAACATAGTGCCCTATATGAGTGTTAACTGAATGTTACTTGATATGAAATCTTTTTTAAAAAATCGAATGATGTTTGATTTAAGCCCTGAATGCCTAGCACACAACTCAAGTCTACTTCTCAGCGAATGCGGGCTGACAGTTACCCCTGGAAACTAATATTGACTATTTGCAGTTTATATTAAAGTTAATAGCTTTGCTTGCACCCCCAGTGCTCTGATATGAATTATTGCAGAATCCTGTTTGACACAAAATGCATTAACTGTAATTTTTATGATGATGTCATTTGCTAATTTAATAAAACAACTTCTTATGGAATACAACTTAATTCCATGTGATGGTGCCAGTACAGCAAATGCACTAACTTTGGAGGATTTTTTTAAAACAAGATATTCACCTGCTGATTATTTACATTCCCCTGATTGCTATAGGTTTAAACTGTTACCAACCTCAAATGTATTGAAATAATATAATTATGTCTATGCTTCTGCTTAACATCTTGTAAGCAACAGCACATTTTGGTAAGCAGTTCAAAAGATATCTCCTTTTGTTCTTCATTCTCTGTTTTCAGAATTGAAGTGTCATATTTTTGATTGAAGTATCTTCTGCTGGAACAAACAAGGCGAAAAATAGTCTTACAAAATTTGAGTAGTGTCAAAAGCGTTTACATTACAAGAAAACTGAAATTAACCCTAAAAAACCATAATGGGAAGTTGAAGATTTGACTGCATGACTGTAGGACATAACTAAGAACAGCCCAACACAGACTCAACACTATGTATGGATGAGAACAAGGTTTAAATGCTGCCTTGTTTTTTATTTTATTTTTCCAATGATAATAATGCCATTTGTGCCTTATAATTTTTAGTGTTCATAGTATTTACCTCGGGCCATCATTTTCTTCTTCAGTCAGATAGCTGAAGTTTATTTGCAAAACTATTTACAAGATTATGATTTCACAGACTTAACACAGACTGGATTCTTTGCTTACTGATATTACTATACTTCTCACACACAGCTGACTGTCTACACTGACTCTGTTACACAGAATGATTGAAAGCAAGGATGCTACCTTTATATCAGAATGTCAATGTCATGATGAAATGTAACTGTTTTAAAGCTGCAGTTTGTCTGGTCTGGAATTCATGCCAGAATGTAATATCATCCTTTGTCCATTTAAGGAGTGGGAACCTTTTTCTGATAAACAGTATAAGGATGAATTACGTCTGGACATTCAGATAACACCTTCATAAACATATGATTCAAACAGATCTGGTATTTATACACTTATCACTATTTGGTGCTTCAGCTCTCTCTGCAGTGTGCTATCTCTCATTGCAGATGGATGTGTGTCATCTGTCATTGATGTGTAGCTGTTTTCCAACATGAATCTTCAGTTATCGAGTTGTCATCCTGTGTAATGAGTGGTTGGTAATACACCGTTTGGACAGATCATCCATTTCTTTATGAGACTTGACCATTGTTCATGACAATGCTACGTGACCTAGACTGGACAAAACAATGTAACATCATTCCATTTGTAGGAAAGTCTCTAACTCATTGTCCTAGTTCATATTGGGACAACTCATTCATCATGTTTTTGCACCATTTTCTCCCATCTTTGCGACAACATGTTGTGTACATGTGGATGTCTGAGAGCATGGGAGGCAAGAATTGTGTGGACCTGATTTTGAAAAATTAAATGTACTGGTCAGGATAAACTTTGCCGAGAGGAATACCGTGAGGATGTAAGATGGCTACCTGATAATCTGGCCAAGTCACTTTACATTTATGATCATGGAATTAACAATGCAAGCATTCTGTGAAACTGAAGGTAGTGTGGACAGGACGTTATGTATTGTGTGCTCCATTTCCTGCACATATCCTGGGCAAGTGCACTAGAGTACTGCAGACAATTTACACAATTTGTGTGGGGTATTTCAAATATACAGGGTATAGCGGTCAATGTGTCAAAATGTATTGGACAAGTGGTATCTCTGATTTGTCGTACAAAGGAAATGTGTGAAACAGTTAGTCTGAATATCCTTGGACATGGAAAATATTAATCACAAATTTGCGCCATGGATCGGAAGGAATCTTGTGTGGAAGGAGAGATTCTCTTGTTTGTTGAGGTTGATGAATTGACATATTTCACATGACTTGATTAGTTGGTCAATGTCCTTGTTAATGCTGGGCCAAAATATATAGATGCGTATTCCAGTCTCTTGGTTTTATCTGTGCCCATGTGACCTATACAGTATCCATCATGCCTCAACAGAGAGCTTGCAAAATTATGATTCTTTGCCCTAAAAGATTACATCATTGTAGAGTCCCAGTTCATCTATGAATGACCAGGAAGAACATATTAGTTCAGGGACCTTTTGGGTGTGTCAGCTGGTCATCACCTGATATAGATGGCTGAATTTGCTCTGCTCAGCTGTGACCAAAATGTATGAGATTATTGTTGCTGTCTAGGAATCTATGGTGTTGAAACTGACAAATTTGCCACTTGGACTGTAATATTATGTTGATGTGTGAATGCCATAGATGATAACAGAGGTTCCATCAGTTTCAGTCGTAACAATAGGTTTTAAGTGCCCATCCCAAGAATCCAAATTGGCATCTAAGAGGGATAATGAAATATGAGGGATATTGAATAAAAAAATTACTGAGGGTGCTGGAAATGTGAAGCAGACACTATGCTGGAAAAACTCATAGTTCTGGCAGCATCGGTGGAGCATCAATCAGGCACTTGGAGTGGGCACTGTCAGGATATCTCCTACATAGGGGTAGTGAGCTGAAAGTCAAACAGCCCACCAACCGTTTTGACTCATTCTGCCTTTTTGTGAGCTGTTTTCGTTCTGAACTGAGAGAGAGAGAGAGAGACAGACAGATATTGGGGGCATGAAAGTGAGTATTAGTGTTAGCTCTGCTGTTACTTTTAGTGCAGGTGAGTGCTTCCCAAGTGAGTGGGTAGCCAGTTCCAACAGCATGCAGGCTTAGCATTGTTCATGGGATGGAATGGTTGAGATTGTGTGAGGGAAGATGTTGCAGGTAATATTAGGTGAGATGGCGCATGAGCCTTGATAGGAGTTGGGTACGGTAGCAGAGGCAGAGTGAGTGTGAGATATGGGAGAGATGATGGTGGTATTTGCTCTGACAGAACAGAGAAGGATATTGACTTTAATTCTACATTGCTGGGCATTCCTCCAGATGGCTGAGACTGGTTAATCCAGATGGCAACTTCAGACCAGTCTGGCATAACCTGGTGTCATTGCATTCACTGCTGGTCCTGGAGGAAGAGGACATCCCCGAGTGAGGGTAACTAATGTTACCCCACTATTTAAAAACGGAGATAGAGAGAAAACAGGGAATTATGGGCTGGTTACCTGACATCAGAAGTAGGAAAATGCTAAAGTCCATTATAAAAAAATTGATCGCAAAGCATTTGGAAAACGATGGCTGACTGGACAGAGTCTGTATGGTTTTTCTGAAAGGGATATCATGCTTGATAAATCAGCAAGAATTTTTCAAGGATGGAACTGGTAGAGTTGATAAGGGGGAACCAGTGGATGTGATTTACTGGGATTTTTCGAAGGCTTTTGATAGGGCTCCACATAAGAGATTAGCATGCGGGATTGGTGTTAGTATGCTCATATGGATAGAGAACAGGCTGGCAGATAGGAAACAAAGTGTTGGAATAAATGGGTCATTTTTCTGAATGAGGGCAAGTGACTAGTGGGTTACAGTGATCAGTGTATTCACCATCTATGTTAATTATTTCGATGAGGGAACTTAATACAATATCTCCAAGTTTACAGATGACACAAAGCTGTGTGTGAGGGTGAATTGTGAGGATGATGCAGAGATGCTTTTGTATGATTTGAATAAGTTGAGTGGACTAATACATTGCAGATAAAGTGTAATGTGGATAAATGTGAGGTTATCCACTTTGGTAGCAAAAACAGGAAGGCAGATTATTATGTGAATGGGAACAAATTGGAAAAGGGGGAGGTGCAGTGAGACCTGGGTGTCTTTCTACACCAGTTGCTGAAAATAAACATACATATGCAGCAAGTTAATTAGATGTTTTTCTTAACAAGTCCATGCTGACTCTTCCAAGTTCACCCACATTTTTCTGTTTGACTATTAATTCTATCTCAAATAATTGAAGGGCTCTGGTCATGTCCCTGGCTCTGAGCCAGAAGACCCTGGTTCAAGTCCCACCTGCTCCAGCAATATGGAACAACAACTGAACTGGTTGATTAGGAGAATATCGATCCCAAATAATTGTTTCTATTGAAGTTTCTCTGCCATTGAAGCGAAACTGACTGATTTGGAATTGTTTTACTTATCTTTATAACCTTTTTTGAACAATGGTGTAATATTTGAAACTCTCCAGTCCTCTGGCACCATCCCCAAATCCAGGGAAGATGTAAAAATTATTGTCAGTGCCTCTGCAACTTCCTCTCTCACTTTCTTCAATATCCTTGGGTGCATCTCATCCAGTCCTTTTCAAAGTTAAGTACTGACAGTTTATCTAATATCTCCGCCTTGTCGATTTCAAGCCTCTTCTGTTGACTGAATTTCCTCCTCTGTCACCATGGCCTAGGCAAACTACTTCAAAGGTAAAGACAGATGCAAAGTATTTTTATTACAAAAATATACGTTATTCAGAAAAAAAAGTCTTTATACACATAAGCAAGGTATTTAAACAGTACTGCATAGACTTCGCATATAAAAACACAAACGTTGGAATTTGACATTGTCTGCAATTGCAACTGAAGACATTTCCTACTCATACAGCACACTAAATAATTCATTTTGAGGCAATGAGAGGGTCTGATAACTGAGCAGACTCTGGTTCTATGTTTTAACAGAAAGACCTTAAACAGTGGTCTTTCCCCGCTATGCTTGGCCGTAGCTGCCCCAAGTTTTCATGCATCTCTCAGCATGTATTCCTGGACCTTGGAATCTACCAGTCTGCAACACTTGGCTGAGGTCAGCTCTTTACACGGGAAGACCAATAAGTTTCAGGCAGACCAAAGAGCATCTTTCACTGAGTTGATACTCGTCTAGGCACAATCAATAGTTGTCTCAGTGTGCATCCCAGGGAACAGCCCATAAAGCACAGAGTCCTGTGTCACGGAGCTGCTAGGGAAGAACCTCAACAAAAACCACTTCATCTCTCTCCGCACCTCCCTTGCAAAAGCACTTTGCAGAAGGAGATGTGCGACAGTCTCTTCCACCTGCAGCTGCTTCGAGATCACGATATGGTTGGTGCAGAGAGTTCAGGCGTACATGAATGATCACACAGGTATTGCCCTTCTCACTACCAGCCAAGCAATATCTTGGTGCTTGTTGGAAGGATCTGGTCATGAGGCGTTCTGCCAAATGACTTTGACAGTCTGCTCAGGAAACTCCTTTTCCCTTAGTGTCTTGAAGATGTGATATGCTGCCCATTGCCTGGTGGACTTCTGGTTAAAGATGTTTTCATTTATAAATTTTTCCACAAGGGACAGGTGATACAGAATGGTAGGATGGATAACTAACAATGACAAGTCAGAATACAGAAAGGAGATAGACAGCTTGGTGATGTGGTGCAATGAGAACAACTTCTCTCCCAACATCGGCAAAAATAAAGAACTGATCATTGACTTCAGAAAGAAAGGAGGAGGAAATGCCCCCATCTACATCAATGGAGCTGAGGTTGAGCAGGTGGAAAGCATCAAGTTCCTAGGAGTGACGATAACCAACAACCTGTCCTGGACTTCCCACGTAAATGTGACAGTTAAGAAGGCACAACAACGCCTTTTCTTCCCCAGGTGGCTCAGGAAATTTGGCATGTCCATAAGGTCCCTCACCAACTTCTACAGATACACCATTGAAAGCATACTGTCCGGGTGCATAATGGCCTGGTATGGCAACTGCTCTGCCCAGGACCGTAAGAAACTACAGAAGGTGGTGTGCACAGCCCAGACCATCACGGAAGCCCACCTTCTCTCCACTGAGTCCATTTACATGGCTCGCTGCTGCGGAAAGGCTGCCAACATCATCAAAGACACATCCCAGCCTGGTAACAGTTTCCGACAACCTGTTCCGTCAGGCAGAAGGTGCAGAAGCTTGAACACACATGCAACAGCAGGTTCAAGGATAGCTTCTTTCCAGTCATTATTACACTTTCTCTAACTTCAGATAATGCTGATGTTGCCACTGTTGATCTTGCTTAGCACATGCTCTTTGGGACGTAACCTGTATGCCTCTGTCGAAGATTTCTTTTACCCGATGATCTGTATGTCCTTGCTTACTATGATCTGCCTGTACTGCTTGTAAACAAAGCTTTTTATTGTACACAGGTACTTGTCACAGTAAATAAATCGAATCAAATCACATCAACTGCTTAGATGTTGTGTGGTCACGTCCATCCTTCATAACACTGGGAACAAGTAGAACTTCAGTATATAATGACACTTGGTGTTTGTGCACCGAGGGTTTATGCACAGCTTGATGCAGCCACACATAAAGGTGGACATCAGGATGAGGACAGCATTTGGTATGTTCTTCCCCCACGTCCCCTTCCCCCCCACCAGCCCATCCAGAGCTTTTTACTTTGTATCTGTGCGTAAATCTGACCTCCAGATATGCAAAGTATTCATGTAATACCTCAGTAATGCTTTTGTTTCCAAGTCTTGATCCCATTTTAGCTCCCCATGAGCCCTACTCCTTCTTTTAGCACACTGTTACAATTGCTGTGTTTGTACAAGATTTGTGATTTCCCTTCATGTTAGCTGCCAATCTTTTCTCACAGTCCCTCTGCACTTATTCTATTGTTTTTCTTTCACCTCCATTCTGAACCTTCTGTATTCAGACTGATTCTTGTATGTCCAAAAGAGCAACCTTTCACACAGTCTGCTTTCTGTTTCTTAGTCAATTTCACATCCTGGCTGGTTTTGTCCTTCCAATGCCAAGAACTTCAATTCAGTGCTAAAATGTGAATATTAATTATCAATATCTGTGAATGGCTCCTGGACATTTGCAAGGCCAAATCTTCCAGTGAATTTATATTGGTTGCACAAAGTGATGATTTGCCACACAGCATGAGCACCAAGCCTTTTGCATTGATTCATAAAGCAATAGCACTTAGCCTTGTCAACGTGAGAGATGAGTTGAGTACATGACATTCAATTTTAACCCTTTTTCTGTTCTCTTGCCCATTAGATAATCCATTCATTCTGGATCATGTTTATGAAATATAACTTGGAAAGAATTTACCACTTAATTTACACTAACAAGGCATCAATCCTTTCTTTACACTCATAATCCTTTAACAAGTAGATGGCATTAAAATACTGGTTTTTTATTTTCATTTGATGATAATCCATTGGATGGATTTCATTGGGAGTTCTATCACTCTCCAACAGCATAAAGCAAAGACAAACAGCATTGATATTTACTACACTCTGCTAAGGTTTACCATTAAATTTCTACTGAAATAACGGTGGGAGTTCAAAGAGAACAAAGTACTTCAACACTGGAGGTCCCAGTAAATGAAGTCCCAGAGATATCCTACCCTATACCTTATTCTAAGTTGCTGATATCACACAGAGTCTTTGATAGAAGTGAGGCTCAGATTACATAAACAGGATAGATTTATTTCATAATATTCAACAATTTATGTCCATTTGCGGAATGAAGAATATCACATCCGACTTAGAACTAATATTAGGTTTATTGTCCCGTGAGCTCAAGTACAGAAGTATCGTGAAAAGTTAATGATGTCACCCCACAGGGCTCTATCTTAGGTACAAAGTACCAAGTTACAAATCTTAGGTACAAAACAGAGAAATAAAGAAAGAAAGGTACATTACCTTAGTTCATAGAATGAGGCAGAAAAAGAAGAAATAAAGTTAAAAGGAAAATGCATGGTCAGAGAACTTGCATTATCAATTAAAATATATTTCTGACATTATAATCAGGTGTGAAGCGGTTGAATGGCTTCCCACCTTCCCCACTGTTCGTTTAACATGATAGCAATTTCCCAATTCAGTGAATGTTTAACGTTTTCTACAGTCTTTATACAAAACACAGTGAGGTAGGCTTCCCTCCGTTTTAAAATTAAAACAGGATATTTTTACTGTACTTCATTGTGTCAAAGTTAAAAGTATTTTTAAAAAAAACCCAATTTCCACATATAACACATGCTAAGTTTGTACTCAGACAAGTAGATTATAAAGTGGAGTATCGATGAAACGATTTAGTCCAGTAACCTTAAAGGGGTACACAGCTCTTGAAGGTTAGCAACTTGACTGGCTTCTGGTTGAATTTGGTGGTCCTACAGCTGGGCAGCATGGTGGCTCAGTGATCAGCACTGCTGCCTCGCATTGCCAGAAACCAGGTTCAATTCTGGCCTTGTGCAGCTGTCTACGTAGAGTCTGCACGATCTCTCCATGTCTGCGTGGGTTTCCTTTGGGTGCTGTGGTTTCCTCCCACTGTCCAAAGATGTGCAGGTCAAGTGGATTGGCCATGCTAAATTGTCCTGTAGTGACCAGGGTTATGCAGGCTCGTTGGACTAGCTATGGTAAATGTGGGATTACAGGGACAAATTATGGGGCAGGGTCTGGCTGGGATGCTTTTTGAAGGGTTGATGTGGACTCGATGTGGTGAATATCCTCTTTCAGCATTGAAAGGGTTCAATGATATAGCTTTCAGCGCTGAGAGGTTTAAAATGTAGCTGAATGATTTTTCTGTTCTGGAAACAGTGGCTTCTGGTTTGAAGTATTTTAAAATTCTCTGTCTGCAGCATTTAGATAATCAAAATCAGACAGGATTCCAAACTTGTGAGTTGTCTGCAGTGAGACAGAGATCCACAAGTGGTTCTTACTTGATTAATGCCTCACGCACTCGTCCTGGTCTGCAGACAGAAGAGATACTAAAACAGAAAAAGGAACAGTTTTTTTTTGTTTGTCACAAGTCTAGTGTAATTTGTACTTTTCCAAAGCTTGCATTACTTTCTTTAAAGGATGTAAGTTGGTTTCAGTGATAAATTAAAAAATATCACTTTACAATCATTGGTGCAATGTTACTCAGGTATCAGAGGGACCAAATTACAGAAACGGTCCAGAGCAGACCACATTTGGCTTGTTACAAGATCTCTCTGCAACTGACTAATGACTCAAGCTTGTATATTCCAAATCTCTGGCTTACGAAGTGAAACTGATTATGACTGAGCTCATTCCTTTTATCGAGTCCCATGGTCCAACTGATTATGCTCAACGGTTTATCTCCACCTAGTTAAGTACCCAGGTGATTGTCCTGATGCTGTATGTATAGTGTAGGAGATGATCCCTATTTATATTTGCATCCTAATAGTTATTGATGTAGCTTTGCAGGCAGATGGTCTCCATTCTAACAGTGTTAGAATGTAGAAGGTACAGCAATACAGATGTGAAACCATTTCAGACTGTTATCCTAAATTATTAGAATGCAGCTTTAGTCATGTTAAAATTTGTTTCCAGCCAGTAAATTCATTTTTTTCACAAATTAAACATTCTTCATAACCCTACGAAAGGATTTGAATATTCACGATGTATTGGGGAAGTTTTTTTTCTCAATGCAACAGTGCAAAGGTGTAAGCACGACCACTATAATCCCAGCAGAATATTTCCGCTTGGTTTTATTTTCCCATACCAAGCCAGAAAAAGCACTGCTGAACAGCTACTCATTGCCAGGTCTAACATGAAGAATCTGATTCTTCACACCAGAAGGCTTTGAATAGGTAATTGGAATAACGGACCTATCCTCACCAATCTAAATATCTTACAGAAGATGATTATCACACAATTTAAGAAATATCTGATTCATGTATAGAAAATACGCCAACTGTTCAAGGCATTATTTTGGATATTTTGGACACAACAATGAGAATAAAAAACATTTCAATTGGCAGAATTTCTGTATCATTGGCACATTCACATAACCTTTAAACTGAACATAATTTTATCGTATACCATGCTATGCAGAATCAGGAAATGATCCTTCTGTATTTGTTCTCCCCCTGAGGTTTTAAAGAGCATACAATTGCCACAAGCAGTATATAATGGCAGGTTGTGTATGGAAGGTTTTGTTTGGAAGTTCTACAGAAAACATTGTGTAAGGACACTGTGTCGTATGGTTTGTCTGACATCGAGGAAGCTTTTAGCAAGGGCAATTTGATTTGATTTATTATTGTCACCCGTATCTAAGTACAGTGAAAAGTTTTGTTTTGCGTGCAGTACATGCTGATCATAACATACAAAGATCATAGGGTGATTGAACAGAGACAGGAATACAAAGTTATGGCTGCAACTAAGATGCACAAAAAGCAAGATGATTACGAGCTTTGAAATTTGAGAGGTTCCTTTATAAGTCTAATAACAGCAGGGAGGAAGCTGTTCCTGAACCTATTGGTTCATGTGTTGAAGCTATCATATCTTCTGCCTGATGGATGAGGTTGGAAGACATTTCAGCTGGGGTGAGAAGGGTCTTTGATGATGTCGGGTGCCTTTCCGTGGCATCGAGAAGTGCAGATGGAGCCAATGGATGGAAAGTTGGCTTGCGTGATGGACTGGGCTGTGTTCACAACTCTCTCAAGTTTTTTACGGTCCTGAGCAGAGCCGTGACACACCCAGATAGAATGTTTTCTATGGTGCATCTGTAAAAGTTGGTGAGGGTCCTTTTGGACATGTTGAATTTCCTAAGCCTCCTGAGGAAGAAGAAGTGTTGTTGTGCCTTCTTGACTGTCACATCAACATGGGTGGTCCAGGACACATTGTTGGCGATAGTCACTCCTAGGATTTTGATGTTCTCACCCAGCTCCACCTCAGCTCCATTGGTGTAGACAGGGGCGTGCCCTCCTCCTTGCTTCCTGAAGTCAATGATCAGCTCTTTAGTTTTTCTGATGTGAGGAAGAGATTGGTATCTTTACACCACATCACCAAGCACTGTATATCTTTCCTGTATTCCGTCTTGGCGTTGTTTGATATCCGGCCTACAAAGGTGGTGTCATCAGCAAACTTGTAGATGGAGTTCAGCTGAAATTTGGCCCCACAGTCATGAATATACAGGGAGTACGGTAGGGGGCTGAGTATGCATCCTTGTGGGAAGGTGTTGAGGGTTATTGTGGAGGAGATGCTGTCACCAGTTTTCACTGATTGTCATTTGTTAGTCAGGAAGTCAAGGATCCAGTTGCAGACGGTGGAGCATACACCTAGGTCTTGGAAATTGGAGATTAGTTTGGTTGATATTATAATGTTGAAAGCAGAGCTATACTCAATAACTAGGAGCCTAATATAGGTATCTTTATTATCCAAATGTTCCAGGGATGACTGTGGAGTTGGGAAAATGGGAGGCTGGGGTTGATGTGGCCCACAATTAAACTCTGGAAGCACTTCATAATTATGAAGGTCAGAGCCACTGGGCAGTAGTCCTTGAGGCATATAGTATGATACTGGGGTGTTGGTGGTCTTCTTGAAACAGGTGGGGGATCTTCAGATTATAGCAAGGAGAGGTTAATGATGTTAGTGAAAACTCCTACCAGCTGGTCGGCGCAAGATCTGAGTGCACAGCCAGGGAATCTATCTGGGCCAGTCGCTTTCCGTAGGTTTACTCTCAAGAAGGCTGATCTTGATAGCATTTTGATATTGCAATTTGACAGCATTTTTTGGGGTATTACAGAGAGATGCTGCTCTTTTCATAAACTTATGACATATTGAAAATACTTGGTTAATCATTCTTTGAATTTTTCTTCCAAACAATGTTATTAAAGATGTTTTTTCATCTTACGTATCTCCTGATTTGTGCTTTACAATGATTATTTTGTATTTTTAATATAATAAATATGTAGTGCTGAAAACTGCAAGAAATCTGAAAAAATCCTCCTCAGTTTACTTTCAGGCTAGAAATATTTAATGTATACTTGTGATTTAATCATTTTATTTTCACCTGATCCATGAATACTTCCTCCACTGGTGTACTGCCTATGCATTAAACACCTTTAATACTGTAGTAAACACGTCCACCTGAATATAGAAACCATCTAATGAATTGCAGCTCAAGTGACAATAGCAGTAAAATTACGAAAAGCCAAAATGTAAATATTGTTGGAAATTGCTCAGTTGCTTTGATGTGTGTTGATGGTTTGGTAGAAATATTTATGACATGAACACATGGATTTAGTACAAGGTAATTTCACTAAGTAGCATTTGGATCCATCTGCATTCTATTAATTGCAGTTGTCGTGATCTGTTTACAGTCAGCATTTACTGAAACATTTTTTTTAACCAAGAACTGAATTCCATTATTTCGTTTATGCGGCTACTATAAGCAGGATAACTTGTCTGTTTCAAAGAGGGGAATTGATGGAAAACATGGGAAAGATGAAGATTAATGAGCCTCATTCATGCAAATTTTTTCAGTGATTATTTAATTTTTATCTACCTTATTCCTAATCCAACACTTCTCACACAGAATACTTCCATATAAAGCATGTGCTTGTGATAAGATGAGTAGAAAATTAAACCAAGTTAATGTTTTCCCCCTTTACCCGGTAATATCTTCAGTGTGCATTGAGTTCTGTTGTATTTCATTTTTGGCAGGATTATTCTTTGTGTCAATTTCTTGATCACACTGAACTACTTTCACAGTGCATATGTCTTTTGTATAAAGTTCATGTTTGAGTTTGAATTGATTTTTGCTGTATGATGTCCACAAGATGAAATATTTCCCCTCCTGTGTGAAACCACTGTGTTTAATAGCATACAGTGTTAAATGAACAAGAAGGTCTATATGCTTTCAACATGAATGTGCCAAAACAAAGTGAAACATCTGATTTTTATTATTTACACATATAGTTGAGCAAACTATGATGTTTTTAAAGTCTGCAATAAGATCAAAAGCCAACTCACCCCACATCTGTTTAGATTTAGCCAATATTGTTCCTTATAACTCCAGCTTTTTTTTTTATCTTTGCCTGGAAAAAACTTAAGAGCTGTTCCTTTTCCAAACCTTTAGTTTCCTGGAGTCTCTTGTTAGCAAAGAGGTGGTTTTCACTCTTGTTTTACCTAGTATCCTTTGTTTTAATCAGCAGCGTTCTGTAATGCATCATATGACATCTTGCCTTGTGTTTTTTTGTCTTTTAAATCAGTTCCACCAGGTCCACCAGGGGGTGTGATAGTGGAGGAGATTACAGATACCACAGCTCAGCTGTCCTGGAGTCCTGGAATTGACAATCACAGCCCAATTTCCACATACACGATACAGGCACGGACTCCCTTTTCAGTGGGTTGGCAAGCTGTTAAAACAGGTAAATTGCACAGCAATATTCAGAAATGGCATGATGCAAATCATCCTGTGTTGTTTGTCTATTTTGCCAATTAATTTGGAATATTTTATTTCACTTTTCCAATTTGATAAAAGTGGATTTATTTATTATGAGACACCCCCTGTTGGAATTTTGCATCCTAATTATAATAAGCCCTCAGCTAAACTGTTTTGTTTTCAACTTGTTAAATTTTTGGGACCCGTTATACCATTGAGTGCCACAAGATATTGCTTACCTGATGTGAGTAGTGCCATTTTGACATGGCCTCTCTAGATCTCTGAATTGAGGTTATTCCCCATGGCCCAGGTTATTGACATGCAACATCTCCCCATGTTCACCCTCCAAGAGTGGAGCAAAGGCACTGCTGCCTGTGTTCCACACTAATGAACCTTTTCTCATCAGACTTCAGACCATTTTCTTAAGCCATGGCATCAGCCTGGCAACAACATCATTGCTGCTGACTGATCGTGTCATTTTGAAAGACTATGGCAAGCCCTCTTGCTGGCTCCCACGACCTCTCAGGTCTGCTCGGACACAGTGGAGCTGCCTTTCTTGCCTGGCAGTGGGGCCTTGGCCTGCCTCCCTCTCCCCCTGGCTGGCAGCGTTTTCGTCATGACTGAGATTGGTGGCTTTTAAGGAGGAAGGGGAGGACGATGGGGAGGCACGGTGGCTCGGTGGTTAGCACTGCTGCCTCACAGCATCAGGAACCCGGGTTCGATTCCAGCCTCTGTCTGTGTGGAGTTTGCTCAATCTCCCTGTGACTATGTGAGTTTCCTCTGGGTGCTTTGGTTTCCTCCCACAGTTCAAAGATGTGCAGGTGCATTGGTGATGGAAAATGCAGGGTTACAGGAACAGGATAGGGAGGTGGCTCTGGGTGGGATGTTCTTCAGAGGGGTAATGCGGAGTTGATGGAATGAATGGCCTATTTCCACACTGTAGTGATTCTACGATTCTGAGACACTGCAGCCAACCAAGAGGAATGGCTCCACCGTGTCCAAGGAGTAACATCTATGATGTCAGGTTGACATGATAGCTCCAGCAGTAAGTCTGGTGCCTGAGAAGAGACCTTTGCTGCAGACCTCGGGCAGCGATGCATCAAGCTGTACTATTTTTTTATCTTTATTCATTCACAGGCTGTGGGTATTGCAGGCCAGGCAGCATTTATCACCCATCCTTCCTTTAAGTTTTCTTCCCTAAAGGACATTAATGAACCAGATGGTTTTTTCCCAACAATCAACAGTGCACTCACAGTCATCAGTAGATTCTTAATTCCAGATATTTATTGAATTCAAATTCTATCATCTGCCATGGCAGGATTCAAACCCGGGTCCCCAGAATGTTATCTGAGTCTCTGAATTAACAGTCCAGTGATAATACCATTAGGCCATTGCCTCTCTTGGAGGATCAGTGAGCAGAAACGTCTGCAAGACTATAGTAATGAGGAGGATTGTAGAGCAGGAAACAGGATCAGCAATGAGCATGACATCCTGCAAACAGAAAATTATATTTTTCTCTTATATTTTTAAATTTTATCTTATTTAAAACGTTAGTTCATTTTGGAATTTGATATTTTCTATTTACAAGACTTAATACTTCAATAGAATTCTTTTTAAAAATGGAGAAACTCAGTAGGTCTATGGGGAAAGATGTAGAGATACCATTTGGAGACCCAATGATGCTTCTTTGGATGGTTAATAGTGAAGCAGTGCAGACATTTGAAAGGATATTTCAGAATATACACAATTGACACATTTCCATGAGTAAGGAAGATTCCAAAGGGCTGATCCAGTATCTGTGGTTAATGAGAGAAGTTAAAGTTAATGTCTAACTTAAAGGGAAAACATATCATTGTGCAAAGATTGATGACAGATCAGAAACTTCGAACAAAAGTAAATAAAACAGCAAAGGATGATTACAAAAAAAGAGAAATATTAGAGTACAAGAGAAAGCTAGCCAGAATTATAAAAACAGATAAATAAGACCATAAGACATAGGAGCAGGGGTAGGCCATTTGGTTCCTTGGGCCAGCTCTAGCATTCAGTAGGAGCATGGCTGATCAAACATTCCTCAAGTTCACTTTCCTGCCCTTTACCCGTAACCCTTGATTCCTCTCCTGATAAGTCCGTAAGAAAGAGGAACAGGATAATTAGCAGAGGATGGCTTTGATCCATCACCCTCCAGGTTATGAGCCCAGCAGACTCCCCCTGAGCCACTCTGCTCTTTAGGTAATCAGAGATTTCATAAATATTTGAAAACAAACAGAAAGCAAAGTAATTGTTTGTTCAAAAGAAAGCCTGGAGAATTGATAATGGAAAATAAAGAGATAGAAAATGAGTTAAACAGCTATTTTGCATCAGTCTTCATGAAAGGAGATACAAGTAACATCTTTGAAGCAGTGATAAATCAGGAAGTGCAGTGGGGGTCGGAACGTTGGGACATTAACATCTACTCTTCTTGGAACAACAGGCGGCCAGGTGGCCAGGCCCTGAAGGATTTCATCCTTAAAAAATATTTGCAAATGTGACAGTTGTTTTGGTTTTAATATTCTAAAACTGCCTAGATTTAATAAAGGTCCCATAGATCAGAAGATAACAAATGTTACTCCTTTATTTGAAAAGGAAGGGAGATAGTTAGCATGACTCTGTCAGAGAAGGATTGCTAGAAGCTAACATTAAAAAAGTCATAGCAGAAGTAATCAGGCAGTGCCAGTATGATCATTTGAAAGATTAGTCATATTTAACCAATCTATTTCAGTTCTCTGAAAAAGTAAAATCCACTGTGGATACAGAGGAATTAGTGAATGCACTGTGTTTAGGTTTCTATAAGGCATTTGATAAACTGATAAACACATCTAAGGTTATTGGAGAAAATAAAAGTGCATGGTGAGACGGTGAAGTTCGTATTAGCAAGAATAGAATATTGCCTGGCTGACAGGAGGAAAAGAGTAAATCTAAATGGGTCTTTTTCCGATAGGCAAGATGTAACAAGTGTTGTGCCACAGGGATCTATACTGGGACCTATTTAATATCAATTATGTACAGTTTATATGAATAACTTGGATGAAGGGACGGAAGGTACTGTTTCCAAATTGGCTGATTACATAAATATAAGGAAGAAGGTAAGTTGTGAAGAAGACAGGATGAGACCATGAACAACTGTAGATAGGTTGTGAGGGATGTAAAGATCTTGCAAATGGAGTATAATTTGGGAAAATGCCAATTTGTCTATTTTAGCAAGTATATAAAGAGAGGCATATTATATTGATGGTGAGAAAGTGCAGATCTCTGAAATACAAGGGGATCTCAAAATCCTAGTGCAGATGAACTGGTGGCACAAATTGAAATAAATAAGTATGATCTGATAGCCACCACAGAGACATAACTACAGGATTACAGAATGGAACTTGCACATTAAATGGATTCCAATATCATGGTGCCTTGGTCAGGTAGCTCATCTCCCCAGCGGCCTCATTCCGATCCGAACAAGCTGCAAGAGCCTCAAAGCTGTTGGATAATTGCAAGGACTGAGGTTCTGAATCCTACTTTCTGTGTCCCCAGATCAGCCTCAACGATAGGCACACTCCTCAGCTCCTCACCGCTGATCAAATCAAAAAAAGACAATATACTAAGGGACAACAAGGTGCAGGGCTGGATGAACACAGCAGGCCAAGCAGCATCATAGGAGCAGAGAGGCTGACGTTTCGGGTCTA
>NC_063347.1:43801396-43848817 GCF_021869965.1 Rhincodon typus | reverse complement strand
CATCCAGCCCTGCACCTTGTTGTCTCGGATTCTCCAGCATCTGCAGTTCCTACTATCTCTGATTCGAATATACTAAGGGATGTGCCCACCTCCAGTTATAAAATAACTATGTACCCTTCCCTGTTCCTGAACTGGAGAAATATTAGCAGTTCAGTCTCCAGCTTTATAACTCAGAGTCACAGCTTCTAGAGCTGCAAACATTTGATACAGCCATAATCTGTCTGGATCAAACTGGCATCCAGGAGCTTCCACATTCTGCAGCTGTGACACATGACCTGTTCAGCCATCCTTAAACCATGTAATATAGGAGCAGAATTGGACCATTCCGCCCATTGATCTTCTCTACCATTCGATCATGTTACTCAACCCCATTCTCCCGTCTTCTCCCCGGAACCCTTGACCACTTTACAAATCAAGAACCTATCTATCTCTGTTTTAACTGCACTCGGTGAAATGGCCTCCACAGCCTTCTGCAGCAATGAGTTCCATAGATTCACCACCTTAGACGTTCCTCCTTATCTCAGTTGCAAGGGGTGGTCCCTTCAGTCTGAGGCTGTGCCTTTAGGTCCTATTCTCTCCTACGACTGGAAACATCTCCACATCCACTTTATCCAGCTTTCTCAGTATTCTGCAAGTGTTAATGAGATCGTACCCCACCACCCACCCTCAATCCTTCTAAACTCTATTGAGTACAGGTCCAGAGGTCTCAACTGCCTCTTGTATGACAAGCCTTTCATCCCTGGGATTATTGTTGGAAAACTTCCCTGGACTCCTCCAACGAGGCCCAGTACCAGTCACGATATTCCAAATGGGGTCTGACCAAAGCCTTATACAGCCTCAACAGTACATCTCTGCACTTCTATTCTAGTCCCCTTGAAATGAATGCTAACATTGCATTTGACTTCCTAACTGCCAACTGAACTTGCATGTTAACCTTTAGAGAAACCTGAGTCCCTTTGTCTTTCAGGTTTCTGAAATCTTCCCCATTAAAAATAGTCTATGCCTCTAATTATCCTACCAAAATGTATAACTGCACACATTTCCATTTTGTATTTCATCTGCCACTTGTTTGTCTACTTTCCTTGTCTGTCCAAGTCCAACTGCAGCCTACCTCCGCTTCCTCAACATTACTTGTCCTCCCCTCAGCTTTCTATCATCTGCCAACTTAGCAACAATGTCCTCACTAAAAACTAAAAGAACTGCAGATGCTGTAAATCAGGAACAAAACCAGAAGTTGCTGGGAAAGCTCAGCACATCTAGCAGCATCTGTGAAGGAAAAAACAGAATTACCGTTTTGGGTCTGATGAACTAATGGTGGCTGGGAAAACGTCAGCTTGTGTGCAGAAAAAAGGGAGGGGATGGAGTAGGGAGTAAACAATAGGATAGAGCCTAAAGAGAGAGAAGAGCAGTTGGACAAAGAGTTGATAACGATCAGGCTAGGAGGGTGAATAGTTGTTAATGGGGACTATTAGTGACTAACAACAGTGGGTGTGTAATGGTATATGGCAACAGGGCCTGGTGTGTGGGGTAGGGGCTGAAACATGGGAGAGTTTAGGCCCTAAAATTATTGAACTCGATTTTGAGTCTGGAGGGCTGTAGGGTCCCCAAGTGGAAAATGAGGTGTTGTTCTTCCAGCTTGCGTTGAGCTTCACTGGAGCACTGCAGCAAGCCAGAGACATAGATGTTGGCCAGGGATCAGGGCGGTGCGTTAAAGTGAAAGGCAACAGGTAGATCAGGATCTTTTTTGCGAGCAGAACATAGATGTTCTGCGAAGCGGTCCCCAGTCTACACTTCATTTCCCCAGCGTTGAGCAGGGAATGCAGTAGACTAGATTCTGGGAAGTGCAGGTGAAGTGTTGCTTCACCCAGAAGGTATGTTTGGGCCCTTGGATACTGGGGAGGGAGGAGGTAAATGGGCAGGTGCACTTGCACCTTCGCCAGTTACAAGGTGAGGTACCGTAGGGCTGTGGGGGATTGTTGGGGGTGAAGGAAGTGTGGACCAGGGTGTCCCGGAGGGAATGGTCCCTGCGGAAGACGGACAAGGGAATATGTGTGTGGTGGTGGCATCTTGCTGGAGGTGGAGGAAATGTCATCTGATGATCTTCTGGATGTGGACACTGGTGGGATGGTAGGTAAGGACAAGTGGAACCCTATTGCTGTTGCGGGAGGGAAGGAAAGGGGTGAGGGCAGAAGTGCGGGAGATGGGTCAGGCCTGGATGGGACTAGAAAGCTACCTGCCATGGGACTTCAGAATAGTGAGTGGTGGAAGCCTGATCTTAAACCACTTAGCATTCCTTGAAGCATTGAATGGTTCTGGTGTTGCCAGTATCAGCGGTGATGTATTCTTCACTAAATCTTCAGGCAGCCCAACAGGAAATCTTACCGTCTTAAAACTCAGCCTTGGCATTCTTCTGGGTCAAAACCATATCACCAGTGTGTACTTTCGTCATGTCTTTAAATGCTTTCAGGTATTCTACAGACCACCCACAAGCTGTTCCATCTTTGAGCAGTTGATACAGTGGAGGGAATGTATTGTCTAAATTGGATACTCAACAATTCCTATGAATATTTCAAAGTTCTTCTTTGTTCTCTGGTCTCTTTGCTTTCAAAATCCCCTCAACTTTTTCTTGCATTGGGTGGAAACCTTCACTATCTATCTGATGGCTCAGATGTGTTACATTTGACAGCATGAAACAACAGTTGAACTTCTTAGGTTTGATACCACATTTTTGAAATCAATCAATCCAGGAGATTGCAACACTCAACATGTTCTTCCTCTGTCTTACTGCTAGTTTAATCTCAGAAACAGCATAATTACTTTTATCTCACTTTATACCTGGTCCCTGATGCTCTGGAACTCAGAGGAGTGTAGACGTTCCAAGTGGTAACCATTTGCACTGGTACAATTCCTTTTGTGTTTAAATGACAAGCAGTTCCTTGCTCATATCAATTGATTCTAATTACAAATATTCATGACAAATATATCTTACTGAACAATTTTGAAAAGGCTAAATCAGAAAACAAATATTCACTGGTTAAAAAAAATGGATAATTACTCGAAGTATAATCTCCAAAAATCAGAACAGAGCCAGGCATTTTGAAATACCGCAATGGGTGTGGCCCATTCATTAGTCTTCATCTTAATCACTTCTTGTCTTTCTAACCTAGCTTCTTGCTTCCTGTTTCTAACTGTGTATAAAGCACTTGGTTAGCTTTATAAAATCTGAGCTGTACATTGACTTTTGTCTTGACATGAGCCGTGTGAAACTTAATTTGTTCATTTGTTCAAAGACCGCTTTTCAATCTCCTAGGATTTTTTTCAATTTCAGCTGGATTCTTACTGATTCTGATTGGAAATAACTTGGCCCAATTTAACCATATTTTCTTGAGCCAAACCCTTCTTTGCTCCTACTACCAACAGCAGGGATTACCGATCCTACACTAACTTCACCAAAAACTGGAATACTGTGATTGGAATAACTAGTCAGTTTACATAAAGGGAATTTGAATCAGGAACTTTTTGTAATTTCCTTCTGAAGTAATAGCACAGTGGCTGTGTTAATGTGAAAGTAAATTGTAAGTGTCCAACTTCTGTTTTTATTGTGGTTACTCAGATTATATCTTCAGCCTTACTATGCTCATCTTCCATGCGAATTTCCTCTCACTCCTTGACTTGATCAAAAACTTGAACTTCTATTTCCATATCTACCATCTGCACATTTGAAGATTTCCAAACTCCTGAACCAGCATTGTCGTGACTCCTGTCTTGTTCAGTGCTCTGATCTGGAGCTTCTCCTTCTATGTGCCATCAACATATGAGCAATATTCCTGCAGGCACAGCAATTTGACTAGAAATGGGCCATTGAGATGGTTTGTAGCCACCATTGCAATGCCACATCTAATTTCTGACCCTGATACTGTGAGCTTCGCTGTTGTGACTTGGATCTTGGTGAAACCCATTAGACCTCCCCTGTCAGGTCAGGAAAATAACTCCCTTCAAGTTTACAATTATTATGTTCTGCCATTTCAACAACAGTGGCCTCATCACAGGCCTCAATTCACATCAACTTCCTGCCTTTCCTGAAGCGATTAGCATGGATTTTTTTGTAATTTAGGCCTTTTACAAACACGGCTATAGCATTGATTTCTAAGGCTCATACCATACCCATGAGACAGTTTCTTGAATTTATGAATGCTATTTGCAACCATCTCACTTGGCCACAGCTTCACTGAATGCAGCTCTCAGTGCAATCTTATTCTGGACTCATATTATAGAATGAATAAGAATCTCACAAATTTCAGAGTAGTTCATAATATTGATTCTCACAAGCAATATTGGCTAGACACAATCTCAAAACTATCTGATCCCATCGTTGTATGGAAAACATTTACTTTACCCTCATCTCCTATTTTATTGATTGCAACCCTTGTTCTTAATTTGTTGGAGTTGAACTCCATCATTCTCCCAAATATGCTCCAGTTACATACTGTGCTAACTCTTGTACATCTGAATACAATGTGCACAATGAGCAATCTTTCAAATCACTCAAATGTTTTGCAAAATCTACTTTGAGTTCCAAAAATGTGGAGCAATGTTCTTCAGTCTTTAATTTCTCAAAGGTAATATAAAAAGGAATTCAACCTCTGCCTTATTGTCCTCCTGTGTTGTTACCTGCAAACAATATCTTACTTCAGATTTGTTGGCCGGCTACTGTACTGTAATTGTATTTAAGGGGAGGCAACTGTGTGAAGCAAAATTCCTTGAAATAATATACTGTTTTATATAAGGAATAGGCAGCTAAATAGTAGTACTGTTGCTCATTCCTCTTGCCATGGTAGCAACAGCAGACAACTTCAAATTTTCCATTATATGTTTATATAAATATTTGTTCATAAACCATGAGAACAACCAAAACTGAAAACTGAATTTCATCTTGTTATAGGGTGAGCAGTGACAGAAATTATGTCCTGGCATGAAGGCCATAACATATTTCCTTGCTCTGTTCGTGGCGTTTGTATTTGTGCTGACTTGTTGCATTTTTGCTGAAAGAATCTTGATATCAGTTATTGCAGTCCACTGAGTCAGCTGGTGATTAGCATCAGATAGGGGCTGTGAGCAAGTGAATGATGAGGCTTCACATACCCGTGGTGATAAGTAAACATGATAGCTTCTTGGCATGTGCTCCAGGCTCCGGAATTAAATTGCAGAAGCTGTCTGCTGATCCTACTGATCTACCACATCATTTGTAGTTTAGGATTTTGTCTGATTTTGGCCATGTTATCTGACAGCGACTGCATTTTGTGAAGACTCACTCGGTGGCATCAGTTTCAATTCTGTGACCATTAGCTGTCCACTATTCTTTCAGGGAATGTTAACTATTTTTATCGACAATATTGTGCCTAATACCCAATCTTTTAAATGTAAAAAAATCAAAATTATACCGTACTTCAGCAAAAAAAAATCCTGTACTTCAAAAAAACAGCTACATAACATCATTATAGATGGGCACTGGAAAAAGTCTACAAATGTAAACATTACGTTATTAATACAAGATTTATTTAAATAATAAACATCTATTATTGATGTTCCAAGAGGGTGATGTTTCTAATTTTATTTATTCATCTAATAAGTCACTTATTTATAATCTTGGAAAAAGGGCAAATTTTCTAAAGTATTATTCTTAAATATTACATCAAGAACTTGTTAAAAATATTTTAGCAATATAGGTGTTGATTTGATCAGGTTTCATTGATACAAATCTTTGTTCATCAGCCCTCATGATTTAGGCTGCGATAAGGTATGGGACTTGGATTCAGTCCTGCACCTCCAACAGATTGCTGTTAGATTCTCCAGTCCCAGCTCTTAGTGTGCTGAATCCAAATCTCTGCCTCACCCAAGAGGGACCATTGTTTGACTCTTGGGATTTCCAACAAGCTCCTTTATTGACACACTTTTTTCTACAGTTCGGGTTATTCCATCTACCTACCCCAGAGGCTTAACAGGAAGTGACTGTGAATGTCAATGTTACATCAGCCATACATTACCAAATGTCTTTATGTCTGCATTCTTAATATATGCAAGGACAGCATTTGGTGCATGGAAGTAAATCAGGAGCAAAATATCTGGCAACTGAAGAATAATGTGGGAAAATGTGAAATTGTCCATTTTGGCAAGAAGGATAATAAAGAAGCATTTTATCTAAATGATGTGACATATTGCAGAGCTCTGAGTGGCAGAGAGATCTGGGTGTTTGAATCCAAGAATTTCAAAAGATTAGAATAGGAAAGCTAATAGAATGTTATTGCTAACTGCGAGGGAAATTAAATACAAAAAATAGAGAACATAAAGTAGGTCTGGCTGCAGAGTTGTAGAGAAAGCAGAGTTAATGTCTCGGGTCCAGTGATCCTTATTCAGATAATTGAAAGCTGCCAGACCAGCTGAGTTTCTCCAGAGATTTCTGTGTTTGTTTCAGATTTCCAGCATCTACTTTTCTTTGTTTGATGACCAAAGTGGAGAAGTTATGCTTCATTTACAGAGGGCACTGATGAGACCACATCCAGAATACTGCATATATTTTTATAGGTTTCAATATTTAAGAAAGAATGTGAAAAAAGTAGATGAAATAATGGTAAAGTTTTATACATGGAATAAGATGTAGGAAAAAATTACTGCAGATGCTGGAATCTGGACTGAAAACAACAAATGCTGGAGAACACAGCGGATCAAACAACATCTATGGAGAGAGAGCAAGCTAACATTTTGAGTCTAGATGACTCTTCATCAGAATAAGATGATTGTCACATGAGGAAAGATTGAACAGGCTAAGACTGTATCCTGCTAAAGTTTAAAAGAGTAAAAATTGAAACATACAAGATCCTCACAGATCTGAACGGAATAGATTTGGAAAACCGAGAACTAGAGGTTTGCTGTTTAAAAATCAGGGGTAACCTTATCAAGAACAGAGATTGGGAGGACTTTTTTCTCAAAGTGTGTTGTCAGTCTTTGGAGCCCTTTACGTCAGAAGGTAGTGCAAGCAGAGTCCTTGAACATTTTTAATGCAGACATAGATAGATTGTTGATAACCAGAAGTGAAAAATTATCAGAGCTAGGCAGGAACGATGAATAATCAGATCAGCCATGGTTGCATTGAACGATAGAACAGGCTGCAGGTGCCAAGTGGCCTACCCCTTCTAATCAATCATATCAATCATAGAATCCCTACAGTGTGGGACCAGGCCATTCAGCCCAACGAGTCCACGCCGACCCTCCAAAGAGCATCCCTTCCAGACCCACCCCCTCCCTTCTCCCTATAACTCTGCATTTCCCATTGGTAATACAGATAGCCTGCACATCCCTGGACACTATGGGCAATTTAGCATGGCCAGTCCACCTAACCGGCACATCTTTGCACTATATGAGAAAACCAGAACACTTAGGGGAAACTCACACAGACATGGACAGAATGTGCAAACTCCACACAGATAGTTGCCCGAGGATGGAATCAAACCTGGGTCCCTGGTGCTGTGAGGCAGCAGTGCTAACCACTAAGCCACTGTACCACCCATGGTCTATGTTCTTATGTATATTGTACATGCAGCTTATGTACAGATTGCTGTTGTATGTTCTTATGTATATTATCCATCTCTATTTGCTCTTGAGAAGGTGGTTGTGAACTACTTTCTTGAATTGCAGCTGACATCTGATGCAGAGAGTGCGGCTGGTAAGCTGATCATGGATTTTAATCTCATAATGATTACAGAACAGTAATATAATTCCAAGTCAGGACGGTGCGTAGTTCAGACAGGAACTTATGCATGGTCATGTTCGCAATCATCCACTGTCAGCGTCGCTGTAGGCGGTAAAGGTTGTTCCAATTATTACAATGGATTATGTTTTCTCTTGAAGTAGATCACATTTTACATGCTAAAGTTAATATCTCATGTTTGTACTTGCAGTTCCTGAGGTCATTGATGGCGATGCTGTAACAGCGACAGTGATCGATTTAAGCCCTTGGGTAGAATATGAATTCAGAGTTGTCGCTAGTAACAGTATTGGCATTGGGGAACCGAGCTTACCATCTGCAAAATCAAGAACAGAAGAAGCCCGTAAGTGATTGATGATTATTACTGAGCGTGACCTCATAGTCTGCAACTGTGGTGATTGTAAAATGGCATTGAATCATGAAAACAGGAGCAGAATAGACCATTAGGTCCTGTGATCCTTTGAGCCCTTAGAACCATATCCAACTCCTCCTTGAAAATATTCAGTATTTTGGCAATAGCAAACATGGTTGGATTGGAAAAACTGTTCAGTACAGTTTGGCATAAATGGAAAATGGAAAACTTGGTCAGACCATGACTAACAAAGGGAATTAGGGATAATATTAAATCCAAGGAAGAGGCATACCAATTGGCCACAAAAAGCAACAGACCCTGGGAATGGGAATAGTTCAGATTCCAGAAAAGGGAGACAAAGAGACTGGAAAATAGGGTATAAGAGTAAATTTGCAGGGAACATACAAGCCAATAGTAAAAGCTTCTATAGATTTGTGAAGATAAAAAGATTATCCCCTACAGTCAGAAACACAGGAACTTATTACGTGGAATAAGACCAATTAAATATATACTTGAGTTCTGTCTTCACAAAGGAAGACACCAATGATGTCCCATGAATTTGGAAACTTATGGACAAATGAGAAGGAGGAATTGAGAGAAGTTAGAATTAACCCATAAGTGATGTTGGAGAAACTTATAGGATTAAAGGCAAATAAATCTCTAGTGCCTGGTAATCTTCACCCCAGAGTATGGAACAATGCTTAGACCCCAGCTAATCACAATATCTATTAATGATTTAAATCAGGAAATGAATTTTAAAATCTCCAAGTGTGTAAATGATGCCAAGGCTGAGTATGCTGTGACGGGAATGCAGAGAAGTTTCAGTGTGATTTGGACAAGTAAGCAGGCAAATATATGGCAGATGCAGTATAATGTGGATAAATGTGAGATTATTCACTTTGGTAGCAAAAACAGGCAAGCAGATTATTGAACAGGGGGAGGTGCAATTAGACCTGGTGTCCTTGTTTACCTGTCATTGAAAGTAAGCAAACAGGTGCAGTAGGTGGTGAAGAAAACAACTGGTATGTGGGCCTTCATAGCGGGAGGATTTGAGTACAGGAGTAGGGACGCCTTGCTACAATTGTACAGGGCCTTGGTAAGACTACACCTGGAGTATTGTGTGTAGTTTTGATCACCTTAAATAAGGATGGATGTTCTGATTATTGAGAGACTGCAACAGTTGTTTACCAGATTCATTCCCATGATGGCTGGACTGATGCATAGGGAGACACTGGATTGGTTAGGGCTATATTCACTGGCTATTAGAAGAATGAAGGAGGGACATCATAAAAACCTGTAAAATCCTAACAGGGTTAGACAGGGTAGATGCAGGAAGAATGTTCTCAATGACGATGAAGTCCAGAACCAGGGACCACAATCTAAGGATAAGGTATAGGCCTTTTCGATAGAGGGGGAGAAATTTTCTTTACACAGAGAGTGGCAAGCCTGTGGAATTCTCTGACACAGGAAATTGTTGAGTCCTATATGTTGAAGATTTTTGAGAATGTGTTCGATGTAATTCTTAGAACTAAAGGAGTTGAACAATATGTGGAGAAAGTGAAAACAGGGTATTGAGTTAGATGATCAGTTGTGAGAATAGAATCCTCACAATGTGAAAACAGGCCATTCGGCCCAACAAGTTCACAGCAACTCTCCGAAGATCCCACCCAGATCCGTCCCTCTACCCCTGCATTTCCCATAGCTAATGCACCTAAACCACACATCCCTGAATACTATGGGCAATTTAGAGTGGCCAGTCCACCTAACTTACATATCTTTGGACTATGGGAGGAAACCCAGAGCATCCAGTAGAAACCCACACAGACACAGGGAGAACGTGCAAACTCCACACAGAGTCACCCAAGACTGGAATCGAACCCAGGTCCCTGGTTCTGTGAGGCAGCAGTGCTAACCATTGAGCCACCGTGCCATCCTTATGATCAGGTTGAATCGTGGAACAGTCTTGAAAGACCGAATGGCCTACTCATGCTCCTCTTTTCTCTGTGTCTATGTTTATAATCCCCTGTTTTCACTTTCCTTTTATTTAAATAATGGGGTTACATTCATTCCAAGCCATAGGAACAGTTCCAGTGTCTATAGAATCTTGAAAGATGACTACTAATAAATCCAGTTTTTCTGTGGTCATTTCCTTCTGTACTTTCATCCACAGGTTATAGGGCCCTAGGGATTTAATAGCCTTTAATCCTTTCAACCACCCCAACACTGCTTCGTCGCAAATACTGATTTCCTTCTGTTCCACCCTCCAACTTGACATACATTTTTGGGACATTATCTGTATTCTCCTTTCCAAAGACGGAACCAAAATGTCCATTTAAATTCCCTACCATCTCTTTGTTTCCCATCAGAAATTCCCCTGTTTCTGTTTGTAAGGGACTTATATTTGTCTTCTACTTTTTACCCACCTATCGAAGCTTTTGCAATTAGTTTTTAGGTTTCCTACGAGCTTATTCTCGGACTCTATCTTCCATTCTAGTCAATTCTTTTGTCCTCCTTTCCTGAGTTCTAAAACACTCCTAATCCTCAGGTCTGCTGTTTTTTTTTGTGTGCCCCTTCCTTGGATCTAATACTATCTTTATTTTCCCATGTTAGTCATTTTTGAGGACATTTCACATTATTTTTGTGCTGGACAGGAATAAACAATTGTTGCAGCTCACCTTTGCACTCTCTAAATGTTTGCCATTGACTCTCCAACATAATCTCTTAAAATAATGTTCACCAATTTGTCATAGCCAGCACATGCCTTATACCATCACAGTTTCCTTTAATTAGATTCGGAACCCAAGTCTCAGAATCAGCAATGTCACACTCTGTCTTAATGAAGAATTCTAACATATTATGATTACTCTTTCCCTAACCCTATCGCAGGGGCCTTACACAACTAGATTACTGTTATTCCTTTCTGATTACAAAATAATAACATATACCACATTGTTTATCAAGGTAGTTTTGCAAAGCACAATTGACATAAACTGTGAAATAATAAAATGTTACTTTCTAATGATCTTCTTGCAACGAGTATTAAACAAATCTCTTTCCAACTTACAAAGAAAATATATCGAGGAACTGAAGAGAGTGCAAAAAAATTACAGACACAGTATTAGAAATGCATTCCTGTCAGGATAGGAGATAACAAGGTGTAGAGCTGGATGAACACAGCAGACCAAGCAGGATCAGAGGAGCAGGAAGGCTGACGTTTCGGGCCTAGACCCTTCTTCAGAAATTTTCTGCCTTCCTGCTCCTCTGATGCTGCTTGGCCTGCTGTGTTCATCCAGTTCTACACCTTGTTATCTCAGATTCTCCAGCATCTGCAGTTCCTACTATCCCTGTCAGGATAGGTCCTTTTTTTCTGCTAAACATGGAAGGCTGCAGGCTAATCTAACAGAATTCTTGAAAACTACAAAAGCTATGAAAGGTTTTGATAAAAGTATGACAGAATCATGCAGAATTGTTGTGGTACAGAAGGAGGCCAGTCAGCTAATCGTGTCTTCAATGGCTGTCTGAGCATTTTAACTTTGTGCCAGTCTCCTGCTCTATCCCTATAATCCTGCACATTGTTTCTATTTAAATACTCATTTAATACCCTCTTGAATGTCTCAATCAAACTCATCCTTACTCCTCTTCCAGGCAGTGCGTTCTGTACCCTGACCACATGCTGTGTGAAAGACTTTTTTTCTCACATCACATTTGTTTCTTTTGCAAAACACTTCAAAACTGTGCCATCTGGTTCCTGATCCATTTATGAATGGGAAGTGTGTCCCTAACTACTCTGTTCAAGTCCCTAGTGAGTTTGAAAACTGTTATCAAATTTGCACTGAGCTTTCTCCTCTCCAAGGAAGACAGTCCTAACTACTCCAGTCTCTTCTCATAACTGAAGAATATCATCCTTGAAACAATTGTACTAAACCTGTTCTGCACTCTTTCCAATGTTTTCACTTCCTTATACTGTGGCAATCAAACCTGTACATTGTAATCCTGCTGAGGTCTAACCAGTGTCTTATACAAGTTTATTATAACTTTCCTGTTCTTGCATTCTGTCTCTAGAATACTGTATGCTTTATTAACAGCTCTTTCTACCTGATCTGCCACTTTTACTGGCTTCTGTGCATATAAACCCAGGTCCCTCTGCTCCTGTACCCACTACTTTATACTGTCTCTGTGTCAAAGTCCATCATCTCGCACTTTTATGCTTTGAACTTCATCTGCCACCTGTTTGCCCACTCCTCCAGCGTGTCAATGTCTTTCGAAGTACTATGCTGCCTGCTTCACAGTTTGAAAGTTTTGTGTCATTCACAAACTTGAAATTGTCCCCTGAATGTGAAGATCTGGATCATATATCTGTCAGAAAAAGCAAGGGTCCCAATACCGCCCCACCTTGAGAACTCCACTGTAAGCCACCTTCCAGTCCAAAAATACCCACCATCATTACTTTCTTTCCTCTCCCTTAGCCAGTTTTGTATACAGATTGCTCACATCCCTTTTATTCCATGATCTTTAACTTTCTTCATAAGTCTGTTGTGGCACTGTAGTCACAGAAATAATGTGTTCACTCATTCAGAGTTCAATGTCACACGAAGGAACTGTTGCACTGTTACAGGTACCTTCTTTCAGGTGAGATGTAAAGCTGTGGCCCCACAATCTGTTGACATGGATATGAAAGATAGAATCCCAGTAACTTAGAACAATGAGGAAGGCTATTTAGCCTTCACTATTGTGTCATCACTATCCAGCCAGTAGCCATCTAGCCTCATCCAACTGACTCTCTCTTGATCTATAGCTTTGGACTTTATGGCTTTTGAAGGCATTTTAAGTACTTTGAAGGAATCTACCTTTCAGGCTGTGAGTTCCCAATCCTCACCTCAGTGTGGATAAAAAAAAAAGCTGTCCCTTGAAACCCCACTGACTCTCCTACTTCTCATCCTAATTCTATGCATCCTGTTTATGGACTCCTCAGCATAAGGAAATAGGGCTTTTCCATCCTCTCTGTCAAGACCCCTCACAATTTTATTCAGCCTTCTCTGTTCTGAAGAAAGAATCCTAATCTATCCAATCATTCCTCATAACTGAAATATCCTGTCCTAGCAATGTACCTGGAAATTTCTGCCTTATCCATTTGAATGCGATCACATCCTTCCTGTAGTTCATAAACAGGAGTGAATCGAACACTCCACCATGGCCTGAATTATGTTTTATACTGTTTTAGCATCACCCCACAGAGCTTACATTTTATTTCTGAACTACTAAAGGAGAGTATCCTGTATGATGCTTGACCACTTCATGGACATGTCCATCCACCTTCATGGCTCTGCAACATGCTCTGTTCTTCTACAGGTCTCAGTATCCTACCATTTATTTTCTGTTCCCTTGTCTTGTTACATTTCCCCAGATGCATTGCTTTACACTTTTCCAGAATGAACTTAACACTGTTATGCCCATCTGACTGTTTCTTTGTTTTTTAACTTGCACACAAGCTAGCACTTAGTTCTTACTACTAATTCCCCTTGAACTAAAGCAGTTCAGCGTCAAACACCTTGCGGTGTATCTGGAGTCACATATAATGGTATCAAATCAGATAAATTTCCTTCCCTAAAGGGCACTCATGAACCAGTTGGATTTTATGACAATCAACATTAGGCAAGACTTCTTTTAATTCTAGGTTCATTATTGAATTCAAATTTCGCTACATGCCATGGTGGGATTTGAATCCATATCCCCAGAACATTAGTCTCAGACTCTGTATTAACCTGCCACCATCTTCCCCTGCAGATTTCAGCTTCTTGTTTCTTTTTCAGCAAGACACTTTTTTATATCTCCCAACTTCTAAATCATTTGCATAACATTCCAGTCCAAATCATGCATTTAATAGCACTATTTAAAAGGAGAATAGGGGAACTATCCCGAGTGATCTGTTCAATATTTATCCCTCAATAAGCGTCACAAAGCAGTTGATCAATCATCATCATGTGCTATCTGTGGAAGTTTGCTGTTTGCACATTGGCAGAACATTCCCTATGTCACAACAGTAGAGTCATGGAGTCATACAACATGGAAACAGACCCTTCAGTCCAACTAGCCCATGTTGACCATGTTCCCAAACTAAATTAGCCTCACCTGCCCGTGTTTGGCCCATATCCCTCTAAACCTTTCCTGTCCAGGTACTTATTCAAATATCTTTTAAATGGTGTAACTGTACCTGCATGCACCACTTCCTCTGGCATTTTATTCCACACACTAACCATTCTTTGTAAAAAAATTTCCACCTCATGTTCTTTTTAAATCTTTCTCCTCTCACCTTAAAAATATGTTCCCTAATTATGACCTCCGCACCTTAGAGAAAAGACTTTTGCATCCGCCTTATCTATTCGCCCGCAAACCTTTATAAGGTCACCCCTCGACCTCTTACGCTCCAGTGAAAAAAATCCCAGACTCACCAGCTTATTTTTATAACTCAATCCCTCCATTCCTGGCAACATCTGGGAAATCTTTTCTTGACCCTCTCCAGTTTAATGATATGCTTCCTACAACGGAGCGACCAGAACTGTACACAGTACTCCAGATGTGCCTCACCAACGTCCTGTACAATCTCAACATGTGTCCCAACTCCTATTCTCAAAGGTCTGAGCAATGAAGGCAAGCGTGCTAAATGCCTTCTTAGCTACCGTGTCTATATGTGATGCAAATTTCAAAGAATTATGTACCTCAACCCCTCGTAACTACACTTCCAAACTATTTAATCATTGTAAAGTGTTTTGAAATGTCTGGTGGTCATGAAAAGTGCTCTGTGAGTGTACATCTTTTTCTTTAAACTTATGGGCAACAGCAAAATCAAAGACCATCAGTGTAAGATAGTCAACAAATTAACTACAGAATTCAGAAGAAATATCTTCACCCAGGAAGCGTGAGAATACGAAACTTGCAGCTACAAAGCGGTTGAAGTGAATGGTATAGATGCAGCTAAGAAGAAGGGAAATAGACAAAATTACGGCTGTGCTAACAATGTTAGGAAAATGGGAGGAGGCCTATATACTGGCATGACTCAGTTGAGTCAAATAGCCTATTTATTTAAATATATCGAATATGACACGCAAAGTAATGTAAAATTCTTGGGTATTATTTTATGGTATGCTTTCAAACTTATTCCAAAAATCTATGCACTGCTATAAAATTATACCAGACGATATAAAGAACTTTGGAAAGGAAATGCAAGACTTGGCTAGCTCTGTGATTGTGCCTACAAACAGGCTGTTTCAAATGTCTGTGTGAACTCTTTCAATTCTCAATTTTTAAGGATGTGAAGTTTTAAAAATGCATGGTGTTTTCGAATTATTTTGTACGCAGTTACTTATTTTGATCTAACCTAATTCTGCAAATATGTGTTTCGGGCATTACACGTTATCATGGATCATTAATACCGATACACATTGTTTAAATCGCCTACTGAAAGATCTGTTCTGCTCTTATGATAATTGAAGGTCATGTGAAATGTAACATGTTAGGTGAAGATTTGAACTTATTTAAACACTGAATTTTAAAGTCTTACCAGACTTCCATGATTCAAGCCTTTAGCATAATAGTTGGAGGCATCTATCACCCTCCTACGTAAACTGTAAGTGATGTGAATGGAAGGCTGTCAAGATGTTTCCTGATAGCACGCTCTGCAGGGTGGTCTGGATTTGCAAATACCATCATCTACAGAAACATATTTTAGCACTTTTGCCTGGAGCTTCTCCATTCATCATGTTTTAAAAGCACCGTGACAAATAGCCATAAAGTGCAAGGGGGAATGAAAAAAGCGTTTGCAGAAATTCAAGGTGAAGATTTGTTTCTCAATAGATAAAGAATGCTTTTCTGCAGCTAAAAAAGATCCTTTACACATGCCTTTGTGATGTCTCAAAGTCCTTTGCAGCCATTGAATCACGTGAGAGGGTCAAATTCAGTTCTACTCACCTGGCACAAATCAGCAGGTTGGTTACTTACCCACTCAGAACCTGATCATTGCTGATGTCAACCTGCAAGGCAAAGCCTCAATGAGTCTAAATATTTGTGAACTATTCATTCAGGAGGACCCCAATTTCACATTGATTACAGCTTGAGCAGGGAAACATTTTTCCCACTAAAAGAAGACCGGTCCATAACTCTTCATAACACAGAAGTGGCCTTCTCATAAGTCTAACCCTTATTCTGCTGAGTGTCTCCTCCCTCTCCTTCCTCTCTTTGCTGGACTTGCATTAAATTCTTCTGTAATCCTCCCTTTCGGTTAACTATAACCTGACCAATATATAACCTGACCTAATCTTCCCCTGCCAGCTACTCTTCCCTCAGTACATGCCTGCTTCAGCTGAGAAATCACAAAGAACAGATTCTTCCCAGACCCTGAATAACTTGGGCTGTGATGAGCAATTTGGAAAAGTGTGTGAGCAGTCAAGAAAGGCCTTTCTTGACTTTGGTGACTTTGGGAGCAACAAGTCACATTTTCCAACTAAGTTCCTAATGTTGGTACAAGATTCTTGCAAATGAACATTGAGAGGCTATTAATAAGGATTATCGCTCATTGCCACCCTCATTATTGCTTAATCTTGCCTTACTAATATGCATTCTCCTATTCAACATGCAATGGATAGAAACTAGACACTGACAATCTCGACATGGTGACTCCAGTTCACTGCTTGCTCGTCTGGACTTCCATCTTTGACACGTGGCACCAATGTCTCATGGCATGTTCGCCATGCCCACAAATGCTGGCATCCAGCAAGTGCGAGCCTCTGCACTATTGTAGCACAGTATGCTTCTGCACTGCCACACTCTAAATTGGAGTGTTCCAGAAAATATCCCTGGAATGCTCCTAGTTCACAGGTTAGATCAGCCTGAATGTCATGGCTGTTTGCTTGATTTCTTAGTGCGACCTTCAAGAGCGAACTATACGGTAAATGGAAAAGCTCTGGGGAAAATTGATGCACAGAGAGATGTGGGTGTTCAGGTCCATTGTACCCTGAAGGTGGCAACGCAGGTCGATAGAGTGTCAAGAAGGCAATGGCATGCTTTCATTCATCAGATGGGGTATCGAGTATAAGAGTTGGCAGGTCATGTTACAGTTGTATAGGACTTTGGTTCAACCACATTTGGAATACTGTGTACAGTTCTGGTCGCCACATTACCAAAAGGATGTGGATGCTTTGAAGAGGGTGCAGAGGAGGTTCACCAGGATGTTGCCCAGTATGGAGGGCGCTAACTATGAAGAGAAGTTGAGTACATTAGGATTATTTACATTAGGAAGACGAAGGTTGAGGGGGGACCTGATTGAGGTCTACAAAATCATGAGAGGTATAGACAGGGTGGATAGCAAGAAGCTTTTTCCCAGAGCGGGGGACTCAATTACTAGGGATCACGATTTCAAGGTGAGAGGGGAAAAGTTTAAGGGAGATATGCGTTGAAAGTTCTTTACGCAGCGGGTGGTGGATGCCTGGAACGCGTTGCCAGCTGAGGTGGTAGAGGCGGGCACGAGAACGTCATTAAAGATGTATCCCGACAAGTACATGAATGGGCAGGGAGCAGAGGGATACAGATCCTTGGAAAATAGGCAACAGGTTTAGATAGAGGATCTGGATCGGCGCAGGCTTGGAGGGCCGAAGGGCCTGTTCCTGTGCTGTAATTTTCTTTGTTCTTTGTTCTTTGCTCATTCACTTCGTCCTAACCTAGATACACACAGCCGCCTTGCCTTGCCCTTTTGTGATTTGCCTGTTGAGGCACAGTTTAGAGGCTCATAATACTTCTGTCTTATCTTGCAGTTTAGTGTAGACACATAGCCAAACAGCTTGTCATGCTGGTTACTAGTCACAAGTCTATGCAGTGGACATGTGCAAACAACAGAATGCAATGTCAGTCTTGTACCAGCAACCAACATCACAAACAGACTGCATCTGGATCAACATAATGGCCGTGTCTCTAAGTCAAAAGGGATTTGTCCTTGTCAGGTCATGGTGGGGCTACAGTCAATTGAACGGGCCCCAGTGCAATCAGTCAACAGTAGTATCCTTGATCAGTCCAGAGGTCTGGGCATAATCTCATGTCTGCTTCAACCAGTCTAGGTCAGTGGGTACATTGCACTATGGTCCAGGAACTGGGCCACAGGCAGTCCTGCACGTTCAGTGCAAGCAGACAGGGGATAAGCCAATTGCTAGTCAGGGGAGATGCATGGCAAACAGTCAGGTGTCTGGCCATTCTTCAGTTTGCACTGTCTGTTGAAGTCAGTAAGGGGTTTGGAAGTGGAACTTGGTAGTCCTGAATGTCTAGGTATCTGGGGTCACTGTCGCAATGAGGAGGCAAAGGGTACTCCATTCTGAGGAATGGACGCAACAACTGAGATGTGGAGGGGATTGAGATAATGAAAGGGAGGGGATTCAATTTATAAGGGAGGGGAGCAGGTCATACATGGGAGAATATTGAATCCTGTGAGGTGGGACGTTTTGGAGGTGATTACCTATCAACACCACTGTAGCCTTGATACAGAGTCTGTACAACTAGATGGTGGCCATAATCAAACTGTCATGAAAGGGCTCAAGGAGGGCAGATTGGGGGAGATCCAAGAATAAGGGTAGAAGTTCATTTTTCAGGATGGTGGCTGGGAACATGAGGGAGTTCAGAAAAGATGTGCAGCTCATGGAACACGAGTTATAAAGAGACGTGGAAATTCAAGCAGGGGGATTTCTATGGCCAGGCAAAGCCTGGCACCCACTGCATTAGATGTAACCTTCCATGATCTGTTGGGTAATTAATGTGACCTACACATAGAAAGTGGTTGTAATCACACCCTGAGTCGGCTGAGTCTGTGTCTGTTTGCTGTCTATAAACATGTGCTCCAATACTGAATGATGGGAAACCCTTCAAGGGCCAAGAAGGCGTGCAGATTGAAATCATTTGCAATCAGATCATTGTACAAGTAAAATGCATGCAGTGTGCAAACATGTAGGATGTAAATGCTGGTCACAAGCGATGTTGACCACGTCATTCGTCCTTGCCAGTTGAAGACAGACACCTCTGTGGAGCAGAACTGCACGCACAACCTTAAAAGAGGCACGTGTGTGCCACAAAACCCAACTCTAATGCAACCACTCCCCAGCTGCATAAGACCATGCATCTGATTTCCTCTACATCTGAACTCTAAGCAGAACGCAAGACTCTGTCATGTGCAGTGATGCCTCCAGTGGCTGCTATAGAACTGGGAGGTGAAGGGTTCAGTACCCATGCAGCACCTACACTCTCTTGCTTTCTCTTTGTCACATGACCGGCAGTGTATCCATCAGAATAAGGTCGAGTGTTGAAATGACAAGATAAGTCATTCCAATGGCCCTTCTTGTCTGAATGGCCCACATCCCACTGTATGGAGAAATACGTACAGCTCTCATTTGTAAGTGACCACCCAAATTGATAAGGACCTGTTCTGTTTCTTCTACTGCCGTCACAGGATCACTACAAGCATGATTGATGATTCCAGCTACAGCAAGGATTATCGCCACTGTTACTGTGATGCAATAAAAGCACAGAGAAATGGAGGAGGAATAGAAGTGCCATGAAGCTCAGGAGCAGCAGCAAACTCCAGCCAAACAGCCTTCACATGGAGAGGTTGCAGCAGAAGGTCCCCTCAGGACGTGTAGGAGGTACAAGAGTCTTTCACCCTCGATGGCATTACCTCCACCTGAATGAGGCACAATGTTAGTGCAGGTTGAAGATGTCCCAGGACACTGGCACTGAACTCTGCCAACTGCTGGAACAGGTGCTGTGACCTGCAGATGTGGGTTCCCATCCTATCATGGTAGCCATAAAGGTGACAGCTGCATTAAGCTTCTTTTACATTAGTTCCTTCCAAGGAATCTTCTCTCAGCTGCCTACCCGTAAGTGTAACATGACTGTGACTGATGGTAGTTGTGCCAAGTTACAGTGCTTCATCTGATTTCCCCATGGTGGGATCAGTCTGCTGCCCAAGTACTAGGATCTAGGATCATTTTTGGCTTGTCCCAGGTGCAATTCACAATAGGTTGCATGCACACATTGAGAATGCTACAGCTGAGTTCGCCTATAGAAAGGGGTTCCGTTCCATCAATGTGCAAGTGATTAGTGATCATTGCTTCTACTTCCTGAAAGTTTATAGTTCATACACTAGGAGCTGGCATGATGCCCATATCCTTAAGAACCTGCACAGTCCTGTTTTGTTTGAGTCCAGATGCCTGACAAGGATGATGACTGGAAGATAAGGGCTACCCACTGTGACCATGGCTGATGGCTTTTTTGCACAGTTCCCTGACTGAGGCAGAGCACAAATTCAGTGCAGCTCACTCTATGACAGTGCCATGGCGGAGCAGATAACAGACCTGCGGAAGATGAAGTTCCACTACTTGGGTCTGTCTGGCAGGATTTTACAGTATACTCTGTCTAGAATGTGCTGCATCATCCTAGCCTGCTGCTCTGTACACTGATGGAGCAGGCAAAGAAGGGATGTGATGGAAGCTGGTGAATTGGAATAGTGGAAGGGGGATGAGGACACTGAGCGTAAGGAATATCACCTTTTGCACGACAGAGTTCAGCAGCATAAGGTGCAAGAAGCCAGACAGGACCCCTTAATTCCAGTAGATGAGAGCTGTGTCCACTGATCATTCTCTGATTATAAAATCATTGGTGCTCAAAATATAAGCAGTTCATTTCTATTCTGAGAGACAAATGCAGTTTCTGATTAATTTTTGGTTTGGGGATTGGTGAATGAAAGTGAATATTTGGAGGTGACTAAAGGCTTCCCTGCATGTGCTGGACCCACATTGAACAATCATGAAGTGTTGGGTTATACTGAGTTTTGCAGAATGAGTAGCTGTGTTTTAAAGAAGGATATAAGATGTTACATGGCTATGGACAGGTAAGCTGTGCGGTCTGGTACTTAAATCGTGATTGGGGTAGCAAGGTGCACTTGTATGTGAAGAGAAGAGTCACCCCTGCCACATTCATCTGATGAGCTCTTGGTTTAAGACAGGAACAGAAGTTGCTGGAAAAGCTCAGCAGGTCTGGTAGCATCTGTGAAGAAAAAATCAGAGTTAACGTTTTGGTTCCGGTCATCCTTCCTCAGAACAGGATTCGTTCCTGATTTACGGTATCCACAGTCCTGTCGGATTTTACTTGGTTTAAGACTGTTGTATGACTGTGTTGATGGTGAAGGATATTTCTGAACTGCCAACAGTTGGGTTCCAAGATGGTGCTGGCACTAGGGTTGCTGCTATGTTCTGGCACATACCGGCAGGGTTGAAAACTTCTGGCTACGGTGAGTGGGAGAATTTGGCTAACATCAGACAAGAGGGGCACCACAGCGGTATGAGGTAAAGTAGTTAAAGAAGCGAGTTTGAGGCAAGAGTGGGAGGAAACTTGCTCCCACTTCGCCAAAACTACGGTCAGCACGAGGGCTTCATTTCATGTTAAAATGAACCCTGTTGTGATTGTTGCTTGGAAACGTAGCAGCCAATTTGCACACAGCAGGTTTCCATAAATGACCAAATGGTTGTGTTGTTGATTTGAATGTCTGCTCAAAATAGCATTAAAGTATTCCATGCTGGAACACCACAGGCGTAATGATGCCCTTGTTTGTTTACGTATAAATTTGGTTTTATTTATTTATGTTGCACATTTGCTGGCAGTCTTGCAGCTGACGTGCCTCAATGCAGTGATTTACTTCTGGCATCATGCTCATTGTGGGACCTGAATGATGACAGCTAATATTTGCCGACTTCCATGTCAGTGATCAAATCATTTCTGAACATTTCATTACATGTATAAGTATGTGAGCAGCTAAAATATGCAAAGATATTTTTCCAAGTATTAATCTTCACATTGGTAGAGGACCAGGGATGGACCGGTGATTCAAAATAAATGGGTGTAAAGTTATTTTGAAATCCATGTTGAGGAAAGATTCTCTTGATTCTTTAAAAGAAATCATCAAAGATCATTAATTGCAATCTGTGATCATGCAAGCTGTTAACAATTTAATTGAACCAGCTAGGATTTGTTTTTATTATTTCACACAAGGCAGAATCCTGACAAGTCCAGGATTTACTTTCCGTGACAAATTGCCCTTAAGAAAGAAAAACCTAGACAGAGGAAAGAATGTCAGATTCCTGTGGCCTATTACATCGGGCCAAATCCTCTAGTTTCCTGATCATTGGTGTTAGGACATGAGTTGGAAGATAAATATCCAACTATGTGGAAATCCTGATGCATGCACATAATAAGAGATTTTCTGGGTAGTTTAAACTTTCAATATGTTGCCTTAGATGTCCTGGGCTCTCTGTTAAAGTTTCTGACACTGAGTTCAAGATGAAGACTTGGGCAAGATGTGAGAAACTTAGCTATATGGTTACCCTGAAAATGTTGTATACTTTGTTACCTGGCTTAACTTCACAATCAACCAGCATAATGGAGAACGACAACTGACTGTCCCCTCAAATTCACTCCCTTGGTCAGATGTGACCAAGCCCTGAGCCAACAAACTAACCATTTGACTATTCCCAATTGCTCTAGTCCCAACCCTGACTGTAACTAATGATCCCTTTGCCACCTAGATATATACTACATGCTACCACCATCCTGTGACATTACTTCATCCATTCACTGACCCAGTCACTTATTGACTCCTCCACTCACGCATTTGCTCGCACATTCACTAACTTGCACAGGAACTGGGATAGGCCATTCAGCCCCTTGAGCCTGTTATCCAATTCAGTGAGATTATGGCTGATCTCTGGCCAAACTCCGTACACGGCCTTTGCTAAACAAAAATTTATCTATTTCAGATTAAAAATTAACAGCTGATCTAGTATTAACCACCATTTGTAGAAGAGAGTTCCAGACATCTATCTATCTTTGTGTGTAGAAGTGCTTCCTAACGTTTCTCCTGAATGGTCTAGCCCTAATTCTCAGACTATTCCCCTAGTTCTAGAATCCCCAACCAGGAAAATAGTTTATCTTTATCTACCCAGTCTTTTCCTCGTAAAATCTTGAAGATTTTGATCACATCACCCCTTAACCTTCTAAATTCTAAAGAAAACCGGCCTAATTCATATAATCGTATAACATCACCCCTGAAGTCCAGGTATCATTCTTCCAAAACTACATGGTATCCCTCCAAGGCCAACATATCCATTGTAAGGTATGGTGCCCAGATCTGCTAACAATACTCCAAGTGGGATCTAACCGAGGTTTTGTATAGCTGTAGGATAACTCCTGCATTATTCATTAAAATTGAGACCTTTTAAAATGTATCTGAATATGGCAGCTGCTTTTAAAAAGAAGTACACATTCCTCTCCTTTTCACAATCCTGTGTACTCATTGGTCCATGAAAGGCTTCGCGAGTCTATTTCTGCTTCAGCCTGGATTGGAGAAAATGGTGCAAAATGGGTCGTATCATCAGATGAGAAAAACTTGCCTGACACGTTGCTGACTCAAACATCCAGGCCAACATGCTTATTCTAAGACTGGTTTACACAGTAATATAAATGCTATCAAATTGGGCCAATCTTAAAATGTGAACTTTCAGTGCTCAGGACCAACTTTATTTGCTTATTGTGGGATTGCCAAGAAAGTGTACCGTGAGTAGAAAAAGCTTAGGATCAACAAGCTAAGTAGATGAGACTACGAGAGGGAGAAAATATTAAACTAAAGCATTGCTTAGTAAGAAAAAAGATAAATTTTAATCATTTACAGAAATATTAAATCATTGCCCTCATTGATGTGATGCAGGCTATACAGAAGATGGATAGAAATAAATCAGACTTCCTGGTTTTCAAAAACAAGTTTATTAGTGGTCAGCTGAAATATATTTTCTGCAGACCATCAGATAATTATTGCTAGCAATGTGGTAACTATTATCATTTCATAAAAATGTACGGTGGTTAAAAGTGATGGCATCAAAGTGGCTTTTAGTAGAAACCCCCCCATAACAACTTAATATTGCAGCAAACATCAGCCAAGAGTACAAACCGTTTTTCTCTCTGATCAACTCTTATAAAAGAAACAGTACCACTTGTTGCTATATATTGAGGACAATTCTGAACGTACATAACTTTTCAGGAATACGTGACAATCAGTTATTATTGATATCACAATGGAACTATTGTGTTTGCTACACTGTGGGGACATGTTACACAAACACTTACTTTATGGAAGGTCAAGTATGTTGACAAAAGATTTAGAGCAGTTAAAAGTGATGTTTGGACATTATGCTAATTATACAATTAATCTGTAGTTTGTGTTGGCAAGAAATAATAGCTTCATTAGGACACATGCCAAATGACTCTTGTTTTCCTTTATTAAGGTTTGAAACTTCCTAATCTTTCATTGTAACTGGATTTTGTTGTGGTGCCAACAGCTACTATTTTAGATACAATGAAGAACTGCAGATGCTGGAAATCTGAAACAAAAATGAAACTTCTGGACAAATTCAGCAGGTCTGGCAGCATCTGTGGGGTAAAAAGACAAAGTTAACATTTCGAGCCCCATGACTCTTCGTCAGAACTTAATGAGCTGCGGAGTTTCTCCAGCAATTTCTGTTTTTGTTGCTGCTTTTTAAGTCTGGTTTGGAATTCCAATTCTCGATGAAATAGCCTCCACTAGCCCTATCCCCCACAGCAGCCTCCATCTCAGCCTCTGGGAGCAATATTTTAACCAGTTCCACTGTGTTTGAATAATAAACAAATAATAAATGTATTTCTGCAAAGGTTACGACCTAAGAACTTTCTGAACACTTTATAAAGGTTGCATAACAAAAACAAAGGTAGCATAAACAAACTTGCGTACTATTTTTTCATTTGTTTTGTTGGCTGTGTATGTTACAGAAAAGAAGCTGCAATTAAGTGTAAAATCTTAATATTAGAAAATAACCTGTGGTAATGTATTAGAAATTATGATTAAATGGTTGAGAGGCAAAAAATTAGAATAATGTAACACTTCAGTATTAGTACCTAGAGGCAGATATCAAATGCAGATGATGCAGCAAAATGACTAGCATTCAGATATCAGAAAACACAATAATTGCAACTGCTTTATATATTATAATTCATGACTGAGTTACCGCTAATTGCATATGGTACAAGCAAAGAAAAAGCTAATGATCATTTCTTCCAACCAAATATAATTAAAAGAAGACTGGTTCGTCTCCTGCCTATTGCTTGAAATTAGTGATATTATGTTGTTGACGTTTTGCGAAATCCAACACTTGCAGACGACATGCGTTTTTCAATCTTAAAGATGTTACTGATAGTTATACCGGTAATCTCAACTTCAATAGAGTTTCAACCATAGTCTTTACAGGATTGTCTATTATCACAGTAAATGTAGACATTAATGAATCTCCAACATAGGCGTGTGTTTAAACTGTGAAAGGATGGTGACAGCATGACTGCTTCTGTTACTTTACAGCCAGCAATACCTTTGGCAAGGTTGAAATGTGGTATTTCAGACAGCAGAACTCCTTTCCAAAGCAGGTCTAAGTTATTGCTTTCATGCACCTACCTGACTTTGACACCACTACTTCGCACAGTGTCAAACATTTTCACAACAAAGATTTTGTTTCCATTTTGTCAACGTTATTCATGAATAGAATGTACTGTACGTGAATTTGATTTGTCACAACTAAAAAAAAAATTGATAAGGCAGTGCAGTAAAGAGGAATTTAAAGTTGCATTGGGTCCTGCTTGCACACTCCAAGCCTGGTTCTAACTGAGGCATAAAGGTGTCAATATTTTGTCTGAAAACACCATTTTAAAAGGGGGCTGCACTCCAAAACTCTCCATTCCTACTTGGCTCCTTTGATATGACAGTTCAGGTCCAATGACCGTGATATAGTACTAGTTTGGAGTAAGTTGGAGTATGTGCTCCAATTCAGTGGTGATGGAACCATTGAGACCCAGCAAAGGTAAGTTTTGAATTATTTCTCTTGGGGCTGGAGGACCTTTGATATTGCAACCTTTCCTCCGCTTCCCTTCCCTGGTACACATGTACCCAACTATCAGCTTTGGTGGCGTAATGTTGTCCAGTGTTAACCCAAAGAGTTGCATTGGGATGTGTCAATAAAATAAAACCAAGGTGGCCACATTAAACTTACCTCATTGCTGTGAGCATGAGCGACCACACATTGTCAGTTTGTGATCTGAAACATCATTTATGTTCCATGATTTGGACTAAATGTTGTAGTTAACTTCAGATAGCTTTTAATCATGCTGTGAAAACTGATTTTAAACTATTTTAGATGAAGTAAAAACTAGCAAAATTGTACATTTGATTCCACTTGGTACATAATATGCTGAATTTTTATTTTGAGTTTTGTAATCCAATGCCTAAGTCATTTTTGTATCCTGGCTCCATCCTGATCACTAATAGTGACATTATTTTTAAATGCACATCATAAAATGGGGCCAGGGCAAGTTCATTGCCCCTGGAAACAGTTCCAGAGCAAAACTTACAAAGGAAAGTTGCACCCATGATGATGTTTTTTTGCTGTCTTGCAGAATCAAGGAGATCAGAGCACCAGCAGCTTCACGCTGCAGACTAGTGGCCAGACGGTCATCAAGGAAAGTACTAGGCCAGCTGTGTAAAAAAACTAAAATCCTTGTTTTTCCAAAAACTTGTAACAGCAACATGACTTAACGGCTTTCCACTTTGCACTTGACACCTGTGCATGAACGTGCAACAGACAGTTTGGTTTCAATCTGATCATTGGCTTCTGGCCATTCCCAGCCAGTTAACAAGCTCTTTGATAAGGTTATCAGGCAGTTATTTGGAGCCAAATAGTTACCATCTCCTCCATGAACTCTCTACAACCTTTAATTTTAAAGAAAAGCATCTGTAGGTATTGGGGCACTGATACACCATCCAGAATGTGCATGCAAACTTGATTATAAATCAGACCCAAACATGATTATATGGGAGCAAATTTTGTCTAATTCATTACCAAATATGTTATTTATATCCTGTGTTCTGTGACTCCATGTCTCTTGAGATCTTAAACCACATGTTGAGTCATTCTGCCTTTGAAAACACAGTTTGCCCGTGTCACAAAAGCAAAATACTGCAGCTGCTGGAAATCTGAAATAATGACAGTGCTGAAGAAACTCAACAGTTTTGGCAGCATCTGTGGAGCAAGAAACAGAGTTAACATTTTGTGTCAAATATGACACTTTTTCAAACTTTCTGTTTCTATAATCGCATTTTCAATTTATTAAAGATTATATTACAAATATCTTCAGTGCTGAAAATATTTTGAGACACAAGGAAGAATTTCAGCTGCAAATGGAAAGCAGGCCTGGGTGTGGGCACAATGATTAAAAGCACCAAAAGTGGCAAATAGTCAGAAATCCAAAGCTATCTCAGCTACAGCTGTTTAGACAATTGTATCAATGATCAGTAGCCACCACCATCCTGATTATTCCCCAACCACAAAAATGCTGTGTAAATCATTGTTCTCCTTTTAACAGCCAGTTCTTGTGTTTCCCAAGCATTGTGGAACTCAACAGCATGAACCAGATGAACACAAGTTAGGGAGTGCTTTTTAGTGACACTGACAGAATGGGAAGTCTTTGAACAGTGAAACTGAAGTTGTGGCCATGGCCGCATGTGCTGATCACATCACTCTCTCTGAAAGTGTGTTTCGGTACTTGACAAATGACTTATAATTTCTTGGTAGTCGTTTCATCTGGCTTACACTTCACACACCTTAGTCTGCACTTTACTGCTGTCGGCCTTTACTAAGAAATCAGAGCAATTTCTGTAGCTAAACCATGGGAGCAGAAAAGCTGATGTTTCAGGTTAACACGCTTCATCAGGGTGTAAACCCGAAATGCCAACTTTCCTACTCCTCTGACGCTGCCTGACCTGCTGTGTTCCTCCACTTCACACTGTTTTGACTCTGACTCCAGCATCCACAGTTTTAACTATCTCCGAGCTGTTAAACCATGGACCTTTCATGAAGAACAAGAAGTGCATCACCAGCAATATTAACACCAGTAACAGGAAAACCAGCAGCTGTGCCTGAAATCAGTATACAGTTCAGCTGTTGTGACCTCTTCTTGGTCCTTGTAACTAGAAATGCATCCTTGAACGGATTTGGTGAGTTATCTGTCCTTTTATTTTCTATCTTGGTTTACAAATTCATAAGTCAGATGTTAGTGTGGTAGCTAAGTTAAACAGCCACCCTCAAATCGCACAACTAAATCAAATAGGTTTTTGACTTCCTACCAGTTGGTCTGCTGTGCCTGACAGGATAAAGTTCAATATATAAACTGTAAAAGCTTCAAAAAGAAATAACATTTTCCTGTATTAGATAAATTGCAATAAAGAAACATTCCATTTGGCATAACCGGTCTATTCCAGTGTTTAAGGCATGAGTATATCAAAACATCTAACAGATGAAACTAAAGCTTTGCATGTTCTTGTTGTGGTTTATGACAGCATCATACTTTCACTTTAAAGATAATTATTAACTCTACATGTGGGTGAACTCGAGCTTTGTTGATGTTAAGCTTCCATCAGGCTAGCACCAGAATATTGACTCTCGAAAGGCTGAAACATGAATTGTTTCATATCTTTCCACATGGCATCTCACTGTGCATTAGATCTGAACCAATAAAGTTCACAAAATCACTTGGAAAAACCAAGTTAAGAATTCAACTGGAACAGTGTGAAAAGATTTGTTTCCTTGAAAATGTTAAGTGACCAGAATTCAGGTTTTCAGAGCCCTGCAGCAAGTAAAACCATTATCTAACATCAATTTTGTTCTTGTAATTCTTGCCTTTAATGACACAAAATAATCATTGAGGGTGAAGTAACTGCACAGAACCCAGGATCCCGTCACAAAGTCACCTTTTATTTACATGTGCACAGTACACTGGCTGCAAGCAGACAGTTCAGAGCCAGTCCCTGAAGTCAGGAAATTCTCTGAATCCCATGTTTATATCTGTCATCCAGGGTTCCTTGATTGGCCCAAGTTAACAACCCCAATCAAGAGTCTCATCAATAAGATCCAATCACTACAAAGAGATTTCTTCGTGTTAACTGACATGATCTTGACAATTCACTATTTTTTTGTGAAGGAACAATGTAGGATGATCTGCACCAACTTGAATCTGGGCATAGGGACATTGAATAAAAAAGCAGGGAAATGATGATAAGCCTGGATTAAAAGTTGCTTCACCGTCAACTGAGTATTGTGTCTAGTTCTAACATCACACCTGAGAGGCATGAGAGACGGTGCAGAAAAAGTTCATGAGGATCATTCCAAGGATGAGGCATTTAAATCACATCACTGGAGGGGCGAATCTGTGGCAGTTCTTCTTGGAGAAGAGTAGTTTGGGAGAAGACTAGATAGAGATATTCAAAATCATGAGGGTATGCACAGAGTAGATAAGGAAAGAACTATGACGCTGATTCAAGGTAAAACGTGCAACAGTAATATACGGAAAAAACTTCTTTGTACAGTAAATGTTTAGAATGTGAAATGCACTGCCTGAGTGTGGTGAAGGTAGATTTAATCATTGCTGTCAAAAGAGAATCAGATCAGTATTTGAAGAAGAAAATAATTACAGGTCAACAAGAACAGGTTGAAGAATGGCTAGAGTTGTGCAGCCAGCTATTCCTACCCTCCCCTGCCATTGAATATCTTCATGGGTGATCTTGTGCCTCCCTTTTGCTTTTTCTGCCCACTGGCCATATCCCTGGTTTCCCTCTGAGACTAAAAATTCGTCAATTCCAGCCTTAGATATATTCAACAATCTTTAGAAGGCCACTATGCACCCAAACAAGCACTGTCAGTGTGGAGCTGCCCTGCACAGTTCGTGACATTTGCCTTGGCAAATAAGAGGACATTGGTGCCCTGCTTTCCAGGGCGGTGGGGACCCTGGTGGATAGGAACATCCTCTTCCACCACTCCCAACCCCCCACCAGTCATTGTAGAATCTCCTTCTGCCAACCTAGTCCGATGTTGCCACCTAGTTCATTGCAGTCTCAGCCATCTTTGCTCCCTCACACTTGCTCAGTCTCTGCTATGAAACTCGGAGTGAGCAAATAGTCCTGAGATGCAGTTTGCACCAATCCATCAGCTGGCTGCCTGGCTCTCTGCATGCAAAACCTCCTTGCAGCAGCTTTGCTATGCTGGTTGCTGGCTCACCCTGAAATGCCGTTTTAAGGTGCATAGGCACTCTGTAAGTCTTTGGACAAATGCCAAGCAGGCCCTGAGAAGCTGGTGGATGTCGAATGCTAGATGGGAGGGTGGCTACAGCAGGCACCTTGAAAACTGCCCTGAGATGTTATTGCTGAGTGTCCAACATGAGGAGGAAATAGTGAGCTGTGGTCATCAGGTGCCCATTCTGTCATCCAGGTCAGGAATTGTTGCTGTCAAGTTTCCCCGTGGTGAGTGGTACATTAGAAAGTTGTATATAAATGAGGTGAGATTTGCAGTTAATAAGGCTCACAGCAAGCAACATTCACATTAATAGGCCTCTCACTGCTCCCTCGCGAGAATATGGTCCCAATGCCGGGTGGTCTGTTTCAAAATACAATGAGGTACTCCCAGTGTCAGAAAAGGCTTAGTCTGACTTCTCACGTATTTCTTACCACAGCCCACATCATTCAGGCCCCTCTAAAATTTCTCAGCATTTCCTCGATTGAGCTTCTTCACAATCTTGAGTCTTTCAGGAAGACTGGCTGTAGAGAATATGGACCCAATTTAATCAGCCTCTCATCATAGAATAGCCCCCTCATCCCAATGACCAACTTAGTGCTCCACTGCAACTGTATTCTTCCTTAGATATGGAGACTACAACTGCACAGACTGTTCCTGATGTGATCTCATCAAAGTCCCTGGCAATTGAACTGCCAATCCTTTATAACTGTACAATGAGGGCAAACATGTTGCTTGCCTCACCATTGCTTGCTGTATCTACATGCTAACTTCCTGCATTCCTTGTATGATCTCTGAACATCAACATTTCCAAGTTTCACACCTTTTTAAAAAATATTTTGCTTTTCTGTTTTCATGACCAAAGTGAACAGCTTCACAGTTCCCCACACTTTATTCCATTTGCCATTTTGTTGCCCACCTACTTAACCTGTCTTGTAACTCTTTACAGCCTGTGCCCTCCCCAGAGTTTACCTTTCCACCCAGCTTTGTATCATCAGCAAATCTGGATATCACTCTCTATCTCATCACCTAAGTCTTTCAATTCTACAGTCCTTCATGTTTGACACCCTCCCCCACCTCTTTATTCAACTTCTCCACAATCCCAGTGATCAATGCTAAACTGTATTTTGTAATTCGATTTGACATTTTCAAATCTTATTTGGAGAGAATTATTGTGTTACAGGTGATTTTATACGCACGTTTTTCTATAAATCTCCTCATAGCTAAGTTGAATCTGCTTTTAATTTGTAATGATTGAACATGGTTTATGGTAGCGTTGGAACAAACTATTTGGACACAGTAGAGTTCAAGCAATACCTTCCAACTTAACCTTTGCTTTCATGTTAATCCTGGATTGATCCTCACAAAACATATCTCTCCTCTTACAGTCATCTGTGTGTTAGATCAATAAATTATGGAGTGTGCATGGAAGAAAAAGACAGAAACACACAGATATGCACAGGCATACTGAGAAATCCAGAAACCACACAGGATTAGTTGTGTTTGATCATTTGTGTAAAAAGTGGATATGCTTTACAAGCAAGTCATGGCATATGTGGAGACGCGCATAATTTTTTAAAAAATAAAATTAATTTCGTCCAGAGATTCAAGATTTTGCTCCAAAACAAAAGTAACTATTTTGAAAAATGTGCAACAAACTCAGTTTAAACAAATTGATCATTTTAATAAAATTGGAGAGTGTTAGCACACAAGAAGGTGCAGTTATATAGGGGACAGAAGGAAGAGATTAAAGAATAAATTTAGCTGAGAAAAAGAAACAAGAATGAGGGATTTAAGAAACAAAGAAATTCAAAACTCTGAAATGGCCATTTTAACGGTGGATGAGTGATACAGCAAACCGAACTCTATGTGGCTTGATATGCAGGATAGAAATGTTACACATCAACCAGGAAAATCAAAAGAGCTTTTACTTTTACTTATAGGATGTGGAGGTTGCTGGCTGGCCAACACTTATTGCCCATCCCCAGTTTATTGCCCTTGAAAAGGTGGTGGTGAACCACCTTCTTGAACAGCTGCAGATCATGAGCTGCCTTTAGGAAGGAAGTTCCTGGACTTTGATCCAGTGACAGTGAAGGAACAGTAAAATATTTCCAAATCAGGATGGTGAGTGGCTCGGAGGGGAACCTGGAGGAGGTGGTATTCCCATGTATCTGCTGCTATAGTCCTTTAGATTTCTGCGGTACAACTTGGAGATAGTACACACTGCCTCGGCTGCGCATTGGTGGTAGAGGGAGTGACTGTTTGTGGATGTGGTGTCAATCAAGCAGACTGCTTTGTCCTGGATGGTGCCAAGCTTCTTGAGTGCTTTTGGAGCTGCACTCATCCAGGCAGGTGGAGAATATTCCATCGCACTTGTGACTTATGCCTTGTAAACGGTGGACATGCTTTGGGGAGTCAGGAGGTAAGTTACTCGACAGAGCATTCCTAGCCTCTGACCTGCTGTTGTACCATTGTATTCGATATATCAAGTCCGGTTGAGTTTCTGGTCAATAGCAACACCCAAGATATTGAAAGCAGGGGATTTGGTGATGGTAATGCTATTGAATCTCAAAGGACAGTGGTTAGATTGTCTGTTATTGGAGATGGTCATGGCCTGGCATTTGTGTGGTGTGAATGTTACTTCACTTGCCATCCCAACTCTGGATATTGTACAAATCTTGTTGCATTTGAACATGGACCGCTTCAGTATCTGACGAGCCGTGAATAGTGCTGAACATTGCAATCACCAACAGAAATCCTGACTTCTGACATTATGATGGAGGAAAAGTCATTGATGAAGCAGCTGAAGATGGTTTGTCCTAGGACTCAGAAAGTCCTGCAGAGACTTCCTGGAGCTGAGGTGACTGACCTCCAACAGCCATCTTTCGATGTGCCAGGTAAGACTCCAACCAGCTGAGAGTTTGTCCGCTGAGACCCATTCATTCCAGTTTTGCTCGGGCTCCTTGATGCCATGCTCAGTCAAATGTAGCCTTAATGTCAAAGGCTGTCACTCTCATCTCACTTCTGGAATTCAACTCTTTTGTCTATGTTTGAATGAAAACTGTAATGAGATCAAGAGCTGAGTGGCCCTACTGAGTCCAAATGGGGTATTAGTGAGCATACTATTGCTGAGTAAATGCTGTTGGTGAGACCTTCCATCACTTTACTGCTGATCAAGAGTAGACTGATGGGGCAGTAACTGGCTGGGTTGGATTTGTTTTGCGTTTTGTGTGCAGGACATACCTGTGCAATTTTCCGCACTGTTGGGTAGATTCCAATGTTGTAACTGTACTGAAACAGCTTGGCTAGGGTAGCAGCAAGTTCTAGAGCACATGTCTTCAGTACTCTTGCTGGAACGTTGTCAGGGCCCAGAGCGTTTGCAGTTTCCAGTATCTCTAACCATTTCTTGAAATCATATGGAATGAATTGAATTGACTGAAGACTGATATCTGGGATGCTGGGGACCACTGGAGGAGGCCAAGACGGATCATCCACTTGGCATTCTGAAGATAGCTGTGAATGTTTTGGACATATGTGTTGGGCTGTTCCATTATTGAGGATGGAACCTCCTCCAGTGAGTTGTTTAATTGTCCACCGCATTATGAATGGATATAGCAGCACTGCAGAGCTTAGATCTGATGTGTTGGCTGTGGGATTTCTTAACTCTATTTATCGCTTACTGCTTATGCTATTTGGCATGCAAGTAGTCCAGTTTAGTAGCTACACCAGTTTGCCATCTCAAGTATGCCTGGTGCATGTCTTGGCATACACTCCCGCACTCTCCATTGAACCAGGGTTGATCCTTTGGCTTGATGGTAATGGTTGAGTGGATATGCTGGGCCATGAGGTTGTAGATTGTGCTGGAGTACAGTTATGCTGCTGTTGACGGCCAGCCAACAGTGCCTCATGGACGACCAGTCTTCAGTTGCTACACCTGTTCAAAGTCTGCCCCATTTAGCACCGTGCTAGTTGGCGTGGCTGTGACGTTGGAGGCCATGAATTGGAAGGCCCAGTAGAACTCGCAGTAGGATCCACTTCCACTCCCCCTTTGGGATTCAGTGATTTCTTGCTGCCGAACATTCAGTCACATGAAGGCAGTTCAGCATCATGTCAACGTTCAGTTGGCGACAGTTACAATGATCCCTTCAAAGAAAATGTAATTCCTAGCGTTACCTGAGAAGTCCTCAGATATGAAACCTTTGTGTGGGAAATGGGCAATTCTGCTTGTGACTGTTCACAAACCACTAGAAATTGACACAATGGACAACCCAAGATGAAGTCTCAGTCCAAGCTGGCTCCACTGTACTTAATATACACTCATGGGTTAAACCACACCAGTTCCACATTGGTATCAATTCAAACTTTCTTTCTATAAATATTTAAATTGCCAAAAAGATAGAAAATAAAAGTTCAATTTTATGCAAACATGACCAGTAATTTATTTCTCATGTGCAAACTGATTAGGTTTGATGGCTTATTGGCTCTTGAGAAAGCACACATTTTATATCCTGCCGTGAGTCTGTAAAGTAAAAAGTTGTTCCTTGTTTTGCAGTGAAATGCATCTAGCACTAAGTTAATTTTCAAACTCTGGATTTCAAACCAACAAGACCAGGTGAATTAATGTTGTTGAAAAGAAAGACATGCTGCCAAAGCTTTTCATCTTGCACTCATCTGGACAAAGGCAAGAATGTCAAATTTCAAATTATCACAACAATTTAGATACCAGAAGAAAAGGGTAGTGATTGATTGGCAAAGCAACTTTTATAGACTGAGGCATTGCCACAGAGAAAACATGGTTGAACTCCAGGCTCTCCGAAATCTCTTGGTCATACAAAAGTGGCGCAAGGTTTGAACACAATACTTTCATTTGACAGAAGTTTTTTATGACTTTAGGACTTAATGTGAGCAGAGGATTGTGCAGAGCATAACGAATGGTGGAAATTAGTTTGCTCCAATGGTCTTCACTGAATTGTAAATTTTTTTTGTCCTTTAGAATCCTTTTCAATAATCTGGTTTATGAGTTTCAAGGTTTTGCTGGAGGATAATTTTCTCAAGTATTGCTGATTTGCCTGTCTGGTAAAAAATATATGAAAGGCTGAAATGTCTGTGCTTAACATATTTAGCAAAACATTTGCATTAAGCTGTCTTTCACCAGATTTTTAAAATTTTGCAAATTCAAAGAAATATTGCACTGAATTTCAAAATTAATTTGTAAGAGCCTTGGTTATTGCACATTCAGAAAAAAGGCATAGAATAAATAGACTAAGCAACTTAGTTTTGATGGATGTGGTCAGAAACGATGATCAAATACAAATGCATGTATTCAGTGGTTTTGAAATAGAGTACTGAAAAACGGCTTAATATGTGAGGATGGTCTGTCTATGATGAACTGAACAAGTCTCCAGTGTTCTGCCCATCTCATGGTAGTGGTGTCTTTCTATTAGCTCCCTCTTAAGTTCAGACACCTTTGTTTCAACCTACTTGCTACCACTACACCACCCTCAGTATTTTTTTAGGGTATCATTTTCCTAATTTCTTTTGTCCTTGCTGAACCATAGTAATGCAACCAATTTAATATTATTTTGATCCTGTTTGAACATTTTGGATATGAGGGCTTGGAGTTTTAGTTTGATGGGGTGGGGAATAAACTATAGGATAGAGCCCAAACAGAGAGAACAGCAGTTGGACAGACAAATGACTTCATAACGAGATAGTTGAAACTGCTGATGCTGGAGAATCCGAGATAACAAGGTGTAGAGCTGGATGAACACAGCAGGCCAAGCAGCATCAGAGGAGCAGGAAAGCTGACGTTTCGGGTCTCGACCCTTCTTCAGAAAAAAAAAGGGTCCAGACCCGAAACATCAGCTTTCCTGCTCCTCTGATACTGCTTGGCCTGCTGTGTCCATCCAGCTGTACACCTTGTTAGTTCATAACGATCTGGCTAGGAGAGTGAATAGTTGTTAATGGGGACTGTTAGTGACTAACAATAGTTAGTGTGTAATTGTAGGCTACGTGATAACAAGGCCTGTGGGGTAGGAGGCTAGTACGTGGGAGAGTTTAGGCCCTAAAATTACTGAATTCAGTACTGAGTCCGGAGGGCTGCAGGGTCCCCAAGCGGAAAATGAGGTGTTGTTCTTCCAGCTTGCATTGAGCTTCACTGGAACACTGCAGCAAGCCAGAGACAGACAGTGGTGTGTTAAAGTGGCAGGCAACAGGTAGCTCAGGGTCTTAATTGCGAGGAGAAAGTAGATGTTCTGCAAAGCGGTCCCCAGTCTACGCTTCGTTTCCCAACTGCAGAGGAGACCACATTGTGAGCAGCGAATGCAGTAGACTAGATTCTGGGAAGTGCGGGTGAAGTGGTGCTTCACCTGGAGGTGTGTTTGTGCCCTTGGATAGTGGGGAGGGAGAAGGTAAATGGGCAGGTGTTGCACCTTCGTCAGTTACAGGGGAAGGTGCCATAGGGCTGTGGGGAGGTGTTGGGGTTGAAGGAAGAGTGGACCAGGGTGTTCCGGAGGGAACGGTCCCTGCGGAAGGCGGACAAGGGAGGGGAGGGGAGGGGAGGGGAGGGGAATACGTGTCTGATGATGGCAACTCGCTGGAAGTGGTGGAAATGGCATCTGATGATCTTCTGGATGTGTATGCTGGTGGGATGGTGGGTAAGGACAAGGGGAACACTATCGCTGTTGTGGGAGGGAAGAGAAGGGGTGAGGGCGGAAGTGCGGGAGATGGGTTGGACCTGGTTGAGGGCCCTGTCGACGAGGGTGCTGGGAAATCCTCAGTTGAGGAAGAAGGTGGACATTTCGGAGGCTCCCTTGTCGAAGTCAGCCTCATCTGAACATATGCGACGGGGACGGAGGAAGTCTTTTACAGGAAGTGGGATGTGAGGATGTGTAGTCCAGGTAGCTGTGTGAGTCAGTGGATTTCTATCCCCAGAAATGGAAACAGAGATGTTGAGTAAGGGAAAGGAGAAGTCAGAAATAATCTAGGTGAAAGTGAGGGCAGGGTGGAAATTGGAAGCGAACTCAATGAACTTTTCCAATTCCGAACGAGAGAGGGAAGCAGCACCGATGATATCATCGATATATCAGAGAAAGAGTTGTGGGTGGATACCAGAATAGGACTGGAACAAGGAATGTTCTATGTACCCCACGAAGAGACAGGCATAACTGGGGCCCATGCGGGTACCCATGGCCACCCCTCTGACCTGAAGAAAATGAGAGGAGTTAAAAGAGAAGTTGTTGAGAGTGAGGATGAGCTCAGCCAAGTGGAGGAGGGTGGTGGTGGGTGGGGACAGTTCAGGTGTTTGCTCCAGGAAGAAGTGGAGAGCCCTAAGACCCTCCTGATGGGGAATGGACATGTAAAGGGATTGCACGTCCATGGTAAAGAGGAGGCGGCTGGAACCTGCAAACTGGAAGTTTTGAAACTAGCGTAAAGCATCAGATGAAACATGGATGTATGCGGGCAGGGTTTAGACCGGGGAGAGAAGTGTGAGTCAAGGTAGGAAGGGATGAGTTCTGTGGGGCAGGAGCAGGCTGAAACAATGGGTCTGCCCAGACAGTTCTCTTTGTGGATTTTTGGAAGGATGTAGAAGCGAGCTGTGCGGGGCTGGAGGACTATCAGCTTGGAAGCAGTGGAGGGGAGGTCACCAGATGATATGAAATCAATTACCGTGATAGATACAATCGCCTGATGCACCATGGTGGAGTCATAGTCCAGGGGAAGTTAGGTGGAGGTATCTGAGAGCTGGTGCTCAGCCTCTGCAGTATAGAGGTCTGTTCGCCAGACTACAACAGCACCACCCTTATCAGCAGGCTTAATAACAAAGTCAGAGTTAGATTTAAGTGCACGAGTGCAGTCAGTTTGGAGAGAGATAGGTTGGATTCGGTGAGAGGGGCAGAGAAGTTGAGGTGACCAATATCACGTCGACAGTTCTCAATGAACAGATCAAGTGCAGGAAAAAGGCCAGAGGGAGGGATCCAGGTGGAGGGAGAGTATTGGATCTGGGCAAAGGGGTCTGTGGGACGGGGGGAGGACTCTTGTCCAAAGAAATGTACACAGAGGCAAAGGCAGAGGAAGAAGAGATCAACATCATGCCGTGCCCAAAATTCGTTATGGTGGGATCGCAGAGGAACTAAAGCTGAGGCCTTTGCTGAGAACAGAACATTCAGCATCAGAGAGAGGAATGTTAGGAGGGATGGTGAATGCCAGACAGGAGGTGGGGTGTAAGGTGGGGACGGAGTCAGAGGGAAGGGCAAGAGAGGAAGATTCCAGAGGTCCATGGGTGTGTTTGAGTTGTTTCATCTTGTTGGCCTTGATGCCTGAAAGAAAAAGAAAAAATTTCTTGTTAACATGTTTTTTGTTAGCCACGTAAGGTTTCTGTGCTAAGTGGCTCAACATAGCATGAAGAGCTTGAAAGTAAGGCTGAGGCTATGTGATGCTAAAAATGCACCGAGGGGCCTCGTCAGTGTAACAGGCTCCTGCAATAATATGAACAAAGATCTGGAATTCCAGATCACAGATAGCAAGCACAAGCTGCAAATCCAAGCTAAAGCAAGTCTGATGCTTTGACCAGGAGCCCTCAACAAACTCAAAGTCAGCTGGTCCACCTCCCAGTTGTCAATCGTCCTGGTTGTCAGTATAGCAGTCAAAATAATCAGTTCCTGCGAGTATGAAGAGATCTACACCGTGCTTTATCCATCATCTGTCTGGGATACATGTGTCGTAGGCTGTACAATGTTGGCAGCCATTCCTCCAATCTCCTGTGGAGCCTCGATGTCTATCATTGAAGGCAATATCTGCCAACATTCGACACCGTGAATGTGAAGAGAAGGGAGATTTGTTCAGTTGTACACCCTTCATGCCTCGATACTGAAAAGGTTGGGAACCACTGCTCTATCAGCCAAACACGAGCAACAAAGTCAAGGACCACATCCGCCAAGGCAGTGCTTATGTTGAATATCATGCGAAGCGTGCTTGGCAGCTGCTGATGACACATGGCATCCCAGTCAGAGCATGGATAACATACTGTGCTGACAACAGGGAGGTGGACAAGTTAACTTTAATAGCTACCCCTGAGACTGTTGAATGTCTGAAAGCTCATTTCAGCTATTACAGCTTTTCCTTGATTAGTGGCAATTCCCTTCAGTTCCCAAATGAAGAATTAAGTCACTTCATAAATGAGTGGGAAGTTCAACACCATACATCATCTCCACACTTACCTCAGTCAAATGGAAAGGCTGAGGCAGCGTTGAAATTTGGCAACAGAATTACAGTGAAATGAAATCAAGCAAAGCCAGCACAGATTTTTCACCCTCAAGTTCCTTTATTCATTTACAGGATGAGGGCGTTGCTGCCTAGGCAGGATTTATTGCCCATCCCTAATTGCCCAGAGGGCAGTTAAGAGTCAACTACATTGCTGAGGTCTGGAGTCACATGTAGGCCAGACCGGGTAAGGATGGCAGTTTCCTTCCCTAAAGGGCATTAGTGAACCGGATGGGTTTTTCCCAACAATCGACAATGGATTCACGGTCTTCATTAGTTTCTTAATTCCAGATATTTATTGAATTCCACTTCCACCATCTGCCATGGTGGGATTTGAACCCGGATCCCCGGAACGTTATCTGAATCTCTGGTTAATAGTCTAGCGATAATACCACGAGGCCATCACATCCCCAAAGTAGAAAAACATACCTCTTGATGGCATGGAAATTTGCTTAGTACGAAGACTAATGCTACACTGTACCCAAACTACACTTCCAATAGCAGGAAAGCTACTGAAGATAGAGGTAATAACAAACATGAGGGACAAAGCCACACTGAAAAGGCAGTGCTATACTATTGTCAGAGTTGAGCATTTGAGAGCCACCTTCAACAGTCCCAACGAATGTCAGCCCAGCAGCAAGTTGAGACCTGCAAAGAGCGGTTGTCTTCTCAGATATCGGACGTACCTTCGCAACCATAGGCAAATAAACACAACTGGAAGAGCTGTTCCTCAACTACAGGCAGCTGATCAGTAAGACACAAGCTCATCACTTATACAGTCTACAGATCAACCATCAGACCCAGAGGTCCACAGCAACCCAATGACAGGCTTCATGGCAACAACATATGACATGGAAACTTTCCCCAGTGAAGGAACATCAAGATGAGCAGCCAAAAACAACATGTATACATGCCATTAAGAGACCATGATTATGGATATAATGTACATGCAGACACTGCTGAGAACAGTACTCTGTGTATTGGGTAACTTGGAAAAGTCAAAATGTGCATGACCATGCATGCATTTTTTTTCGATTTTTGAAACACAAAGGGAGTTATTTGGATTGAAATGCAATTATGCACAAATAACCTTCCTTGTCTGCACACTTTGCAGACAATCGATTTACTGACATTTGTATGAAGAGTTCATTCTGAGCAGACTGCAGTTTATTGTGCTCAGAACAGAAGCAGCCTACAGTTGATAGTTGGTCTCTCTATTTGGCAGGCTACAGCAAAGTGTTAACATAATTTTTATGTTTATTGCCCATATACCATGAAAATATCCAAAAACTTTGGTCAGAAATGTAAATACATCTGGAGTTGCACTTGTGTCATTTAAGAGGACAAGAGGCTGCATTTTTAAATAAATATTCAGATCAAATATAAATAATTAATATGTTACATATATATGCCCCATGCTATTTATGTGCATGGTCAAATGAGCACTGAGAATGGACTTAAAGCTTTTACATATTAATAAATACAAATTTAATGACTAATAACGCTATGATTATGAGTATGGTATGTATTTCATATTCACATACATTTGGGAGCAGCAGAAACTGGTGAATTTTGTTAAATGAGAAAGGGATTTCATTTTTCTTGACAGCAGGCTTCCTGTCCTGGTTTCCTTTGATCTAAACTTATCTATTCTTCTTGTTTCTTTGCAGTTCCTGACATGGGTCCAGCGAATGTTAGCGGCGGAGGTGGCAGTCGTTCTGAACTGGTAATAACTTGGGAGGTAAGCTCAATTTACCTTCACAGGATGAATTTTTAAAAGCAGAATTATGCCAGAAAATGCTCATCTATTAAAACATGAGAGGTACAGAATTACTGGACAGAAGTGAGTGCAATAATATACAAGCAAGACAAAAATACAGGACAATGATAGCATTTAATTTTACCCAATGATCCTAAATTTGGTTCCATATCACAATGCACATACTGTAGTAAGAAAGGCAATAAGTATCCAGCAGCCACAGTGAATGTATATCACTCCATTAATGATTAAATCTATCATACTAGTGGCCCATACATGTTGTCTCCTAAAAAGTTAAAGAAAACAGCAAAGATTTTAGCCAATTCTGGGAAAATTTCACCTCCAAATCTCTAAAGCAATCAAGTAAGTTTAAAATTTCAGTTGCCCATGATAATCTAGTCTCAACAAACAGCCCATTTGCTTTCAGCACCTAAAATGTCCTCGTTCCTCACAAACTTACCAAGACCTCTGTTAAGGACTGTAGTGATTTTATCAATACCATCTCTTACCTATTTCTTCTAGAAAGAAGTTCTTGGCTGCATTAAATCTGTGCTTGATTATGGTAAACATTAAATTGCAAAGGTAAAATAGGAATTAATTTTTAAATTGTACTCTGGTTCAATGATGCTTTGCTGGTTTTGAACTTTTAGTGAGATTTTTTAAATTGCTGTAATCAGTTCAGAAACTTCAACAAAAATCAAACATTTTCTCCTTTTTGTTCTCCCCAAACTAGTACATATGGTCAAGGAAACAAGACCATGATGATTAAGAAAGATACAAAGATTTTGTCCCTTTCACGGCTAGGTGGAGAGTGGGAGAACGACTTTCCATCTCTCACTTGACTGCGACTGGTGTGTTGCTGGTTGCTTTAATGTGTATTTAACTGCTTAAGATCTGTGACTGTAAAAGATTCACACAGATTTTCTTGTGAGTTTTAAGAGAATAGCATTTATTGACTGACTACCCAATAGATGAAAAAGAAGTGTGTTCCAACTGACAGCCCAAATACAGCCAAGGGACATTCACATAAGTTACATGGAGGGGAGGGTATGTTCAGTTGTTTGAAAGTGTCCAACAGAAAGCCAGTCAGATACATATCCTGCAGATTGATGTGTTGGCGAGTTTTAGGCCATGTTCTGTGATTTCTTTAAAGATTCCATGCAGAGGTGATTTGAAGTCTTGACAGACGACCTCTGATGTTTCCTTTGAAGCCAGTAACTATTTGGTTTATGTTGAAGATGGTATCTGTGGTGTGGCTAATCAATTACAGGCTGTGTACACTCTTGTAGAAAGGCATCTCTTTTTGCTGTAACCTACTTGTTGTCTGTCTGACTCCAGAGGAATAGTGTTTTTTTAACACGAGTGGCTACTGTTGTATATTGTACATACAGATTGATAGTTGTATTGTCTGGAGAGAACTATTGGAACTAATTAGTCAGGAACTAATTATATGTGTGTCTTGGGAGGGGTTGGGGGCACATTTGTGGTTGCGCTGGAGACTCAGTTATGTGTCACCACAATAAACCTCCCAACTAGGCAGCATGGTCAATTGGATTAACACAAAGAGCTCTCACCTTTCTCAAGCTGAAGGATTTTTTTTCAACTCTGGGGGCCAAAAGACAACCAAGTGGCATAACACTTGGTATAATATTACCATCATTGACAAAGTAGCCAGTTCCTAACTATAGTCATTACAAGCTGGGGAACCCTCATTCCAGATCCATTTTTAACAATGATTAGACTTGGTAGTCTTTCTTCTCAGCTGGCAGGGTCCATTACCCAGACGGATTGAAGATAATGGCTTAGCTTGCAGCCACCTCAATACCTGGGATGGATTCAGGCCTGTGAACTGTTAGATTGATTGCTCTGATGGGCTACATCCAGACAGCATGATTCATTTCTGAGATAGCAAGAACTGCAGATGCTGGAGTCAGAGATAACACCGTGTGGAGCTGGAGGAGCACAGCAGGCCAGGCAGCATCAGAGGAGCAGGGAAGTTAATGTTTCGGGTCGGGACCCTTCTTCAGAAATGGGGGAGGGAGAAGGGAACTCAGAAATAAATAGAGAGAGGAGGGGTGGGACTGGGGAAGGTATGTGGATGGTTATATTTGAATGCAGGTAGGGAGTGGTAGAGATTGTTCAGTGATGTGGGAAGGGCAGATAGGTGGGAGAGAAAATGGACAGATTGTGTCAGGTCAAGGAGGCGGGGATGAGAGGGAGGGTTGGACATGGGATGAGGCCGGGGTGGGGAGATTTTTAAGCTGGTGAAATCCACATTTGTGATCCCGATGCGAAATATGAGGTGCTGCTCCTCCAGTTTGCGGGTGGCGTCATTGTGACACTGGAGGAGGCCCAGGATGGACATGTCACCCAGGGAGTGAGAGGGGGAGTTAAAATGGTACGTGATCAGAAGGTGTTGTCGTTTGTTGCGTACAGAGCGCAGATACTCTACAAAACGGCCTCCAAATCTCCACTTGGTCTCACTGATTTAGAGGAGGCCACATCAGGACAAGCGGATGCTGTAGACCACGTTGGAGAATGTGCAGGTGAACCCCTATCTAACGTGGAAGGTTTGCTTTGTGCCTTTAATGGAGGTCAGCGGGGAGCTGTAGGGGCAGGTGTAGCATTTCCTGAGGTTGTAGGGAAAGGCGCCGGGGGTGGTGGGGCTAGTGGGGAGTGTGGAGCTGACGAGGCAGTCATGGAGAGAGTCGTCTCTATGAAAGGCAGATGGGGTGGGGAGGGAAATATCTCCATGGTTGTGGAGTCGGATTGTAGGTGGCGGAAGTGTCGGAGAATGATACATTGGATGCGGAGGTTGGTGGGGTGATATGTGACGACAAGGGGGATTTTGTCTTTATTTTTGTTGGAGAAAGGGGATGTTAGGGCAGAGATGTGGGAAACACAAGAGATGTGGTTGAGAGCATTTTTGACCACCGAAGGGGAGAAGTTGCGGTCCTTGAAATAAGAGGACATCTGGGATGTTCGAGAGTGGAACGCCCCATCTTGGGAGCAGTCACAGCAGAGGTGGAAGAATTGGGAGTAGGGGATTGCAATCTTGCAGGAAGATGGATGAGAGGGGTGTAGGCCAGGTAGCTGTGGGAGTCATTGGGATTGAAATAGATGTCTGTTTCGAGGCAGTCACCAGAGATGGAGACAGGGAGGTCCAGGAAGGAGAGAGAGGTATCAGAGATGGTCCAGGTGAACTTGAGGTTGGAGTGAAAGGTGTTAGTAAAGTTGATGAACTGTTCAAGCTCCTCGTGGAAGCACAAGGCAGCGTTGTAACAGTTATTGATGTAGCAGAGGAAGAGTGGGGTATACTGCCAGTGCAGCAGCGGAAGAGGGTCTGTTCCATGTATCCTACGAAGAGGCAGGCATAGCTTGGGCCCATGCGGGTACCCATGGCCACCCCATTAGTCTGTAAGAAGTGGGAGGAGTTAAAGGAGAAGTTGTTCAGGGTAAGGACGAGTTCAGTTAAGCGGATGGTGGAGGGGGACTGGCTGGGCCTGCGGGAGAGGAAGAAGCAGAGGGCTTTTAGGTCATCTGTGTGGGGGATATAAGTGTACAGGGATTGGATGTCCATGGTGAAGATGAGGTTTTAGGGGCCAGGGAATTGGAAGTCTTGAGGGAAGGGGAAGGCATGGGTGGAGAGTTCCTGGACCAGGGGAGAAAAAACAGAGTTCAGGTAAGCAGAGATAAGTCCAGTGGGCCAGGAGCAGGCGGACACAATGGGTCAGCCGGGACAGTCAGGTTTGTGGATTTTGGGAAGGAGATAGAAATGGGCGGTGCGGGGTTGGAGAACGATGAGTTTGGAGGCTGTGGGTGGGAGGTCACCTGAGGTGATGAGGTTATGAGTCTGGGAGATAATGTTTTGGTGGTCAGGGATGGGGTCATAATTGAGGGGACGGTAGGAGGAGGCGTAAGAGAGTTGATGCCCGGCCTCAGCGATGTAAAAGTCAGTGCGCCATACTACTACTGCGCCTCCCTTATCTGCAGGTTTGATGGTGAGTTTGTGGCTGGAGTGGAGAGACCGGGAAGCCTGTGTGTTCCGTGAGGGAGAGGTTGGAGTGGATGAGAGGGGTAGAAAGGTTGAGGCGATTAATGTTGCGACGGCGGTTGGAGACGATGAGGTCGAGGGAGAGTAGGAGGCCTTGGGGTGGTGCCCAGGAGGATGGGGTGTGTTGGAGGCAGGAGAAGGGGTCTGTAAAGGGTGGGTTGGACTCCTGGTCAAAGAAATAGGTGCAGAGGTGGCAGAGAAAGTGTTCAACATCTAGACACGTACAGTATTCATTGATGTGTGGGCGGAGAGGAATGAAGGTGAGTCCTTTAGTGAGGACTGACCATTTGTCCTCAGTGAGGGGGAGGTTTGGGGGGTGATGGTGAAGACCCGCCAGGGCTTGGGGCTGGAATTGGGTGTAGAGCTGGTAGCAGAGTTGGAGCTGGATGTGGGGGCTCACTTTGTAATTTGCAATGTGAAGTTATGTAAATGTTTGGCCATTTTGAGAGCTGCTGTTCATATCACTGCTCATGAATGTTGTCAGTATTTTTTTCAATCACATCCTGTATCCCTCATTGAGTGAAATTCTGGACATAAATCATGGATAATGACACATTTATAATGCCTTTCATGACACCAGGAGTTTTCAAACAGCTTAAAGCCACCAGGAAAATTTCCAGGAATACTTTTGAACCCATTTTTCATTTGTTTAGTGTTTTAAGGGTTAAAATGATGAAAAACAAATGTAATGTATGCTCTGGAAAGCTTTTGGAACAGTTTTCTGTTCCATTGGTTTGTCTACCGATTGCAAAAACATGCAAGATGATTCTGGTGCCTTATACAATATGTTTGAAAAGCAAAGCCAGTTGGGAGCCAATGTGGAACTTTATGCCTCTCAGGCCAACAGTCGGTGGTTTTTGATGTCTTTGCATTTGGTCACATTGCTAGTTTCTTTCAGATCTTTCTTCTCTATCTAAAATATCTTATGCAATACAAATATAAGTTGTTGCAGTTTCTTTTTGGTAACAATTTTTTTTTAACCTTTGATTCTCAGCCTGTGCCTGAAGAGTTGCAAAACGGTGAAGGCTTTGGATATGTTGTTGCTTTCCGACTGTTGGGAACAACAAGCTGGATGAAGGCAGCAGTAACCTCAGCGGATGCATCAAGATACGTGTTTAGGAATGAAAGTGTGCCACCTTTCTGTCCCTATGAAGTAAAAGTCGGAGTCTACAATAACAAAGGCGAAGGCCCTTACAGCCCAGTAATCATTATATATTCAGCTGAAGAGGGTAAGTAACGAAACCCTTTGTCAGTTATCTGAATAAATCGTTTGTTATAGTCCCTAACTTTGGGGTTCCTTGCCGTGCTATAAATTTGCCAAAAACAGGCAGGAGCCTTGATCTCAGGGCTCTTCTGACATCAAGTTGCTTATTATTCATTCTCTGGATTTGGGCGTCACTGTCTATTCCTAATTGCCCAGAGGACAGTTCAAAGTCAACCACATTGCAATGAGTTTGGAGTCACTTGTAGGCCAGACCAGGCTTCGTTCCCTGAAGGGCATTCGTTTGGATAACACTTTGACAGACTTGTTACATGGCTGCCATGAGGCTAGTTTTTTATTTCAGATTTTTATTCAGTTCAAATTTCACCATCTGCCAAAGTGGGATTCGAAGCCAGGTTTGCCATGATTATTAGTCTTGTCACATATCCACGATGCCACCTTTTTCCCTGAAGAAGGTATACAGCTGGGCACCATGTTAGACTGGCCTGGGTGCAGTATTCTTGTATTTCTCAATCACTGGGGAGTGATTGGCTTTAATCACTGGTTTTAATCATTTGGTTGAGAACGGAATCTGTGGAAATAAATAAAGTACTATACAGAAAACCTGACGTAAAAGCAGACAAAACTGGCATCCAATGACCTTCCAAGATCAGAGATAGTAGGAACTGCCGATGCTGGAGAATCTGAGAGAACAAGGTGTAGAGCTGGATGAACGCAGCAGGCCAAGCAGCATCAGAGGAGCAGGACAGCTGACGTTTTGGGTCGAGACCCTTCTTCAGAAATGGGGGAGGGGA
>NC_063347.1:43787777-43800996 GCF_021869965.1 Rhincodon typus | reverse complement strand
AAACGTCAGCTGTCCTGCTCCTCTGATGCTGCTTGGCCTGCTGCGTTCATCCAGCTCTACACCTTGTTATCTCACCTTCCAAGATCATTTCCTTTTCTTCAGAACTTGAAAGTGTATTGAAGAGCCTGAAGGATTAGCTTTTCTCTCCATAACTGTTGACTGATCCACTCAGTGGACCATATCTACTGTTGTGTCAGGATGGGCAGTGGAAATGAAAGTTACCTCTGATGTTGGAGGGTGGGGATGTAGGCTAGGGGAAAGATCAGATTTTGTTTGCATGATTGCGTGGTTCTCAGTTCATGATCTACACAATAAAAATGACTAATTATTTGGGACAGGCAAGTAATAAGTTCTTGATCCGGCTATTACTTCTCCGGGTCAAAGGTCTTGGACAAGCATTTTTTCGTGGTGAGTCAGAGCCATCAGTTCAGCCTATATTACCCTCATATTTCCCCACCCCACACTCCACCATCACCATCTGCAAGCACCAAAGATATCATAGGCATGACTAAAAATGACCCTGCGATTCAACAATCCGTCGTTATACCATAACTAGTAGAAGCCGATAACTAGCGGAAATGCAGGATTCACTTGTCTCAGTCTGACATTTGCATGAGATGGGAACAAATGCCTGGGGTGACTGTAACTTGTTGAGTTACTGCGGTGTACTTTGTAGCTGGTAGTTACTGCTGACATGGTATGCTGATGATGAAGTGTGTGAATGTCGCACGTGGTAGAAGGAGTGAATGCCTGTGTTTGTGGTGCCAGTCAAGTTTATTCTGGCGTCAAGTTTCCTTAATGTTGTTAAAGCCTGACCTATTCAGGTAAGTGAGGAATATTCCATCACACTCCCGAGTTGTGTCTTGTAGATGATGGACAGACTTTGCAGAGTCAGGGGGTGAAGTTACTCACCACAGAATTCTTAAGCTCTGAGTTGCTCTTGTAACCACAGAATGTATATGGCTGGTCCAACTCACTTTCTGGTTAATGCTATTCCCCCATGACGATTGTGGGAATTCAGTGATGCTGATGCAATTGCATGCCAAGGAGAACTTCCTTGCTGAAGATGTAATTGTCTGACACTTGTGTGGCGCTAATTTTATTAGCACTTACAGTAGACTACCCTGAGGAGCACCTGAATGATGTCCTTTGGTGAAGATAATTGATCTCGAACAATTGCAACCATCTTCCTTCTTATTAGGGAAGACTCCAGGGAGCGGAGAGTTTACCGCCTGATTCCTGTTGACTCCTCTATCCATCTTCTATCCGCCTCCCCCTCTCTCCCTATTTAGTTCAGAACCCCCTTCCCCTCCCCCATTTCTGAAGAAGGGTCTAGGCCCGAAACGTCAGCCTTCCTGCTCCTCCGATGCTGCTTGGCCTGCTGTGTTCATCCAGCTCTACACTTGTTATCTCCTGTTGAGTCCAGTTTTGCTTGGGCTCCCTGATGCCATATATCATCAAGTGCTACCTTGATAACAAGGGCACCTAACCCCTGGAGTGCAGCTTTTTGTCCAGGTTTGGTCCAAGGCTGCAGTGAGGTTTGTGACCATGGCAATATCCAAACTGAGTATCATTAAGTTCCCCTTGATAACACTGTCGATAATCCCTGCCATCACTTTGATAAAGATCAAGAGTAAATGCAAGAATGGTAATTGACCTGACTGGATTTGTCCTACTTCTTGCAGACACAACATGCTGATCAATTTTCCACATTGTCACATCAATGCCCAAGTCATACAGATGCTGGAACAGCTTGGCTATGGGCAGGGCTGGTATCTCGAGCACACATCTTTGTGACTATTGCTGGACTGTTGCTAGGGCCCATAGACTTTGTAGCATTCAGTGCCTCCAGCCATTTATTGTGATCAAGTGGAGTGAATCAAATTGAATACTGTCACCTGTGATGCTGAGAACCTCAGGAGGAGATCAAGATTGATCATCCATTCTGCATTTCTGGCTGAATATGGATGCAAATGCTTTAGCATTGCCTTGTGCACTGTTGTACTGCCTTCCCCCTGCTGTTGAGGATAAGGATACTCATCCTTATGATAAGGACTGCCTATGCCTATTTGTTGTTCAATTGTCCAGCACCATTCATGACTGGATATCAGGACTGTAGGCTTTAGATCTATTCCATTGGTTGTGGAATTGCTGATTCAGTGTTTTGGGTACTGCTTCTGCTGTTTGGCATGCGTGTTTATCTGTTTCACTGTTTCAGCAGCTTGACATCTCACTTTTAGGTATGCTTCATTTTTCTCATTGTTCACTGAATCAGGGTTGATCTCCCAGCTCCCTGGTAATGGTAGAATGGGAATATTCCAAGCCCCACAATTACAGATTGTGGTGGAACACAATTCTACTGTTGCTGATGGCCTTGTTTTGAATTGCCAGATCTGTTGAATTCTGCACCATTTAGTGCAGTGGTAATACCATATTACATGCTGGAGGATATCTTGCATCAGCAGAGGAGCTACTCTTGGAGATGGACATTGAAGTTCCCCACTCAGAGTACATTCTTGCCCTTGCCACCCTCAATGATTCTGCCAATGTTCAACATGAAGGTGGGCTGATTCATCGTTCATCCATCAGGGAGTGTTAGCAATGTAGTAGGTGACAATCAGCAGTTGGTTTTCTTGCCCATGTTTGACCCGATTCCATGAGACTTCATTGAGTCCGGAGTCAATATTGAAGATTCCAAGGACAGCACTTATCCAACCGAATACTACTGTGCTGCCACCTCCACTGGGACTGTCCTATCAGTGGGATGGGACATACCCCGGGATGGTGAGGGTTGAGTCTGGGATTATGTCAGTCAGGTATGATTCTGTGAGTGTAGCTGTATCCTGATTTTCCAGGAATTCTGTGCAGTAAACATTAGAAATTAGCTGTCTCTACCTCTGTAGACTCACTGTATCTCAGATTTGTTTTAATTGTTCTTTCACAGCATATGCGTGTCACTGGCCAGGCTAGAATTTTTTTACCCATCCTTAATTGCCCAAAGGGTGCATAAGTGTGAAACACATTGTCGTGGGACTGAAGTCACACGTCGGCCAGACCAGATAAGGATGGCAATTTTTTTCCCCTGAAAGGCATTAGTGAACTAGATCTTTTTCCTCGCAATCCACAATGGCTTCATGGTCATCATTAGACTCCTAATTGCGGACATTTATTGTATTCAAATTCCACAATCTGCCATGGTAGGATTTCAGCCTGGGTTACCAGAACATCACCAGGGACTCTGGATTAATAGTCTAGTGATAATACCACCAGGCCATCCCCTCCCTGACTTTTGCAGGCTAACCTGTGTGAAGTTCAAGGATATCTTAAAATATCTGCAAATGATCCTACAATGGTTTCTTAGACTATATCCGTCTAAAGCCCATCCCAACATGAGTCATATCAGCCTTGTATCAGGTAGAAATGTTAATTAACTAACTTCTAAATGACCAACTTAATTCTAATTTGGAGTTAAGTGGACAATTACGTGTCACCTTTCATAAAGCCTGATATTTCTCACATCTTCCTGAGAAACGTTCAGGTCAACAATCTCTCCACAACCATTCCAGATGTCCTTGCTATTTTCCACAGATATGAGCAATTTGTATCTTGCACTAAAAAAGTCTGTCCCATAACAACCAACCCGACCAAGCTTGTTGCCAATGAGGATTTGAAGAGGGTCACGTGACACCGTTCTCTATTCCATTCTCGCTCAGAAGTCACATGACACCAGGTTATAGTCCAACAGGTTTATTTGACCTAACGAAGAAGCAGTGCTCCAAAAGCTTGTGATTTCAAATAAACCTGTTCGACTGTAGCCTGGTGTCATGTGGCTTCTGACCTTGTCCACCCCAGTCTAACACTGGCATCTCCACACCATTTTACCTAAAAAAAAAAAGTCCCAAATCATCACGATCCTAGAAACTTCAGTTTTATAACAAGTCATATGGGTCAATGATGGATTGAGGGCTCCGTGCCACTGACTACATTTTCTGGAAAAACTCAAACATTCAAAGGTCAAAAACTTTGCAATATTCTCATGAAGTCACACCTACCTTTTCAACCAAATGACTAGGGTCTAATGAATTGTATAAAACTGAGGTAATGACCCTAGACAGTTCTTAACATTTAGCGTGTCGAGGCTCAGTGGAAGTTCATATCTGCTTACACTTCAACATTTAAATGTCAATTATGCCCATTCAGACTCTCAAGAAACTGCACAAAATTGTTTGTCAGACCCCCACTAAGGACCAAGAGTTGAATTGAATTCTACAGGAATGCGTGTACAATTAATTGTGGGTGACTATTTATAGTTTGAATGAAATAACCTCTTATTCTTCAACTAATCGCAAAATGAGTTTGGAATGAGAGGTCAGTCATCTTGCCAGGATTTTCAACAGCCGTCTAAGATGTTGTCACGTCTGTCAATCTTTTCAACGTAATCATCTACTCTTCAGCTCACGTTAAATGCAAACGAACTTACACGGTATGTCACATTCAGATAGTGGGTGGGCATTCTTGCACCCATGGCACCTTCAGAGGTAAAAGGTCCTGACATCCATATCTGAAGGCCACCCTTGGACTCTTGAAAGCTATCCCTCATCTCACTCCAAGAGAGGTTTACCAAGTGCCAGGAGGTGGATACTTTCTTTAATGATGGTTCACTGATCACTCGGCTCCAGACCAGAAAGGAAATTCCTTCCCCTCTGATCGGTGAAAGAAACGCTCCCATCAGAGCTGGTTCCAAGTCACACACAAGGCAGCGATTTGAACATGTGTAAATGAAACCAGGCACAAGTGCAGGAAGCAGATGAACAATCTCCTGCACTCTGCATGAGTAAATACCATAGACTGTCATTGGAACTTTATGTTTATCAGTCAAACACTGTCACTGTACAGCCATGTCACATAAGTATGTCCACCTCACAAGACATGCATGATCTGCCCCAAGAGCTCACACCCACTTTATATTTCCAGTCTTTCCAATACTTCCCAGGCATTGTACTCCCAACTGGGGATGGATGACTGGCTGGAAGGCGTACACATTCTCACAGATGGCTCCTGCACACTTTTCATCGCATTCAACTCTTCTCTTTCTCTTGCTGCAATTTAAGCTGATGCATAGCAGAAAGGAGGGAGCACAGATTGGTGGAGGCCTTCTGGATCTCTGCATCCTCACCACCATTCTTGGAACCTGCCATCTCGCAGGTAGGTGAGGACCAGGAACTTGGAGATCTTCAGAATGGCAGAAACCAATGAACAATAGTCTTCTCAGGAGTGCAGCCAGTCTCCCACAGTCCTGTACAAAGAAGTCTCTGCACCTTCACCAACCAATTCTCTCTTTTCTCTTCCACAGATTTCATAGATTGCAAATTAGCAAAGGCTGTAGAGCCTTATCAGCACCTCTACCTCTGAGCCTGAAGCCTATGACACCTCAGAGGATGCATTGGCACAACATTCACCTGCACTCTCCACCAATATTCACCGGCACCCTCAAACAACATGGGGAATGTAACCTCAGTGGGTAATTTAGCCAAAGTAGGCTTCACAATACAATCTGGTGTGTACCTCATTGATGCATCTCCACAACCAGTAAAGGAAGAATATCAGTCAGGTGTGCAAGAGACCTTCATTATATTGGAGGAGGAAACAGAGGAATCAGTCCACTTTCTGTCTACTGTAATGAACCTGGTATGTGAGCATATGGCTACCTCCAAGGACGTGGTTCTGGACACCATGGAAACCCAGGTCTTGCGGAGCTCGCAGTGGCTGCTGGATATAGGCTTGGACCTGTATTGGGAAGGCAAGTGGAGAATGAGACAGGGAAGCACCTCAACTTACTTCTGGTGCCCCTTCTCTCAAAGAAAGCAGAGCAGGGAGGGACGCAACATGCAGCCACAGAAAGATAGAGTGACAAACAGGCATCCCTGAAGCTTCAGCTCAGGACCCTGCAGAGGTGCCCTCTCCTTCCACCTTTCCTCTGCCGCAGACTCGATTGCCTGCAGCAAATCAGGCAGCAGAGAGTGCATATGCATCTGTGCAGACTCTTTGAGGTTCCCTACCGCAAAGCGAACATAATACAAGCACAAGCCGACGGAGGTTTTCTGCCCCAACCTATCACAGCACAAGCAGATAGAAGTGGGACATCACTTTTAATCCAACCAATAGTGTGAAACTGAATGTTTCTCAGTCACTGAGGTATGTTGAACAGAGCCTGCTCGCCAGCTGGTCCATGACAAACAGAACATTAAGAAAAAAGAAATAAAATCAGGAAGTGTTGGAGAAAATCAAAATTATGAGAAAATCTATGGAGAGGCAAGCAGATTTAAACTACCAGTCTAACGTGACATGTCCAAAAAGTCATTTTGGATTCAAAATTAATGCTTTATCTCTCTACACAGATGCTACCTGCTGATTTTCTCAAAGCTTTGTTTGTATTTCAGATTCCTAGTGTCTGCAATGTTATGCTTTTAGTAAAAGGGAAAGGTTCATGTAGCTCAATCCCCTTAGATGCAGATGGCTATGAAGTTGCAGCATGCTTTCTTGTTCATCGGACCATAGCCCTTTGCCTTGTTGTCCCCTCCTGGGCCATCTCAGCATTTACAGAATCAGAGTCCACTTCAGAGGAGATCTCCTGTCTCCTGCTGATCCATCTTGTCCCATCCTCTTCTTTGTTGAGTCAGGTTGTGGACAGCACATCAGGTGACTACATTGTGTAGCACTGTCTGGGGTGCACTGCATTGCGATACCTGACAGGTTCAAATGTCTGAACCTCATGCTCAGCAGCTGTCTAGTCTGCTCAACAATACCTGTTGAAGAAACGTGCACAGTGTTGTATCTCTCCTCAGCATCAGCCTGTGGATTCCTGGCAGGTGTCAGGAGCCAGGGCTTAAGGGATTAGCTCTACGGATACATGGGTGCCATCAATTGCATCTGACACCTGGGGAAACACTGCAGTGCTGCTCATTACTGACCCTTCTGGCTGGCTGACTCACTGCATCCCAGGGGTCATTAATAAAGTGGTGAGCATCAGGGACCTCCCAGACACATTAATGAGGATGCATGTGAGATTCCCCAGTGACTGTCTGAAATAATCCACAGGGCATGGAGAGCTGCTGACACCTTTAAAGTGACTGAGATGTGATTGTCTCTTGGTCCTTAAGGACGCAGGTGCTCGCCAAGTAGTTGGCAAATGGAGGAGACAATATCCCGGGATGTGCTGAGTCATCATTAACACTGTCAGTCTGTCTTACACAGCAAGCTGCGGTGGACCCAATACAAATGGATTTCAGCTGACACTCACTGTTCTCTTCTGCAAGCTGTGATGCCTCTGACTGGTCTTTGCTGCTGCAGCTTTTGTTGTTACCATTTAGGCAGCGTTTAACTGAGAAGCAAGATGACCAGATGAATGGCAGCATTAATTTGTGCCACCTTGATGTAGTTTTCAGAAGAAATGATGTTCTGCAGCTCATCTTTCTTCTGCCCTGAAACCCTGCTGTATTATGCCAGGGAGAATCTTCAGGCTACAGTCTGGGGGCTGCGGAAGCAGAGGTCTGCTCACCGGGATGGCAGGGGAATGGTTAGCTGTTGTACACCTCACGAGAATTCCCACCTGGCCTCCTCACCAATCAAGATGTGTTCTATGAGAAACTGTTCGTGGCCTAGGGTACTAAAAGAAGCCAGTGCACCTCTCTATTCACAGTAGGCAGCTACCTTTCAAGAAGGCTAAAGCAGAAGCTGTTTAATAAGGCTTGGCATGATGGTGCCACCTTAAACTCCTTCCATTTGCCATCGTCCCACTGGCTGCTTTCAGTACTCCAGGCAATGCACACTGCCACCACGCGAATGTCATGTATGACACAGACATGGAGCCAATATACCAGAACATGCAGAGGCTTGTGAGGGACATTGCACATGCTTCCCTTGCTGCATACCTTTCTGTCAGTTCAATCATGGAATGTGGATGGTATTGGTTGGGCCCGTGTTTGTTTCTTTCTCTTGGCCCACTGTCCAGCGGCTATTCAATCAAAATCTCAAACTTCTCCATCCTCCTGTTTTGTTAGTAAATCAGGGGCAAGGAGATAAAATTCTGCATTCTACAGACCCAACTCAGGAGAAAGTACCCCAGACAGTTGGATTTTCATTCCAAGATACAAAGGTTCCATGGTGGGGTGGCATGGGTGTTAACAGAATGTCTATCCACACATGAGCTAGGGCTGCTTGAGAGTGGTTAGGGAGACAAACTCAAGTCAATTTTCCTCTCTGTCTATTCCAGGAATCTGAGAGCTGCTATAGCCCCCATACCACAGCTTAACCTTGATCAGGAGTGATGCACCAAGTTAGGATCAGAACCTAAACCTTCGGCCTCTGTATTGCTTTATGGTCTGTTTCTTAATCGCCAGCTTGTTGGAGAAACCCCAATAACAGCTCGAACCGTCAATGCTGAAACTGAAAAAAACTAAAATATATTTGTGATACTGCCAACCAAAGCGGAGACAACAAATGATTCACTGCCAAAGCAGTAAAGTGTAGCTTTGTTAAATAGTTTGCAGTGATGCATAATGACGCATAATGTACCATCAAATTTGAAATGAATATTTTGGAGAATCTAAAATTTAGTATTTTATATAGCAGGTTCTGCTGTGGCCCTGTATTTCAGGAACTATATAAACCTCTTTTATTTGAAAATAGAAAATTCTTGATTGTGAGTAGAACATTCCTGGAGTCACTTCCACTTAAAGTTATGTACCCAAAGTGCGCTCTCACGTTTGTTATGCAGAACAATCCAATGAGTTTTTAATGACTTAAATTATTCCTAATGTCAGATTGATGTACCAAGTTTCTGGTCCTCACCTAAAAGCCTGGAACTTTCTTTGTCATAGTCTGCTTGTTTTATTGTGCCCGAAATACACAGAGACATAATTAATATATTATTTTTAGGACCAGCTATAAGTCTTCCAAGATTATGTCAGGTATTTCCAAGCTGAGGTGTATTTTGGAAGGTTTTGCTTCACTTTTCTATTTGGCTTCAGTGTAGTGATTTGATATTTTTCATTCTGAGCATGTGCTTTGCCTTTCATTCACAAATTGACTTGATGTGTTCATTGCTTCTGAAAATAAAAAAGCAGGTTAAATTCAGCCTGATGCTAAATTAGTTACAATATAAGACAGAGCACATTGTGCTCCTACTTTGCACAGTAACCTTGCATGTGCAACCTTGCCAAATGCCTTCTGCAAATCCAGTACAACACATCAATGACTTCCTTTATCCACAGCGCATGTTGTTCCTTCAAAGAATTCCAATAAACTAGAAATGAGTTCCCTTTCACAAAGTCATGCTGAATCCTCCCAAGTACCTTGAGTTTTTCCAAGAGTCCAATTATAAATTCCTCAATGATCGATTCTAACACTTTCCTCATGACAGATGTCAAGCTAACTCGCCTATAGTTTCCCATTTAGATGATGAGAAAATGGAGCAAAGTTAGGCTATTGAGTCTGCTTTGTCATTCAATCATGGCTGAAATGTTTCTCAGCCTCCTGCCATTTTCCTGTAACCCTCGATCGCTTTCCTTATCAGTTCTGCTGCCAACCCATAACCCTTGATCCCTTTACTTATCAAGAACCTAACTATCTCTGTCTTAAATATATTTAATGACTTGGCCTCCACAGTCTCCCACGGCAATGAGATTCACAAATACATCAGCCTCGAGCTGAAGAAATTCATATCATTATAATTCTAAAGGTCGTCCCTTCACTTTGAGGCTGTGCCTTCAGGTTCTCGTCTCTCCACCAGTGGAAATATCTTCTCCACATTCACTCTATACACACTCAGTATTGTGTATGTTTCAATCAGATCCCACCTCATCCTTCTAAACTCCATCGAACACAGACGCAGAGCCCTCACTCACTTCCCAAATGACAAGCCCTTCATCCTCGGGATCATTCTTGTAAACTTCTTCTGGACCCCCTCCAATGCCAGCACATCCTTCCTTAGATACAGGCCCAAAATTGCTCATAATATTCCAAATCCAACTGTTTTCTGTCTCCCTCCCTTCTTGAAATGAGGTGTTGTATTTGTTACTTGCAGTCGAATGGAACCTTGTCAGAATCTAACAAATTTTGGAAAATTAACACCATTGAATCTACTACCTCATTATCCATCTCTTTTAAGACCCTGGGATGAACACGAGTGATCAACCTGGCATTCCCTCAATTTGCTGAGATCTGCTTCCCTAGTAATTAGAAATTCAGCAAGTTCTTCTCTTCTTTCACCCTCTAGGTCTACAGGTATTACTGGGAAATTTTTTATCATGACAAGAGAATACAATCTTTATTCATTGACCACACCATTTCTTTGTTAGCTACCATTAACTCCTCATTGTCACCATCTATAGCAGCAACACTCAGTTTCCTTACTCTTTTCTTACTTGGATACATTAAAAAAAAATCTTGCTTTCTGTTTTTACATTTCTAGCAAGTTTCCTCTCATGATCTAATTTATTTTTTCTAATTAACCTTTTATTAATTTTCTGCCATTCTTTATATTCATCATCTGTACTAAATCATCTGATCTGCCACTCATCTTTGCTTTAGATGCTTTTCCTTAGATTTGGTGCTTTCCTTAACTACAGACAGTGGTCCATCCCTAGGATTTTTTTTTCATTGTAGGAATGTACTTATTCCGACTATTCTGAAATATCCCTTTAAATGTCTGCCACTGCATCTTTACTGATGTATGTCGGAGCCTGATATTATAGTTCACTTCACCGAGCTCAGTTTTTGTGCCCAGATTGCTACCCTTTTTAAAGTTGAAAATATTAGTCTTAGGCCCACTTTTTTCCCTTTAAATTGGATGTAAAATCCATTCATATTACAATTGCTGTGACTTGGAGCTGCCTTTACCCAGAGCTCGATAATTCATCCTGTCACATTACACTACACCTGATGAAAGGGCCACGCTCCAAAAGCTTGTGATTTCAAATAAAACTGTTGTTCTATAACCTGGTGCCTTCTGACATTACACAATGCCAAATCTAGTATAGCTTGCTTTCTGGTCGATTCCAGAACATGCTGCTCCGACAGAATATCCCAAAAGCAATCTGTGAAATTCTTATTGAGGCTACTATTAGCACTTTGATATTTCAAGTTTATATGTAAATTAAAATGACCCATAATTTTTGCTATCCCTTTATTGCAAGCACCCAACCTTTCTTCTTGTATGCTTCTTCCTACGTCATCATTACTGCTTGGTGCTTGTAGATCATTCCCACAAGTGCCTCCTTCCCCCTACTACTACTCATCTGCATCTAAACTGATTCTACATCCTGAACTCCTCAACCAAAGTCACATCTAATTATTGTGCTAATACTGTCTTTGATTAGGAGTGATACTCCTCTACCTTTATGTCCTTCCTATTCTTGTTGAATGTCATTTCCCCATAACATTCAGAGCCCAATTCTTGTCATCCTGCAGCATGTCTCCATAATGGTTATGATACTTATTGTACCATACTTATTCACTTCAACATGCACTATTAATTCATTTTGTCATTCTTGTAGCATTAAGTCTTGACTGCTGGTATATTCTTAATGTTTTTCTGACTGTCCTTTCCTGTCATTCTTTGAAATTTATTTTGCACATTAGTATTTTGCTCTCTCAACCTGACTCTATCGCTTGATTTGTTACGTTTATGCAAGCTTGATTGCCCACTCTCCATGTTCAGTTTGAAGCTCTTTCTACTTGCCTAGTTAAATGGCTAATGAGAACCCCAGTGTTGTTCAATAACCAACAAAAAACAGAAATTGCTGGAGAAACTCAGCATGTTTATGGAGAAAAACAGTAATGTTTTGAGTCCTATGCTCCTTCTTCAAAGCAAGTGTCAACTGTCCCAAAGGTACAGATCCCACCTTTCCCAGCACTGATACTGGCATTCCTTGAATTGGAACCCTATCCTGGTCTTTGAGCCAGGCATTCACTTCTCAAATTTTGCTCATTCTATACCAACTTGCGTGTATCTCAGGTAGTCATCTAGAACAAAAACAAAGTTGCTGGAAAAACTCAGCAGGTCTGGCAGCATCTGTGAAGGAAAAAAAAACAGAGTTAACATTTCGAGTCCAGTGACCCTTCCTCAGAATCTAGAGATTACCTTTGAAGTTCTGCTTTTTAGTTTAGCATCTAACTTCTCATACTCACTCAGCAGAACTTCTTTCCTCATTCTATTTTATGTCCCTAGTACCGTCATTGACCTCAATGACTGCATCTATTCCCTCCCCACTGCAAGCTCTTCTCACACCCAATGCAAATATCACAACACTGGTTGTCTGGACTCGTGCTGTTTGCTGCAGAGACCAGTGTCAGTCCCTCTTACTAAGCTCTCCCCAACCAACATGATATTCCATCTTATTCTCATCGCTTGAATGTCTTCCTGTATCAAAGTGCCACAATCATTAAGTTCATTCATCCTGCAGCCCCTGCTCTCAAGTTGCTCAAAAACCTCAAATCTGTGGAAGAATTACAAAGGCTGTGTATCAGTGACGATGTAGTCTATCAGATGTCATTGAAATAAACAGTGGAGTGCCACAACTTGGACAATAACGTTTGGATATTGGCTTTTAGCAGCATGTTTGTTCCTTCCCTGATGTAGCATTCATGCATAAAAAGGAATAAGTGCCACTTGTTTTGTCATTACTTTCACAGCAAATTGCAGTCCTTTCAGTTTCTGACAGCACAAAATGCCCTTGATTTCCTACTTTTCTCTTCAGTTTCAACATGTCAAGACATATCTTGTCACTCAGAGGGCCAGATAAACCATCTTCATGCAAGCAATGCTACACTTGAATAAACTGATGAGAAATGTGAAAAATTGATCAGATCACTAATTTTCTGTCACGAGTTTTTATTGTCTGCTTGAAAAACACACTGGATATGTTTAAAAATTCAACAGACTGGGGAAATCAACTGCCATTTTATAAAATGAAGCATGAGTCCTGCAGAATGCAACAGTTTAGCATATTATTGCTTGCTCAAGTCACATGGTAGAGTAGGACACAAACCAGAGCTCCTGTGCTCCTTCTGTTTATTTTTCATTTCCTTTCTTCTTGCCCTTTTTTTCCCTCTTTTTTTCCTCCCTTTATGGTGTTTTCCCCCTCTTGGTGTTCACCTCCCCCATTGCAGGTCCCAGCCTGGTCTCTCAGCAGCTCGTGTTGGGTCCCAGCCTGGTCTC